>NW_006784171.1:204127-211979 GCF_000442215.2 Lipotes vexillifer | reverse complement strand
TTTTTGCGGTACACAGGCCTCTCACTGTTGTGGCCTCTCCCGTTGCGGAGCACAGGCTCTGGATGCGCAGGCTCAGCGGCCGTGGCTCACGGGCCCAGCTGCTCCGCGGCATGTGGGATCTTCCCAGACCGGGGCATGAACCCGTGTCCCCTGCATCGGCAGGTGGACCCTCAACCACTGCGCCACCAGGGAAGCCCAATTCAACTCTTTTTGACATACAAAATGGCTATCTTGCAAATAAACAAGATAAAAAAGTCAAAAGACGTGAATACGCAGTTATAATGTGTGAATATTCAAGTTTAAAAACAAAAATTGCAAATACAAAAATATTATCTTTTGCTTGTCATGTTGTCAATTATTAAAAACATTGATAAGCTTAATATGTAAGGAGTTCAATATATAAAGGCTTATAGTAATACTAGAAAGAAATAAAGAAATATAAAATAGGCCAAAAAAGCACCTATAAGCAAGTTATAAGAAATAGCAATGATAATGATAAATCATTCAAAAACGTAATCACTTTAATAATATATTAAAACAAGCTACATTTCTACCTCCCAAATGGGTAAAGATTTTAAAACAATAATGCCTATCATGTGGGAAAATGGGTATTCTCAGACACTGTTGAGGACCTTTTAACTGGTGCAATTTTTCTGGAGGGAAATTTGTCAATATGTATCAAAAGTTGAAAATATACACATAATTTGCATAGCAAAAAATGCACCTTTAAAACTATATCCTAAGAAATGTTTTAAGTTGTTGCCTCTGAGTTGTGGGATTATGAGTATACCAATTTCTGTGTACGCGTTTCTGTATTTTCCAGAACTTTTGCAATGAATATGGACTTTAAATAAAAAGGGGGAAAAAAAAGTGGGGGCGGGGAAGAAAACCAAATTCATGTTATGGGGGAAATTCCTACTGACTTATTTTGCTGTGTTTTTTTTTTTTTTCTGTTTGTTTGTTTTTGAGCTGTAAAACCTCATGAAAACAAATGATCTCCTTGCCATTGTGATATTTCCTTTCCTCACCTCTGGAATCATATATTAACATTCTGAAGAACTTAAAATAAAACACGCTTTGAAAACTGACGCAGATTTTGAGATAATTGGTAAAAGCAAGATTGGGAGAGAAATAGAAATACCCTGAGGTAAAAAAAAATCTTTCCTATATATATCATTAAAATGAGAAATCAAATACCTTGATGCAGTCTATTAGCCAAACCAAGGCTGCCACAATGTGAGGCCATGTATGAGGAGCCCCCACTGTATACATGGAGCTTTTCGATAATGCAAAAGGATACCTATGAAAAATCAGAAAACATAAGCCAGTATGTTAATTTTGTAAAAACAATGGCTAAATTAAGCAAGAAGTTGCATTAAAAAAAATTCCACACATATACCAACAGTCTCGACTTGTTTAGAAGCAAGATATTTGTTGAGATTCTCTCCTTTGTCTTCTTACCCTCAAATGGTTTTGTGTATTTTGTTTTTTTTCTCTGCAGATTACTTTGTATATATATCCCCTAAGCAGAACTTGATTTACAACTAACATGCTGGACTTCTCTCCTGAAAGACTGTTCCCTCAAATCCAATGTACCCCGAATAAACCACATGTATGTATTTCTGCTCCTCAAATCCATTTCTCCCCCTGTGTTTATTCTACACAGGCTTCTCTGGACTTTCTTACTCCATTTTCACCAGGCCTTCAATCCTATCTTTTCTGTTTCTATAAAATCTGCAGTAGCTATTCTATTCTATCTATTACTCGTCACATCAGTAGTTGAGGGCTTTATGATCTATCATCTGTAGTTCAGTAATAATCTCCAAAAAGTTGTTTTTTTTACCTTTTCAATTTATCTTGAATATGTGGCCCATAGTGACCATCTTAAAATATATTATTTCTCTAACACAAAATCTTTACACACTTATTGAGTTTCATTCTTTTCTGTGTTCCAACAATCTCTCTAGGCTAATGAGAAATATAACATACAAACCCAAGATCTTTAAAGATTCTTGGAACCTCTTCTTCAAACTTTGTGTCAGGAAGTTCATACGAAGGGCATAGGAAGCCATAAAGAAAAGTGAAGATCTTTAGGAAGTCTTTAACAGAAGGAGCTTGTAGAGATTTCATGGATACACTATATGCATAACCGTTTTCTGAAAGAAACTATAATAATTTTTATGAAACATCAAACATTTTACAATAGGAAAATTATTGAAGAATACTTAAGAAAACACTCACAATTTCGAATAGTTAAGATTATAAAATACCTCACAGAGCTGTCGAATACATTGCTGAATGAATGCTTTGTCATTAAGTGGTCTTGGGTCCTTGATTTTTTCAGAAGTGGAAAATATACCAAATTGACTATTCCGGGATCCATGTCCACTAGTTCTGTAAACATATTTTTAAAAAGTCAGTCAAAATTATTTTCTTCTGTGGTCAAGCCTAAATTATTTCAAGGCAATTTTATATTTTAACATCAGCATCAAACATTAAAGTTCAATTCTTTGGTTTTTATTTAACTAAGATTTCTCTTACTCAAAGCAGAGAAAAAAAGAGCAAATAATGAAGATTAAAGTATAAAATGAGGTGGGAAGAAAAGTACACTTCTGGTGCTCTGCATTACTAACACATACATCATCCTCTAAAACTGTGCATTTTGAGTCCACTAGGTCTTCTGCACCAACTGTTCTCCAGGTCTATTCAATAACCCAGATTCTTTCAACATCCTACTTGCCCCTCCATGATTGCTCCTTCACTTCCAACCCCTTTATTTACCATTATTTATTGCAGGAAAATTTGAGATGTTGAAACAGATTGTGCTTTTTTTCATAAACGTTATTGTGTCATGCAATATTATGTACCTGATTGTTATTTACCATAAATATGTTGCTACTTTTTAGTCATTAATAGCTATAGCATATATGCTCCATCTTAAGCCCCTCCTCTCAAAACAAAACATCATTTGTTTAAATCTTTATAATGCTTTCTTTTGCTTCTCTTTGTGGTCCAATTTACCTAACCATTGTAGTTTATTAAATATCCTTGGGACAATACTTTTCCTTTTTGGACAGATGCCACAAAACTGAGTTACAATGAACACTGCTGTAATGTCTGTTCATCAAAACAATTTCTCCCTGCATGTTTGCTTGCTGCTTTCAAGTTCTCTCCTGACCAGGTTCTAAAAGTTCTTTAGCTTGGGCGCTCTGATGCCACTGCTCTGATTAACTAGCTAATTAGCTAATTCTTCCCCTGAGAATTTGCTATTTGAGATCCACTTTTCTACATACTGCTATTACTTTATCTTTAATTTTTTTTTTTTTTTTTACTAGGAAAGAATACACATATACTCAGCTCTTATTCTACACAAAACTGTACTAATAGATAGCTTTTTAAATTATAAAAGAATTTCCCAACCAATCAAAATACTGTATCATTCAACTTAGAGTTTAAGAGAATAGGGTCTAGAACCAGAGTCTGGTTAAAAATTCTGTCTCTGTTACTAGCTGTATGACCTTGGGTAAACTATTTAACCTCTGTGCTTTAACTTCCTAATGTCTAAAATGAACACAATAACAGTATCTACACATAGGGCAGTTCTGAGGATTGATTAAAAGAGATATAAAATACCACTTTTCTGGCTTACAAAAATGCTCAGCAAAAGTTAGATTTTATAATCATTATCATCAGTATCTCTGACATTCAGCTCTGAGATGAAAGTTACATTACAAAAATGCCTTAAGATTTTTTTATCAACTAGAATAAACACCAGAAACAGTTTAACTTGGGTTCATGACAAAGACTTTTCATAAGGTAACAAATATGTCATCTCTGAATATTTTCAAAATAATTAAATAAACATTTGTTTTAAAACAAAGTTATATTTTGTTTTTGGTGAGATGAACAGTTTCTCTATTTTGGAGTTGGAAATTTCTTTAAAAAATTAACTTTATTGAGGTATAATTGCTTAGAATAAAATGCACCTGTTTAAAGCATACAGTTTGATGAGGTTTGACAATATTTCCACCTGTGTAATCTCTACCACGATCAAGATATTAAACATTTGTATCATCTCAAATCTTATCCCCCTTACCAGTCAATCCTTACCCTACCCCCAGCCTAGGCAACTACTGATCTACTCTAGACAGTGGTTCTCAAAGTGTGCCCTAGGGGATCGAGAAGTCAAAACTATTTTCACAATAAAATTAAGATTTTTTTCACACCTTTCATTCTCATTCTTTCGTTGAGTGTACAGTGGAGTTTTCCAGAGGCTGGCTACATGATGTCAGATATTATAACAGACTGAATTCAGAAGCAGATATGAGAATTTAGCTATCTTCTATTAAGCCAGACATTAAAGAGATTTGCAAAAATATAAACGTCACTCTTCTTACTGAAATAGTTTTGTTTTTAAAAAATTAAAGCATGTTATTTATGTTAACATGTAATGGGTTACTGTTATTTTATTAATATTTACTTATTTAATTAATTAATTAATTTGGCTGCTTCGGGTCTTAGTTGCAGCACGCAGGATCTTTGTTGAAGCATGTGGGATCTTTTGTTGCGACGTGCGGGCTCTTCATTGCAGCATGCAGGCTTCTCTCTACTTGTGGCGTGCGGGTTTTCTCTTCTCTAGTGGAGGTGTGCGAGCTCAGTGGTTGTGGTGCGTGGGCTTAGGTGCTCCACCGCATATGGGATCTTAGTTCCCCGACCAGGGATAGAACCCGTGTCCCCTGCATTGGAAGGCGGATTCTTTATCACTGGATCACAAGCGCAGTCCTGGGTTACTGTTATTTTAAATTGAATTAATACGTACTAATTTTTTTTCCTCAGTTTTGTTTTCTAATATAGTTAATATCAACAGATACAGCCCACAAGATAAAAGCTCTTTGGAGTCCTTAATATTTTAGTAAAAAAAAGTCTTTGGCTAAGATGTTGGACTAGATGATGGTTCCTAATTTTAAAATGCTATGATTCCATAGTATGTGAAAGCTATGTGTAGAATTTTCAATCAAGTATTCACTTGTAACAATGAAAGAGTGGTCTAAATGTGCTGATATATCTCAGCATAACCTAAAGCAAATATAAACATTTTAACCATTTAAAACAGAGGAAAACTAGATTATAACTTTCTCTTGAAAGGGACCATGCCATCTAATTTTTTGTACTTTGACAGCATTTAGCTCAATGCATGGCTATAAGAATCCCTTCTATTAGAAGTAATAAAAAAAATCATTACCTTTTACCAAATACAGAGGCTTTTCTTTCAGATGTGGGTTTGTTTATATTCAATTTTCCAAAGGTTTTCTCTTTGCTTTAAGAAAAGGAGAAAAACAAACTCTTTAAACAAGTGGAAAAATATTAGTTCAAGAAACTTTTGTAAATACATTGGAACCAACCCCTCTTCCTCACTACTTATAAGAATAATTCAAAATCATGAAAATTTTTAGCAGCAATCATAGCTATCAAAAATAGGATAGGCTTACAACATAGTATGAGTTTTAACGCTAAATGTTAAGAAGAAAGGAGGAAAAAACCCCATATCTACATTTTAATTTTAATTATCCTAAAATATGTACATTTATGGATAACAACTTCAAAGGAAAAGAAATGACTTAAAAATAGATATTTTCATAGAATGATAGCCACATTTAAAATTTTTTCTTTTGAGGCTCACTCTTTATTAAACTGCAGCTACACTTAAGAACATACGTTACGTCAATTACAGACCAGAAACATTGACAAAGGCAGCCTTTTAGCTTTGAATGCAATTCAAGGCACAAATCTTTTGGAGTAGTAATGTGCAACAGTACAAAACATTTCTCTGATTTCAGAAGAAAAAAATGTATAAATATTTCAAATTTCTAAAAGTAGCAGAGGCTCATACTATGTAAACCCAAGTAACTTAAGAACAGTTAGCAAGTAACTTGTACCTTGGTAATAGAGAAGGACTGATAGCACTCAACATGGTTACAAATATCCTTCTCTTAATTGTAAGAAATTCATTCATAGGGAAAAATTAGTTTATGATTTTAAGTTCTTTTTTCCCCCTCATTTTATTTTTTATTAAAAAAATTGAAGTCCAGTTGATTTACAATGTTTCAGGTGTATAGCAAAGTGACTGAGATACACACACACACACACACACACACACACACACACACATACTTTTTCAGATTCTTTTCAATTACAGATCATTACAGGATATTGACTATAGTAATAGCAAGTTCTTTGGGGCACCTTTTTGTTCCAGTGAATCCTGAGGAAATAGTTTGGAGGAGTGGTGTTCTGTAGGCTGCTACTAAACTGCAGCTAATTGTCGGCAAATAATACCTTTCATTGAGAACTGTGCTAGTTGGATACACCTCAGTAAATAGAAGTTACAGCACAGAACCTGCTCAAACAAGCAGCTCTACAGTAAAGAAGGAAAATAAAAGAGTGGAAGAGTGCTGAAAAAGAATTAGCAGTCCCTCAGGGATTGCCTAGCAAAAGACGTGGCTTTGGAGATTTAACTATCAAATGAGATAAAACACAACACCTAGTAACATGCCCACTTTTTAGCCTTCACTGACTCCAAATTAGGTACCACTGAGAACAGATAAGATTCATCACAATATGACTCATACTACATCTTTGTATTAACCTCCTTTAAAGATTTCTTTGCCAAAGACAATAAGGCATAGGTACTCACGTTTGAGGGGTATGGAGGCCTGGTTTATTTAAGTCCTGGGATCTTAATTCCTGCATAGAGAGGCGGCCAGCACCACCCGTAGAAAATGAACTGCGTTTCATGCTTACGACGTGCATTCATGAATTTGGTAATGAACAAGTCTTTCCAGACACAGATGGTACATTAAGCAACAACTATTATCTTTACCCTAAAACAGAAAGGCAGCCAAGTTTCACTGTTTTTTCAAGATAGTCTTTCCCCCGCTATCTTTGCTTGTTCATGTAAGGTGAGATCCTAATTTGCAGGGAACATCTATCTATTTAACTCCATTTAAAAATATTCAACACAGGGCTTCCCTGGTGGCGCAGTGGTTGGGAGTCCGCCTGCTGATGCAGGGGACACGGGTTCGTGCCCCAGTCTGGGAGGATCCCGAGTGCCGCGGAGCGGCTGGGCCTGTGAGCCATGGCCGCTGGGCCTGCGTGTCAGGAGCCTGTGCTCCGCGTCGGGAGAGGCCTCGGCAGTGAGAAGCCCGTGCCAAAAAAAAAAAAAAAAAAAAAAAAAAAAAAATTCAACACACATAAACACTTACTAACTGCCTACCATGTACAAGGGAGTGTGCAAGCAATGCAAACAATACAAAGGTGAATAAGGTATGATTCCTACCTTCACAGGGTATTTATGGTAAACTCCTAAATCCTAACTCAGACCACATCACCACTGTTGGCTGTGCCTATTTCAATGGGAAGTCAGAGGCTACTGACAAGAACTACCTCTGATGTTTCCTTTTCTTTGGTTTTGGAACAGAGCTATTCAGTTTTCTTTTCCTAATGTCCATCTCCCCTGCTCTGTCCTTAACCTACTGTTTCCCACTTATATTATTCAATTACTGCCCCTCGTGCTTCAATCTCCCTCTCATCAAGGATAAATTATCTGGCCTACAGACTGCTTTCATTTTCTCAGACCACATTCACATCTCATTCCCTTCCCATCTACTGAAATGGTTGCCCCCTGAGATACTCATGACTAACAAATCTTTTGATCCTATCTTAACTCTGAGGCATTAGACACTACACACCTAGCCCTTTCAAGTCCTGCCCTGGTTTCCAAGAAAGTGGACATCTGTGGTTATCCTTTTACTTCTTGGGGCTCTCCTTTGTCTTTTAAACTGATTACACTCTT
>NW_006784171.1:142276-203988 GCF_000442215.2 Lipotes vexillifer | reverse complement strand
CTTTTAAACTGATTACCCTCTTTCCTTCTTTGTTTGGCTATTTCTTCTTCAGTATACACTTCTGATCTATTAAACTTTTCCACTCTCACCTATCTGTCCACTCCCAATCTCCACTTAAAAGGTACTCTTAAAATCTGAGGTTAAGACATTCAGATGTACTCCTTACACGGCCACCAGGATGTTACACTAGTATCTCAAACGCACCACAGCCAACAGTTCTTCATCTCGTCCTTCCTCTCCCTGCTCCCATCCATTCTTCCCCTTTTCCTCTCTCCATGTCCTCTTCACCCCACCAGTGTCACCTTGGCCTTCCCCTTCTCCCTTGGAAAATCACTGCCATAAGAAATTTATTGGACTCCGGGAAACTAGCGCCTCGAACAGATGGGGCCCGTGGGCCGGTTACAACAGCAAACACCAAAACGTCGCTCCTCAGGGCCCGTGAATCTTTTTGGCGCCCTGGCGTTCTCCCTCTAGCCCAGTGCTGCCGGAACAAAATTAACGCAAAGTCATTAGTTACCTTTCTTCCAGCTTCGCGATACGACGCAGGGACCGAACTGCTGTAAACCGTGCTATTGCCCGCTAGACAAGACGTCAGCCGCCAAAACACAACCTCCTTCCTCCACCCGCCGGCGCCGTTCGAATTTTAAAATCTCCGGCGTCGCTTACGTCATCGCGCACGACATGCGCGCGCGTGCGCAACTCTCGCGCGCCGCTCGTCGCCGGAACTCTGCGTGTTGGTGAAGTGCTGCCGCCTCACGCGCGCGCTCGGGCGTGTCCCGGCAGCTGTAAGCGTTCTCTGAGAAGTCTGGTCCGACCCTTAAATTTAGCTGTGAACACCCGAGCGCTTTACGTCCCTGAGTAGCGAGCAGAGCGCTCCAGGCAGCCCTTGAAACGTTTTTTTCCGTACAGCAACATGGCGGCTCCCGTTGACTGTTAGAAAAGATTTTTTTTTTTTTTTTCCTTTGCCCTGAAAGGAGTGTCTTTCAGGACTACTGTTTAGATGGGTGCTGTTTCATGATCAAGTCTGGGAAGGCGGGGTGCACTTTTCTGACAAGGGGGGTGGCGAGGTAGGAGATAGTGACGGCCGAGTGTGGGCGCAGTCGGCCAGGGTCGCGCTGATGAGGCCGCCGCCAGGGTTCGGGCTCAGGGCATGAGTGCTCTCTGGGGTTCCAGGTGCTCTAGCGGTGGCCTGCGGAAAGCTGGAGGATCCAGTGTGGGGCTGAGAATTAGGAGAGAAAAGTGACCTGAGCACAGTAGGTTACTTTGCTAAAATATGATATACCCCCCTTACCTGCGTTTGAACTCAGAGGCAAACACAGCCCCAAACTTGGAGAGTGGTGGGTGGTGGGAGGGGAGCTCAGAGCCGAAGTCTGGATACCTGGGTCTTGTAGCAATTGTGCCATCAACCAGTTGTAATTTTGGGCACGTCACCTTTCCCGTCTGAGGTTAGAACTTAATTAGGAAAGTTGGGTTTTACTTCTAGTGTCTAATTCTCAGAGGTGTTTGTTTGTTTTAAAGGAAGAATGTCTGTGGTGCGTGAGCTATCGCCAGGATGGTTACTGGATCATCTTTCTTTCATTAACAAGATAAGTTATGAACTTCACCAGCATCATGAGCCTTGTTGCAGTAAAAATGAGCCTACTTCTTCTGTTCACCTTGATGCTCTTCACATGGATTCTATGTCCTCTTTTGGAGCCTCTGCTACCTGTATTGCTTCTACCACTAAGCCAGAAAATGATGATGGAGGAAATTGTGAAATGTTCATACAAAAATATGTTTTTCGATCTGAACTGTTTGATGTCACCAAACCTTATATAACTTCTGCTATTCACAAAGAATGCCAACAAAGTAATGAAAAGGAAGATCTAGTAAATGATGTTAAGAAAGAAATCTCCATTTCTGTTAGTGGGAAGGTAATAAGTTTTAAGAAGTTTAAATTTTTCTACAGAGAACACAAATTTATTATTCCAGCATCTCAAATATCTTGTGATTTACTAAGTATAAAGAATAGTCAATAAAGCATAATAAGACTTTAGCATATCCAGAGCGATTTTTAACTTTTTGCTAACATTCTACCATTCTTAGAAGACCAAATTTGCATATTTCAGAAGTAAGCAAAGTTGATTCAAAAGTGAATGCTCTGTAAATTAAACAAACAAAACTGAGTAACAAAAAAAAGAAACCCTGTCTGCCTAGGTTTTCGTATTAATTGCAGGTTTTTACACCTATTTTTGCTCAAAAATATGTTCCTTTCTCTGTAAAATTCTAAAGCAGTATATAGCAGTATAAAGGGGGAATTTTAGAGATTTATCCTTTGGGGATAAGCTTGTATAATAAATGTTTGGAAGAAGGGTGATAATTTTTGAAAATTTTCTAGTGATAAAACTAGACAGCGACTATGGAAAATATATATTCTTAAAATATATATATTTGTGTACACATTGGTGCAATCAAAAGTTTTGAGAGTGCCATATAGAGTCAAATTAATTATGCTTGAATATTTTTTATGTATTTGAAGAGCTCAGAGGTGATTATACAAAGTCCATTTCAGATAGATTATATTAACATTTTCTTTGTTAGAGATAGGAATTACATTCATTATTCACCCAATAAATGTTTGAGATCTTTCTATGTGCTGTTGTACAAAGAGTGATGAAACAAGATAAATATAATCTCTGCCTTTTTTAGATCTTACAGTTGAGTGGGGAAGAAAGATACTAAATAAGAAAGCATGTTGAGAATTAGAATAAGGAAAGTAATAGAGAGTCCATGTATTTATTCAGCCAAAGAACTTTTGTTGTTAGCCTGCTAGGAGTTATGCCACCATGTGGGCACTGAGATTTCAGCAATGAAAAGTACAAAGTCCCTGCTCTATATTGCAGACTTACATGTTCTTTGCTATGGAGTTGTTAGATGTAGAACAGTGTTAATATATCTTATTTTTACCTAATCCTCAGATTACACATAAAGATCTATTAAAAGTACATTGCAAATTGTTTTTGTTGTAGAAATTAAGAAAGTTCAGAATAATTATACCATATATCAACTGATAGATGACACTGGTGACTCTTATACAGTGTCACAGTTTCCTTGTGTTCTATGGATGTCAGTGCCATTTTATTAGGTCATACTAGTTCTTACTAATAGTAGATAACGCCTACATGGCCTTTTATCACCCATTAAGTTTGTAATAATAGTAATAATAATTATTATTATTATTTGGGAAATCTTACCTCCCCAGTCCATACTCTTTGCACTTATTTTGACCTCAGTAGTTAATTATTACCTCTTAAAGAATGAGATACACAATATGGAAAATGTGATAAAAAAAGAAGTACTAATATATTTCAAAATATCATTATTTTGATGATGGCCACATAATTTTTTCCCCTCTTTAGAAGCGTAAGAGATGTGTTGTTTTCAATCAAGGTGAATTGGATGCTATGGAATACCATACAAAGGTACGGTGTAAAATATTCATTGATGACTTTGGAAGGTTAATGTGAATTAGTATAAATAAGGATGTTCTTAAAAATCAATCAGTCATTTTTTAAAAAATTATTATTTATTTATTTATATTTACTTTTGGCTGTGTTGGGTTTTAATTGCTGCTGCCGGACTTTCTCTAGTTGTGGTGAGCCGGGGCTACTCTTCATTATGGTGCACAGGCTTCTCATTGCAGTGGCTTCTCTTGTTGCGGAGCGTGGGCTCTAGGTGTGCGGGCTTCAGTAGTTGTGGCTCGCAGGCTCAGTAGTTGTGGCCTGCGGGCTCAGTAGTTGTGGCTCACGGGCTCTAGAGTGCAGGCTCAGTAGTTGTGGTGCACAGGCTCATTTGCTCTGTGGCATGTGGGATCTTCCTGGACCAGGGCTTGAACTCGTGTCCCCTGCATTGGCAGGCAAATTCTTAACCACTGCACCACCAGGGAAGTCCCTCAAGCAGTCATTTTGATCAAGGTTAGAATTTAACAGTGGAGTGATTTATCATTACTTTTATTGTAATGAACAATTTAAACCAATTTTTATTAAAATCTCATATACTTCTCATTTACATATTTAACATAAGTAAACGTATGCTATATTGGTTAAGTCCAGAAATTTTCTGAGTTATAAAAGCCTGCTGTCAGTAGGTAAAACAACTTAAGATAGTGGCAGAAGAAAGTGAATAATATGAAGGATGTACTTCTAGAACTTAGAGGTTACTGAGATCTGGGAGTTAAAGAAATAAGAGGAAACAGAGGGTACAAATTGTTTTAGATCTCATTGTCTTTCCTACTTTTATTAATCTTTAATTGCTGACATTTAGGTATAGTATGCACGTGTCATTTTCTCTATTTATGTGTGGTATCTGCAGGATAAATTTCGACAAGTCAAATTTCTGGGTCAGAGGGTTTGAACATTTTGATAGATACTGCCAAATTGCTGCTATGGAGATTGTATCATCTTATTAGCACACTAAAAATGTATAATTTTGCCTGTTTTCCCACATCCTCACCATTACAGTATAGTATAGTTTTTGATGTTTGCCAATCTAATAGTTGAAAAATAGTATTTTAGTATGGCTTTAATTTGCATTTCTTATTATGAATGTTGTTAAACATTGTAATGTATGTTTAAAATTCATTTGTATTTCTCTTATGTGAACTGTTTGTTTCCTTTGCATACTTAAAAAAATTGGATTGTTCTTTTTCTTACTGATTTATAGGAGCTCTTTATATGCTAGGGAAATTAGGTCTTTGTCTATTATGTAAATTACAAGCATATTTTTCCCAGTTTGTCATTTTAATTTTAATTATGATTTTTTTTGGTTTTGGTTTCGCCATGCAAACAATATTATATTTTGATTTAGTTGAATTTATCATTTTTTTCTTTTATGACTTCTGAATTTTGGAATCATAATTAGAGAAGTATTCCTTCTTCAAGGTTTTAAAATAATTTCCCATGTTTTATTCTAGAACATTTATGGTTTTATTTCAAATTTATATCTTGATCCATTTAGACTTTATCCTGGTATACAGTGTGAGGTATGGATCCAATTGACTACCTATATGTCCTACCATTATTCATGTAGTTTTTCCCTCCTTATATGAGATGCTTGATATACTAAATTCACATAAGTATTTGAGTTTATTCCTGGACTTTAAGTCTTACTTGTTTGTCTCACTATTTATTTGCCAATCTCTTTTGAGATTTTATAATGTGAATATGTTTTAATATCTTATCTGGTAGTACTTATTCCCCCACCCTCCACCTCCTCACCCCCCATCCTGGGCCATCTTCTCATTGCTACTTTTTACAGAATTTTCCTGGGCTTTTTGTTTATTTTCCCACATGAATTTTAGGATCAATTTTAGTGTCTGGTTAGAAAAACTAACCTATTGAAATTTTTTTGGCAATCAAATTTATAAACATTTACTATTAGCATCTTTAAGATGTGATCCTACTCCAAAACATAAATGTGTCTTTTCATTTGTTTAAGTTTCTGTTGTTATTCTGTAAAATTTTCTTTATATACATCTAGCATTAATTTAAAAAAATTGAATGTCTTGATTTTTCAGGTAATAATTATAACTCTTGCAAATATTAATAGTTTTACTTACACCTCTATAATTATTATATCCCTAATTTATCTTCTCTAATTGTATAGGCTGGAAAATATGATACAATATTAAGTAACATTTGTGAGAGTATCTATCCTTGTCCCTGACTTTATAGGAGATGATTTCCTCTCCACTGGGTTTTGGGCTGAGTTGGAAATAGCATGTTAAAGAAGTTTCTGTGTATTCTTATTTATTGAGTGTTATTATCAACTGTGGTTACTGAATTTTATCAAATGGTTTTTAAGCATCTATGGAGATTGAATGGATGATTTTTCTCTTAATATTTTCTTTTGATTTTTAATCATATGTAACCACCTTACATTTGTAGTATATATTCCAAATGACCATGATGTATTATTTTTTAAATGTTCTGCTCGATTTTGTTTGCTACTATTTTAAGTGAGATTGGTCTGATATATTTAATTTTTTGTTTTATATATATAATTATATACAGATATTTACATATTTCAGTGTTGGAAGTTGAAAGTTTTCCTTTTTTTCTCCCCCATTCTCTGGAGTAATCTGTTCTTTAAAAGTTTGGTAGAGCTCCCCTTTGCATCCATCTCAGTATGTTGCTTTTTTGTGGGATACTTCTTTGACAGCTTTTCCTTTTTCCTCTTTGGAAGTCAACTTTAGATTAAAAAAAATTCTTTTGTAGTCAATCTTGGTAAATTATGTTATCTTAGAATATTATCTATTTCATCTAATTTTTCAAATTTTTTTATGAATAGTCTGTTTCTGTGGTTATTTTGCCTTCACTATTTATGTTGTATGTTTACTCCCTTTTCCTTGATTAGCTAATGCTTTGCCTAATTTATTAGTTGTTTTTGAAATTAATTTACCTTAAAAATGTCTAACTTATTTCTGCTTTAATCCATTTTAATTTATTCCTTCTGTTTTTTTCTTTTTTTGACTTTTTGAGTTGTCTTAGTTCATTTTTTTTTTCTTTTTTTTTTTGATGGAAGTATTCAATGTTATGATTTTTTTTCTTGGGGCACTGCAGCATACCATAGGTTCTGATATGTTGTGTTGTAATTGTCATGATGTGAAATTTCATTGATATATCATGGTTTTCTAGAGATTTGCTTAAGAGTTGTTTGTAATAGAGTTTTAAATTTCCATGTTGGAATGGTATTTTTGGTTTCATGGTTAATGTTATATTTATCTCCATAAAACAATGCCAGATTGCTTTCCAAAGTAGTTGTACTGTTTTGTATTTCCCACCAGCAAAGTATGAGAGCTCTCTTTGCTTCATATCCTCACTAGCATTGATATCATCAGATTTTTGATTTTAGGAATTCTTTTAAGTGTGTAGTGGTATTTTACTGAGGTTTTAACTTGCATTTCCTTAATGACTAATAATGTTGAGAATCTTTTCATTTGCTATACATCCATATACATCCATCTGCTATACATTCTTTGTTGAAGTTTTCATAGGATCAGTGTTTTTTCATCCTTGAATATTTGAAATAATTCACCAGTGAAATTATCTAGGCCTGGAGTTTCCTTTTGGGGAAGGTTTTTAGGAACAATATAAGGTTCTTTAATAGATAACAGGGATTTTCAGATTTTCTGCTTTTGCTTATATCAATTTTGGCAAGTTGTATTTTCTAAGAAATTTGTCTGTTTCATCCAACTTGTCAAATTTATTGGCATGAAGTTGTTCATAGTATTCTCTTATCGTGCTTTTAATGTCTGTAGGATTTGTGATGATAAGTGATACCCCTTTTCATTCCTGATGTTGGTGATTTGTATTCTTTCCTTTTCTTGCTAGGTGCTTGTTATTTTGTTGTTGTTGTTTTTCAAAGAACCAGCTTTTTTTTGTAGCTTTTTTTTTTTTTTTTTTACTGTGGCAAAATATACATAAAATAAAATTTACCACTTTAACCATTTTTAGGTGTACAATTCACTTGTACTGAGTACATTCACATTGTTTTGTAACCATCACCATTATTTATCTCCTGAATGATTTTTTTTTTCCCCCAACAGGGAAGTGCCTATTTATATATTTTTTTGTTAATGGACATTTGGGATATTTTCACCTTTTAGCTATTGTGAATAATGCTGCTATGAACATGAGTGTACAAATATCAGTTCCAGTCCCTGCTTTCAATTTTTGGGGGAATATACCCAGAAGTGGAATTATTGGATCATATGATAATTCTGATTTTTTGAGGAACTGCCTTATTGTCTTCCACAGTGGTTATACCATTTTACATTCCCACCAGCAATGCATAAGGGTTTCCAGTTTCTCCATATCCATGTCACCACTTATTTTCTGTTTTTGTTTTTTTAACAGCCATTCTAATGGGTGTGAGTGGTGTTTCACTGTGGTTTTGATTTGCATTTTTCTGATGATTTATGATGTTGAGCATATTTTTATGTGCTGTTGGCCGTTTGTATGTCTTTTTTGGAGAAATGTCTGTTCATGTCCCTATTCATGTCCTTCACTCATTTTTAAGTTGGGTTTTTGTTGTTGTTATTGAGTTTTAGGAGTTTTGTTCTTTTTTTTGGCTGTGCTGCACGGCTTTTGGGATCTTAGTTCCCTGACCAGGGATCGGACCTGCACCCTTGGCAGTGAAAGCCTGGAGTCCTAACCACTGGACTGCCAGGGAATTCCCTAGGAGTTCTTTTATATTCTGGATATCAATCCCTTATCAGACACATGAATTGATGTCAAGTATATTCAAAGAAGCAGCTTTTAACTTAGTTAATTTTCTTTACTGTCTATCTGTTTTCTATTTTGTTGATATCTGTTCTCTATTATTTTCTTCCTTTTGGTTTACTTTGCTCTTTTTCTAACTTGTTAAAGTAGAAGCTTTTGTCAGTGAATTTAGATTTTTTTTTAATATAAGCACTTAAAGCTATAAGCTTGCCTTGAATCATTCCTTTAGTTGCATTCCACATATTTTGATATTTTGTATTTTCACTTTTATTCACTTCAAAATATTTTCTAATTTCCTCTGTGATTTTATCTTTGACCTATATGAATTATTTAGAAGTCTGCTGTTTCATTCCCAGATATTTGGGGTTTATCTTAATATCTTCTTGTTATTGATTTCTAACTTAAATCCGTTGGGGTATAAGAATATACTCTGATGATTTCAATCCTTTTAAACTTATTGAGCCTTGCTTTATAGTCCAGCATATGAATTATCTTTGTGACTGTATTGTGTGCTATTTTTAATGTATTTTTTATAATTTTTTTTTTTTTATTTTTTTTTTTTTTTTTCTTTCTTGCGTTATGCGGGCCTCTCCCTGTTGTGGCCTCTCCCATTTGCAGAGCACAGGCTCCGGACGCGCAGGCTCAGCGGCCATGGCTCACGGGCCCAGCCGCTCCGCGGCATGTGGGATCTTCC
This sequence comes from Lipotes vexillifer, assembly GCF_000442215.2. NCBI lineage: Eukaryota > Metazoa > Chordata > Mammalia > Artiodactyla > Lipotidae > Lipotes > Lipotes vexillifer. Next base: position 195,033 of record NW_006784171.1, on the reverse strand, counting down.
CGGAACGGGGCACGAACCCGCGTCTCCTGCATCGGCAGGCGGACTCTCAAGCACTGCGCCACCAGGGAAGCCCCCTTAATGTATTTTTGAATACGTATTCTATAGTTGTTGGATGCAGTGTTCTATGAATGTCAGGTTAAGTTGGTAGTGTTGTTCAGAACTTCTGTGTCTTTAGAGATTTTTGGTTTAATTGGTCTATCAGTTACTGGGTAGATTTTTCTTAGGTGAATTTAGAATGATGTTTTTAGACTAAGGCTGATTATTCCTTTTTACTGACACAAAATCTGTTATCTACCCAGTGCCCCTGTCAAGAACTGGGATGAACTGTCTGAGATTTTACTCTATTTGGAAGCTAACAAGTTAGCAAGTTTAGGTCTCAGATTTTATTAAAATAGATTTAGACCTAAGATTTTATTAAAATAAGGAGTTTATTGCTCCCTGCACAACAGGAAGCATATACTTTTTGTTCACAGACTTCCCTTATACTCCATGGGGATGATGCCAAGGAGCCTCGGTGTATGCTCTGCATGCAGTAGATTTGGTTCATAGCTAAAGAACCCCAAGGTTAGGGAACCCCAGTTTTTTAAAATGGGTTGCAAACAAACCTGTCCAGCCTTTTGTCCCAGAGTGAGCCTTTATTAACCTGGACAGCAAACAGATCTGCCTTCTGGCTTGGAGGGAGACATGATCTCCGTCTTCCATGCTATATGAATATCCTTGTGTTGGAGGAACTGATCTTGAGGATATGACCACTGGTTGACCTGGACACTTGGAGGCTCCTCACCCCTCCTTTGTCTTTGGACTGTACACTCTGCCCACCGTTCCCACAGTGGGAGCTGTTTTCAAGGACATAGCCTTGAGAGAGTAAGCTGTTGTTGAGACGATCTGGACTGTGTATGTGACTGAACCCTGTTAAGAACTCTGTATAAACTTTTGGAATTCTGGGCGACAGGTACAGAGATCTACTTATCTTGCAGCCTCCCAGGACAAGCCTCGTTTGTAAGTTCTCTTGTTGTTAAATCTGCCATCTTCCCATCTAGAGTAGTCTGCCTCTTTTCTTTGGTCTCTCCTTGCCCTCTGTGTACAGGGGCCAGTTTCAGATTTCACCTGGGAAGCTCTTGAGGTTACAAACCAACACCTTGAAAATTTATTCTGGAACAAAAGCTATCAGTGCCTCTGCTCACACAGCGAGACCCATGGTGAAATGTCACCCGATTGCCTTGTGAATTATGATGTTTTCTGGTCTGAGTGTTGGAAACAAGTACTATTCTTGGCCCTGTGAGAGCTCAAGACACTGTTTCTTTTAGTCCTCTTGGGTGGTTCTTTTCTTGGCTTTGGATAGTTCCCCAACACACTTGGAGTGATCAGTATTTAGGGGAATTTCTCCAGTGTGACTACCTGCAGATCAACAGAGTTCTCTCTGTACAGCTCTTTCCTCTCTGATACTGTCCTGGGTACTCTGTCTTGGCCTCCCCATATTCTCAGCTCTGTCTCCTCAACTCTGGATTTCTTCTAGACTCTGCCCAGATTCTTCCTGTGCCTTGGAAAATCTCCAGGCAGTTAGGTGGGGCAGTCATAGGGCTTGCCTATGATTTCTTTCGCTCTCCTTTGTGGTCTGATGTCCAGTGTCTTGAAAACTTTTGTCCCTATTACTCCATCTTGGTTGGAAGTGGAAGTCTCTGGCTGCTTTGAGCGTTTTCAGCAATTTAATTGTGATGTTCCTTAATGTAGTTTTCTCTTCCTCCTCTTCCTCCTCCTCCTCTATTTGTTGATCTTCTTGGATCTGTGAATACATAGTCTTCAGCAAATTTAGAAATTTTTGGCTGTTATCTCCTCAAATATATTTTCTGTCCCCTTCATTTTGGGTGCTTTTATTGCGTTGATTTCAAGTGCATTAACCTTTTCTTCTTCAGTGTCTAATCTGCTGTAATTCCAATGTAGTGTATTTTTCACTTGTGCATTGTAGTTTTTAATTTCTAGACACTCAATTTGGTCTTTTCTTATAGTTTCCCTATCTCTTCTTAACAGGTTCATTTTTTTCTTTACATTTTTGAACATATGAATATGGTTATAATGAGTGCCTTAATATCCCTTTCTACTTTTTTTTTCCTAATCTTTAAAAATGGGCTGCACAAGCCCTGTGTGAACTCTGGGGATTTCTCCCTCTGATCATTTTATCTGGTTCTTTCCCTGACCTTGGGTATTTCATCACAGCTGGAGACTTGACCCTCTGCAGCTCTCTCCTCTCTGGTATCCTTCCCTGCAAACTCTAGCTGCCTTGGCCTTTCCAGACTCCCAGCTGTATCTCCTTAATTCAGAGAGACTGTTGGACTCTGAATGGGTCTCTTTCCTGTACTGCTACCTAGAAACTTTCTCAAGGCAGTAAGCTGGAGCAACTGGTTTCTCCTTTTTTAGGGACTACTGTTCTACACTGCTTGACATCCATCCAAGGTCTAAAAACCATTTTTTAAAAATAATTTTTTAAAAGTAATTTCAGATTAAAGGTACTCCATCTTGTCTAGAAGCAGAACTTGGCTTTTAATTTTATAATTATTTTGGTTGTATTATTGAAAACCTTTGTTTATATATTCATTTTATAGAGTTAATTTTTTTCTTTTTTCTTTTTTACAATTCAAGCTATATTTTATAAAATCAAAGGTATATTTATTTTAAAATTAAATTACTAGGGGGACTTTCCTGGTGGTCCAGTGGCTAAGACTCCATGCTGCCAATGCAGGGGGCCTGGGTTCAATCCCTGGTCAGGGAACTAGATCCCACATGCTGCAACTAAAGATCTCGCATGCTGCAATGAAGATCCTGCATGCTGCAACTAAGACCCGGTGCAGCCAAATAAGTAAATAAATAAATAAATATGTAAAAAATTAAGTTACTAGAAAAATTTAAGATTAAATATGATTTAAACTTAATTCTTTTTTTTTCTGGCCACACTGCACAGCTTGCGGGATCTTAGTTCCCCGACCAGGGATTGAACTCGTGCCCTTGGCAGTGAAAGCATGGAGACCTAACCACTGGACTGCCAGGGAATTCCCTTAATTCTTTTTATAAATTAGAAATTCCACTTTCTTTTAGAAACATTATCAAATTTATCTTATAAAGTTTTAAAGATACATTTTCTACGTATTCAATATATTGTTTGGTTAGTTAATTTTCAGTGAGTTTATGAGATTTGTTTCATTCCACAGTTAAGAAATAGCATTTCAAAGGTATATTCACACTTTCTAACTCTTTTTGTAGTATAAAGATATTTTCCTGTAAGCATTAAGAATGTTGATTTTAATCCAAGAGTTGAAATATTCAAAGCATAGTAGGAACTTTATTATTTAGAAAATTGTTTTAATATCAGTGACTTTTTAATGTACTTAAAAAAAATTCTCTTACAGGTCAGGGGGCTGATTTTGGATGGATCTTCACAGTTAATCCAAGAAGGTCTTAAAAGTGGCTTTCTTCATCCACTTTATGAAAAACGGGACAAGTATAGTGAGCCCATTACTTTACCGCTTGATACCTGCAATTTGTCAGAATTATGTGAAATGGCAAAGCATTTGCCTTCTCTGAATGAAGTGGAACTTCAGACGTTACAATTGATGGAAGATGATATATCTGTTACAGAGCAGGATTTATTTTCACGGATTGTTGAAAACAACTCTAGCTTTACAAAAATGATTACTTTAATGGGACAGAAATACCTGCTGCCACCAAAAAGCAGTTTTCTTTTGTCTGACATTTCTTGTATGTACCCGCTTCTGAGCTGTAAGTAATTATTATGTTTATTATTAGAAAAAGATAATTTTTTTGTGGCCTCAGAAGTCAAGAACAAGTCTGAATGTTGAATGAGCACCAGAATTTTGTGATAGGGTAAACACTTAATTTTTTCAGTGTATTTTTCTTTTAAATTCAATTTTAAAGTGCTGACTTCTGTCTTAAAAATTAAAAAAATTCTTATTACAAACAAAAGGTCAAAAAGTTAACTAGTCCCCAAGAGAGTAAACATAGGTACTGTTCTGTACTTAGGAATTCAGGGTACAGTTGGGGTTGACCAAATAACTTTATTTAGCTTTTATTCATAGCAAAGTAGAAACAGTTCATATACGAATGTTAATTCCCAAACCATTCCTAGCCTTTTAGGTTACATTTTAAGCTACTGTTCAAGTTTATTATCTAAAGTTTCTCAAAATATTTTCCTGTATAAAGTTAAAAATTTAGATATTTAAGTCCAGAGTCATATACACCTGAATTTGAATTTAGATTCTGAAGCTTAACTATGAGTCTTTAGGCACTTCACAAAACTGAGCCTCAGTTTCCTAGTCTATAAAATGGATATGATAATACCTACTTCCAAGGGTAATTTTGGGGATTAGATGAGATAATCTGCATCATGAGCTTAGCTCAGTGATTTATATGTTTCTAACAAATTATAACTATTATAATATTCTAAGGGATGATGTAGGTAAGAGGTATATTGACCAAATTGAATTTAATCTGCTGTTTAATGTTATTTGGACATTTTTAAGCAAAATTTTACATTATTAACATAACATAGCTTATTAATGAAAAGCTTCTTTTAATTAGTTTCAAACCGTCTTATAAATGATTGGTTATTCATGTCACAGTGTCATAAATTCTTCAGGGTAAATGACAAAATAACAAATTAATGAGAAAATCATGCTATATTTGAACATTTTTTCCCCATTCTTTTTGATCTATGTTACCCTAATAGTTTAAAAACCATCACTTCCTTATTTTAATTTTCATTCTTTTGATCACTTGTGAGATTGTACATTGTACATTGTTTATAAAAGGAAAAGGGACAGCTCTTCCTTACAGTAAAATTCCAATTAATAAATGTAGGTAGAATGATGTAACTAGAAAATTTCCATTTGGAAATTTGACATCATAGTATTTGGGTGTCAAAATAGTGGATGAAAAGATGAGATGCAGGATATTTGCACAGTCTTAAAATATCTACCTGCAAAATACTTATTAATTACAAAAGTAAAACTGGAGAAACCTGGCTGACAGCATTTTAACCAAATGATCAAAGGTAGTATCACTAATAATGAGACATTTTGACACTGTTTCCTGATAATGTTGGCTCTGATAAGGGCATGGTGATAACTCTTGCCAAAAACAAAGAACCTAAGTTTAATCATGAGGAAATACCAAACCCAAACTTGAGGGACATTCTATAAAACTAGCCAGTAGTCTTCAAAAGTATCAAGGTCATAAAAGACAAAGAAAGACTGAGGAACTTTTCCAGATTGGAGGAAATTTAGGAGACGTGGCAACTGAATGCAATGTGTGATCCTGGTCCAGAGAAAAGGACACTAGTAGACTATTGGGGACATTTTGTTGTAGTCAATGTATCAGTTAAAAGACAAGTTTTATTTCATGTAAAAAGTTGAAAAACAGGAGCAAAAAACCCACACCTACCCTATCTAGGCTTGAAAGGACCATTTTAATATGGCTACCAATACTTATAGGACATTTATAAATTATTGATGTCTAGCTAAGGGAGCAATAGGTGAAATTATGTTAAAATCCCAGAGGTACTAAATTATAAGGGGAATCTCTTAATTTTTTTAGATAAATTATTTGAATAAATGCCACAAATCCTTTTCTTGCATTCCAGTATATTTGTGTCTGTAGTGAATGCACTTCATTGTTGAAGAACATGTTTAGTTTTTTTTTTTTTTGCCATGTGGCATGTGGGATCTTAGTTCCCCAACTAGGGATGGAACCCATGCCCCCTGCAGTGGAAGTGCAGAGTCCCAACCACTGTACCTCCAGGAAGTCTCAGAACATGTTTAGTTTTTAAAGTGATACGTATAGAAGATATTTTCTGAAATTGTCTCTTTGTTTTCAGGTAAGAAAACATATGATGTAATTGTGATAGATCCACCATGGCAGAACAAATCAGTTAAAAGAAGTAACAGGTAAGTATAAATAATTTATCTACTAGATATGCTTTCTCAAAGCTATTGTCCTTTGTACATTCTAGTTACATATGCTAAAAGCATTACTTTATGATAATAGATTGTCTGAAACTACTAAAATGCTTTCGTTTTAAGATTTTAATTCCCTTAAGTAGATAATTCTCTTGAACTAGAACTATATGTAGGTGTAAGTTAAGAATGTTAAAAGTAATATATTTATTAATGATTAAGGTTACTGACTGTCCAGTTCAGGGATGTTTCTATAACACCAAAAGGCAACATTTTTGCCTTCTTTGATATCAAATTCTAAAGTTTAGAAATATGTGCCAAAATGTAGTATTCCTTAATACTGCTATGAATGAATTGGTCTACTTCATTCTGAAATTTGTTTTTATTTATGCCACCATTTAGTTTATGTAACCTTTTAGAGTGATAAGTTCAATTAGTTAGTAAGATGACATTCCCTTTTAATAGCTTTTTAAAAAACTAAATTTTTCCCTCTAGTTCTAGTGAATGTCTTCAGTTGTATTTCCTCTCACTCTTCGATTTTCTAGACTGAACAGTTCCTATTACCTTGACTTAAAGTTCGTATGAAATTTCTTCTCCACAATTAATCTTGTTTTCTTATGCTTTTTGTTTATGAGCTGTACCAATAATTGGACTTTTTTCTCTTAAAGTTTCAAGGATGATACAAAGAATTCCTGTAGCTATTCTCTATATGTGTGTATTTGTGCATGTATGTAGATATCTATGTATATATAATTTTTTTCTGAACTGTTTAAGAATAAATTATTTAGGAAGAAGTAAGTTATTCTGGAATATTTTATTCTGTATTTCTTGAAAACAAAGATATTAATATTTTATTAATATTTTATTCTGTATTTCTTGAAAACAAATATTTTATTCTGTATTTCTTGAAAACAAAGATTTAATATTTTAAATTCTAAAAATTCTAAAAATATTAATTTTTAGAATTCTAAATTATTAATTTAGAATTCTAAAAATAAATTATTAATTCTAAATAATTCTAAATTATTAATTTAGAATTCTAAAAATATTAATTTTTAGAATTCTAAAAATATTAATATTTTATTAATATTTTATTCTGTATTTCTTGAAAACAAATATTTTATTCTGTATTTCTTGAAAACAAAGATATTAATATTTTCTTATATAATCATAATATAATTATCAAAATAGGTAATTAATTTTTCTTTTTAATTTTCTAATTTTCCTTTATTAGAAAATTAAAAAGGAAATCATATAGGGAGATACTGTGATATATGTAAATATCTTGTTACCAGTTTTAGCATCTGTGGTAGGTAGAATACTGTTGTCTCCCCTCCCCCCACACCCGCCTCCATGTCCTTGTCCTAATCCCTGGAATTTGTGAATATGTTAGGTTACATAGAAAAGGGGAATTAAAATTCCAAATGGAATTAAGGCTGCTAAGAAAAGGAGATTACTATGCATTATCTGGATAGGCCAGTCCTTAACTTAGCTGTAGACAGGAGACCTAACTGAGGGTATTTCTCCATTTTTTCTTCTCTTCTTTTCTTTCTCCCTTCTCCACCCTCCCCCCGCCCAAGTCTTCTCTCCTCTTCTTTCCTTTAAAAGTATATGGTATATAGAAAAACTAACCAAAAAAAAAGAAAAAAAAGAAAAGAAAGGAAAAGTGTATAGTATAAGCATATTTATAGGCTGATGGTAAGGAACTACTACAGAGGTTGAAAATACAGGAGGGGAGTAATTAGCTTCACTAATAGACTAGAAGATGAGAATAAGAGAACACAGCTGGAGGGATAAGCTTTAAATATATGAAGCCATGCTATCCTTTAAGAGGAAATGTAGAGCAATGGGTAAGTGAAAGCGTATAACCAGGCGGGAGAGGGTTAGGTAGTTGAAGCAGTCCAATGGCTTTTTTTTTTTAATTGATATATGCGTTAACTTCATCTACAAAGAGTGCGTTTGGGCGAGACTTGAAAAGAGATGAAGGTTTGTAGTAGTTGACCAAGGATGAGTAAAAGAATTGATGAGTAGTTTTGAGAACCTGAGAATGGACTTAATTGAGCCAATTCTTCAGTTTAGCATTTTTCTCCACCTGATTTTTTCCATATGAAGAAGTTGAATTGAATTGAATTGAAGCTTGGAGGTTTGCAGGAGTTATGGGGTGAAGGAGTAAAGGGGAGATTGGAGTTAGGGGTGCTAGTGAGAAGGCAGTGAAGTGATTGGTGGTTGGTAGTATGTGAGGAAGAGGAGAAAGTGTGGGCAGGAAGAAACTGATAGACTCAGTAAAGTGGAGGAATGGGGGCACTGACTGAATGCTTTGATAAAGTCAAAGAATTGGTGACGAAGAAGAGGTAATGGCCAATCATCAGAAAATCTAGAAACAATAAATGCTGGAGAGGGAGTGGAGAAAAGGGAACCCTCCTGCACTGTTGGTGGGAATGTAAATTGATACAGCCACTATGGAGAACAGTATGGAGGTTCCTTAAAAAACTAAAAGTAGAACTGCCGTATGACCCAGCAATCTCACTGCTAGGCATATACCCTGAGAAAACCTTAATTCAAAAAGATACATGTACCACAGTGTTCACTGCAGCACTATTTACAATTTCCAGGACATGGAAGCAACCTAAGTGTCCATCGACAGATGAATGGATAAAGAAGATGTGGTACATGTATACAATGGAATATTACTCAGCCATAAAAAGGAACAAAATTGAGTTATTTGTAATGAGGTGGATGGACCTAGAGTCTGTCATACAGAGTGAAGTAAGTCAGAAAGAGAAAAACAAATACCGTATGCTAATACGTGTATATGGAATCTAGAAAAACGGTACTGATGAACCTAGTGGCAGGGCAGGAATAAAGACACAGCATAGAGAAAGGACTTGAGGACACAGTGGGGGGAAGGGGAAGCTGGGATGGAGTGAGAGAGTAGCATTGACATACACATACACTACCAAATGTAAAATAGATAGCTAGTGGGAAGCAGCCGCATAGCACAGGGAGATCAGCTTGATGCTTTGTGACGGCCTAGAGGGGTAGGATAGGGAGGATGGGAGGGAGGCTCAAGTGGGAGGGGATATGGGGATATACGTATACTTACAGCTGATTCACTTTGTTGTACAGCAGAAACTAACACAACATTGTAAAGCAATTATACTCCAATAAATATGTAAAAAAAAAAAAAAAGTAATGGCCAGAGATTAGTGTATATGGTTTCAGAAATGGAGCAAGTTTGAGTGATGCCAACGTCCAGGTTTTGGCCACTCGAAGGGATTATTGAAGTGGGGTGAGTGCAATTGTATTTATTTAGGGGAAGAATAGGTGAGTGTGTACATTATTTAGCTTGTGCTTTGAAATTGCCCAGGATACTGGCAAGATTTATGTTGGTGAGGTAAAAGGATCTCAGAACTTAAATCCTCATTGAATATGGAGAGTGAGGATGTAATCGGTTCGATAAGGAACATTGGAAGCTAGATAGCATACTTCTCAAAGAGAAGGGGATTTTACACAAAGGTAGATGACTGATAGCCTGGAACTGGCAATAGGGGAGCTAGGAGAATACTGACCTCTCCTCTTTCTGTTGTGTGTGTTGGGTGCTGGAGAAAGGGCCACATTGGTTTGATGGGGTATTGTAGAGCAAGTAGTGTTTTAGCAAGAGAAACTAGACTTCATACTACTAACGACCAGGAGGTGCAAGACTGTAGAATGTTTTTTTGTAATGAAAGCATGAGAGTTTCAGAGAGCCCAGTAGAACTGATTGGGAAGGATGAAAGAAACAAGATGATAGACTGAAGATGTTCGTGGGATATTGAGATAGTAGTTTCAAGACTGTTAATGGGGTCCCTTTGTAATGTACAGATTATCAAACCATAATATTTGCTTAATTTTGAATGTTAGAAAAGCATATAGAAAATATTAGTAAAATTACTGAAATGTAATATGTTTAGAAATGATAAAGAAATATGGCTTCATCATTTTAAATTAGTAAAAACTAAAAATATTATTTCTGACTTGCGTGTAATAATGTGTCCACTGGGTGTCAGTGTGGCTTCATATTTAGTTGCACAAATAAATATAGGAGCTTTGTGTTTGTGGAGTCGATGTTATACAGGTCTTCTCCCTGCTTATTTTTCTTTTTTTGCAGCAAATTTTGCTAATATTTTTTTCTGTTTATTTTTAGATATAGTTATTTATCACCACTGCAAATAAAGCAGATACCTATCCCTAAGCTGGCTGCTCCAAACTGTCTTGTCGTTACTTGGGTGACGAATAGACAGAAGCACCTACGTTTTGTTAAGGAAGAGCTTTACCCTTCTTGGTCTGTGGAGATAGTTGCTGAATGGCACTGGGTAAAAGTAAGTTTAGAAGTTAACGTATTTGTTAACTTTATTTGTTAATAAGATGTGACATACAGGTCACATAAAGGTAGCATCTACTTTTTAATGCTTAACATGTCACCGCTCTACTCCTTCAACATGGTCTAATTAAAATGTTTACTTTGCTACTAAATACCTTTGTCTTCTTATTCTCAAGACTTTTTACCTATTTGTTCTGTATATTTTTGTAGTAGAATCCCAAACTGCTGGCCTTCAGAAATCACTCGGAGTTATCAGGATGACATTTTAAAAAGCTCTGATGTCTGTAGTTTAAGAAACAACAAACAAAAACTTTGGGGGATTTGTCCATCACTAAACATAGAAATTGTCTTACTGTTCATCTTCTTCCTCTTTACTCATCCAAAATTTCAGCTGCCCTTTGTGACTTCTGTCCTTCTTTCTTTTTTCTTCTCCTTCCTCCCTTCCTCTCTTCCTCCCTCCCTCCCTCTCTCCCTTCCTTCCTTCCTTCCTTCCTTCTTTATTTTTTTCTTATGTTTCTGGGGATGAGAGGGAGATAGCAAAGAAACCTACTGTGGAAGAGTTGGGAAAATGCTAGAAGCAAGGACCTTTTATACTTTAAACCTTAACTTAGTTCCTCAGTGCCTGTTTTTGAAAGAAATGATTCCAACTCTTGGATTGGTTGAATGATCTTTAATATCTTTGCTTGGTATAAAAATACCAAAAAATACAAAAATATAAAGCATCAGTTCAGAGTTCATTGGACATCCTTTTAAAGATACATTGTCTACCAGGTAAATTCCACAAAAGCCCTCCTAAATTTTAAAAAGGTAAACCAGGTTATTATGGGTTGAATGTTTCAACATTTATATAATATTTATATAACTGTATATTCATTTTAGACACAGGTTCTATTTTTATGTGCTTTGTGTACTTTGTAGTGTACTGGAATATCTTCTAAAAGCTGTGTACATTATTTATTTGCACCTATTTTGTGAGACTTGGCAAGCAAACACTTATAGTTGTGTCTTTGCTTTTACAGTTGTGCTTTGGGCTTAGCTTTGGTTGATTTGCTGTAGGACCATAACAGGAATATAAAACTCTATTCCACTCTGTCTATTATGGCAGTTCTTTTATAATCAGAGACTGAGGCCAAAGTCACGAAAAGATTACCTTCTGAAATCAAAACCACTAAAATGTTAATACATGAAAGCTAAGACTGTTCATTTCTGGTAGTAATCAGTTCTATGAGATGGTATGATATGACTATAACTTAAAACAAAAATATATTTTATGAAATACTTATTAGGTAATTGAACATATTGTTATATCAGAAGGAGTAATCTGCATTGAGTATAAAGGCTATCCAAAGAATAAGAATTTGCCAGTGTTTATACAGTGCTGTGTGGAATAGATGCTGTTTCTCATGGGCCCTAGAGGTGATAAAAGGACTTGGTTTTTTAGATACCTAGATATAGGGTAAAGGGTTCCACAGAGAATAGATATGAATATTCTGATAGTGAAAATATTTTCTTCCATGCTTAATTAATGATTTGATATTGTTATTATAAATTGTGTTTTGAGTTTGATTAGCTAACGTGAGTCTTTGGGAGTCTGATCACTCCAGGATGAAATGATAAGATTGAATTTCTGGATTTATAATGCCAAGAAATTGGACCACGTATTGTCTATCTCAACAATCCCTGAGCTTCTTTCATTATTAATTTTAGCTCTGACAGTATTTAATGCCATTGCTTCCTATAAGTAAAGGAAAATACTTTATTGTAATCGACTTAGTCACATTGCCAGTAATAGGTAAATGTTATTTGAACAAATAAATGAATTAATGATGGCATGGTTTCCAATAATAAATTTTAATGAAAAATAGAAGTTTTTGTGTGCAAGATGATAAAATGATACTTAAAATTTTTTTGTCCTTCATAGCTGCCTTGTCCATTATGGTAGTCACTAGCAGTATGTAGCTCTTCAGCACTTGAAATGTGGCTAGTCCAAATTGAGACGTGGTGCTAAATGTAAAATATAAGTGTTTTGGGTTTAAAAGATTTAGTATGGAAGAAAGAATATAACATACCTCAATAATTTTTGAATTGATTACATATTGAAATGGTAATATTTTAGATATGTTAGGTTAAATTAAAAATAATTAAAAATTATTTAAAACTTAAAATACAATTAAAATTAATTTAGCCTCATTCTTTTTGCTTTTTTAAATGTTGGTACTAGAAAATCTAAATTACATGTGTGGCTTAAATTTGTGGCCCACATTATATTTTTACTGGACTGCGGTAGCCTTGAGGTTTAATACTTCTTTTTCTTTGGTGGAAATTGTATAGTGGTAGGGAAAAAAACCCAATCCTTTTCCTGGATATTTACAGATGTATGGGTTGTTTTTGTTTTTGACTCCTTTTTCTCAGATCACCAGTTCAGGAGAGTTTGTGTTCCCATTAGATTCTCCACACAAAAAGCCTTACGAAGGTCTTATACTGGGAAGAGTTCGAGAAAAAGCTGCTTTACCATTAAGGTAGGAAAGGTGATTTTTCAAAATTGTATAAATTTATTGATTTTAAGGCTTTTAAAAGTTATCAATACAGTGATCATTAGTTTTCGTTAATTTTTACATTTTTGAAAATCTGAAAATGGCCGAGATGAGAAAAGTGTGAATGGTATGGCACATGAAATTTTATATTATCTTTTGCTTTATCTAATGTGTAAGAGTCATTATTGTAGAAAAGGAAACTATCTGAAATTTCTTAATACTTAGGTTGTTGATTTCCATTATTTCTATTCTTAAAGTTATTATAAATTCAGATACTATTGGAAAGGTGAAAAAAATCAAGGCAACTGTGGCTTATATGTAAAAAATTGTCCTCTAAAATATAATTTACGTTTTTGTTCTGTTTTAATAGGAATGCAGATGTAAAAGAGCTCCCCATTCCAGATCACAAGTTAATTGTCAGTGTGCCCTGTACGCTTCACTCACATAAGCCACCTCTTGCTGGTATGTTTTTATAAAATAGTTATGACATGTGAAATTGACAAAAGGGTTGAATGTATTGATAGTATTTGAATAGTCTAGAAATTTGGAAATTAAATCAGATATATGTTATTTTAATTAATATTCTAAAATCATATAGCAGAATTTATGGAACAGAGAATAGATTTTTTTTTGCTACAGAAAGCTTTATTGTTTTCAATTGGTCTGTAGCTTGGGAGAGAGCTCCAGGGGGTTACATAGCTGCCTAGTGGCAACAGGGAGAGGCTCAGGCAGAGGCCCTGAGACCAGGAGGTGGAACTGGGCCCTCAAGGGCCGTTAGGCTCAAAGGCTACTGGTCCTAAGTACTCGCCCAGCCCTGGCTGGGGGCTGGCCAGCCTGCGGAGGTTGGTCAGGTGGTCACCCATCTTCCTGAGTCTCACCTCCTCATCCAGGAGGTGGCTCCCCAGGAAGGCACAGAGATGGTCTGTGTTAAAAGAACCCAGGGCATGCAAACCCAAAAGGGCCTGGTTCAGGTTCTTCTCCAGGCCCATGGCAGCTTCTGTGGCATCCAGAGCTTTGCCCCACTCATCTTGGGGCGGCTTCGGCATGTCCAGGAACAGGGCGCTGCTGCCACGCTGGTTTTGCATCTTGGAGAGGTGCTGGGCCAACCCGCTGAAGGAGGCAGGGCCCTGGCCCTCCAGAGCCGTGTTGTGGCGCTTGGAGCAGAAGCCCAGAGAGAGGTAGGTGTAGCAGGCTCGCGGATGCAGGTCCACCAGGCGGGTGACCACATCCTCCACTTGGGTGGAATAATTCTCACGAATCTGGGAGGTCATCGTGGGTGGCACTAAGGAGCTGACCGCAAAAGCGGTGTTGCTTGGTCCTGGAGGTCGCAACTGGAAAGGAGTCTGGAGGGTGGTTGGTGGTTGGAGAAAGGGTCTGTTACGTTAAAACACTGTTGAAGTGGAGACGGAGCCACGTGACCACCCAGCGCACCCGTGCAGATTAGTCTTACATTACCTCAGCCTTTCCTCGTCACCATTTTTTAGGTTCCCCTTACTAACCGGGTTGTTATCCCATCATTGCCCTCAGCAGAATGAAGACTGATGGTGCACGTGAGGACTAGTTCTGCTAGGTGCTTTATTGTACTCTCAGGGTTCTATCCCTTGCTGGCTCTAAAGCCAAGAGCACAGAAAGCAGTCAGAGAGATGGTCAGCTATCGAGAATTCCCTTGATAGTTGGTAGACACTCTCAGTTTTATGTTGAGGTGGTGTTGCTTTTCTGAACCATTGGAAAGGTAATTGCTTCAGCCTGCAATTCTTACTAGTCTTAATACTTTAGTATAATGTCCATCATTTAATGAAACTAAGCAGCAAGGAATATGGAAAGCTTTAGCTTTTCAGATTGACTAACATGAGTTTGAATCCTGGTTCTGCTACTTGAGCAAGTTACTCTAATAATTTTCCACCTGAAAGTCGACATTTGAAGGGGGAATAATGATGTTTAATCTTTCAGAGTTGTGAGGATTGGTTATATTTGAAATTCTGTAGCATATAGTAGAAGATCAGTAAATGCTAAATTTTTCAAGTGAAAGAATAAAAAAATAGGAATGTAATAGGAATAGGAATATGAGAGATACTGAATTTGACATTCAAAGTTTACTATTAAAATTTTTTCTTTAGAAATATATATTTTATTAATTTGGTGGTCCTGGCTTAAATAAACCAAAACTTTCAAGCTGCCACTCAGGAAGACTATAGGCTATCAGCTTATCACCTGATTTTGCAGAATGTGGGATAGTTCATGAGCTAGGATACATAGAAAGGTGAATTCAAATTCCCAAGAGAATGCTTATTAGTAGCATTTAAGATTTCTATTATCTTAAATTGATTATACAGAGAGTCTTTAGTGTTAATTCATTTGAGAAATGTTCAGATGTCTACCTGTTGATCCATTCTTTGACTTAGAGGGATTCTTAGTGAAGAATCCTGTAGACTTTGGACTGTTATAGATTCTTTAATGCATTAAACATTTGACTTAAGTGACAAGTGAAGCTGTACTGTTCTTTGAGAAAAAAATTATGTTTGCCACCAGTTATACTCATTGGAGGAAATCTAATTTGTATTCTTCTCATTTGAATTTTCTTTATCATTTGGTGAGTACCAAAGCTTAATTTAGGGTTTGTCTTAGGGCTTATTTTTTTACTTTTAAAAATCCAAGCGCCAGACCCAAAAAACCTTTCATTCCCAAATGATAGTTAAACTATTTCTTAATTCATTTTACATAGATGATGTTTAAAGAGTAGTCTTAAGATATAAGGTTTTAGGGCTTCCCTGGTGGCGCAGTGGTTGAGAGTCCACCTGCCGGTGCAGGGGATGCGGGTTCGTGCCCCGGTCCGGGAGGATCCCATAAGCCACGGAGCGGCTGGCCCCGTGAGCCACGGCTGCTGAGCCTGCGCGTCTGGAGCCTGTGCTCCGCAACAGGATAGGCCACAACAGTAAGGCCCGACAAACAAAAAAGAAACAAGATATAAAGTTTTATAAAATAGTGATTAAAATTAGTCTTTTATTAATACTAATAAAAATTAGTACATATTACGGCCTGTAGTTATGAAGTGCAGTTCTGCTGTATTCCCAGTAGAGAGCAGCACAAACACATTTTTAGCATTGAGAATATTTAAAAAGAAAAGTTAGATTGGGGGGGGAAATCTTGTGTGACTCAATATATGTTATTCTTATGTTTTGCTTAAGTACTGGTAGACAAGAAGTATTTATAATCCTTTATTTTTGAGTTCATGTTACTGGATAGCAAGTGCCTGTATTTTGGATACAGAGCCACACAAAGCCATCAGAAAGCAACTTGCAGATTTCTGCAGTATATATTACTATGAAGTGAGAGAGTGTCATGGACATATATACACTACCAAATGTAAAATAGATAGCTAGTGGGAAGCAGCTGCATAGCACAGAGAGATCAGCTCAGTGCTTTGTGTCCACCTAGAGGGGTGGGATAGGGAGGGTGGGAGGGAGGTGCAAGAGGGAGGGGATATTGGGATATATGTATACATGTAGCTGATTCACTTTGTGATACAGCAGAAACTAACACAACATTGTAAAGCAATTATACTCCAATAAAGATGTTAAAAATAAATAAATAAAAATAAATAAAATAGTATTTTACTCTGAATCATAACCCTAGGATTTTGGATAATACATGTTCTCTATGTAATGCTTAGAACTTTTACATGTAAATGTTCTTAAACTGCTTTATGCCAATTCACAAAATGAAATGTTCTCTCTTTTACTTCTAGAAACACCAATTTTTTTTTCTTTTAACAAGTTTTAATTTGTTATTTCTACTGCAAAATGTAAAAAACACCAAATTGGAAGCATATTCTGTTTCAAAATGAGACATTTACTCTTTTTAAGTTTTGAAATTTCTTCCTATAGACTGAAACATAAGCCAACAATAGCTATGGCTTACAACCTAACATAAATGTATAATATTTTAAGTTTAAAGATTTAAGGTAGGAAAATCATGAAATAAAAGTATTTGAATGAAAATTTTGTTTTTCATATTGTACCTTAGAGGAATTTCTACTCCTTTTTACTACTTTACTTGCAACACTTTATCTGAACAGTTAAATATAGTTTGATGAGATTCTATGCACTGACATTTGAGCCGCTTTTCCCCCAGCCATGCCCTTTGCTCCCAAGCAGAAGGGGAATGACAGGCTATGTATGAATTACTTCCTCTCCATTGGTTACAAGTATGTTTTACTAATGCCAGATGTTATGTAATTATTTATATATATGTCATACTCGTATTTAAATTTATACATTTGAATTTGCTTTTTAAAAATTGAGATAATTGACATATAACACTGTATTAGTTTCAGGTGTACAACATAATGATTCAAGATATATATACATATTCACTGATCACAATAAGCCTATACATAGTTACAAAATTTTTTTCCTGTGATGAGAACTTTTAAGATCTTGCATTTTCTTTTAAATTGAAATTTAAAATTAGTAAGAATAAAATATCCCCATTAATTTGCCTCTATTTCTTTTGCTTTGTTTTGAAATTAAACATATGTGGTTAACATTACAAAAACATTACTCCTTGATTTTCTGTGTTTCTCAACTAGAAAGGAAAAAAGCCATGCAGAAATGTGTTCCATTGATAAAGTAGAAGGTGATAAATGGGTTTAGATTTCATGTATTTTTCCACTCCAAGTACCTGGCCATCTTTTTCTATTAGCTTGTGAACTCTTAGAAGACATGGATATCTATTTCTTTTGTTAAGTCCCATAGCACTTATAATGGGTGCTCAGAAATAGTAAATATTAAAAAAAAATTTATTTATTTATCTAGGCTGTGCCAGGTCTTAGTTGTGGCATGCAGGCTTCTTAGTTGCGGCATGCATGCAGCATCTAGTTCCCCGACCAGGGATCAAACCTGGTCTCCCTGCATTGGGTGCACAGAGTCTTACCCACTGGACCACCAGGGAAGTCCCTCAGAAACAGTAAACATTATTGACTGGCTGATTCCAGTTTAGACTCCAGTTTAAAATTCCAAAATAGAGTTGCTAACATCTTTGTACCAAAGAACTGAACTAGCAGAAACAAGAAAACAAAACCTTGCCTTCAGTATAACCTTAGACCACATTAAAAGTGAATTGAGGCCAGTAAGGCATTGAATTCATGGGGCAAAAATGGAAAAGTGATATTAAAGTTTACTGTTCTAAGACTCTGGGGAAATTTTTCTCACTCAAGTTTAATAGCATTTAATTATATACTTGTGAAAGGACTAGAAGTCTCATGTAAACATCACCTAGAAGCTATCAAAGCCCAGATTTGAGTTTGGTGAGTTACAGACAATGAATACTTTAAACTCTTTGATTTTTGATAATCAGGACCAGTGCTTTCAGACAAATGAACAATTATTTTGCTGTGAGATCATCTGAAGAACATGAAACATACATTTTTTATATATTATCTTTCACATCTAACCTATATCAAGTATTTCTAAGGAACCCTTATCATTGCTAAAGGGAATTTGATGGGTTTCTTCCAAGCTCAATCTTATATAGCAATTAAGAACTATATTTTGCCAGTTCTAGTGACTTTTCATCCCTGAATCGTTATTTTCATACTCAGTTCCTGTTGTAGAATATACTTATATCAAAAAAATATAGCTAACCAGCAACGTGATCAAGGTTAAATTGATTTAAATATTTGTCATTCAAATGAGCATGTGCTTTAAAAAAAAGCTTCTACGGTATTCTCTTTTTTTCTGTTAGTGTAGATCACAGCTCTTTAGCCAAGGTATAGATGAGATGCCATTTTCCTAACAAAATATAATTTTCAGTAGTTATGAATACATTGAATAAGGAATACTTAACTGTGGAAATAATATGGTGAAATTTTAGGTAAAGAAAGATCTGTAATTTGGAAGTGAAGGAGTGTTCTCAGTACTACCAAGTTATAGCTGAGGAGGTAGAGTTATTTGTTAGATATATGTTCTGAATATTTCTCTGTGTTTCCAACTCTTACACTAAAGTATGTTTTTGCAGAGACTTATGTTTTATCTTAGTTTTTAAAGTGGGTTGTCTTTGTATTGTTCCTATAGACTTTTTTCATGCATGGATTACATTTATTAAAAAATAAATTAAGTTAGTACTCAGGAGCTATGTCAGCATTATTGGAAGACTGAAAAGTTACTGGTGTGGGTGTTAAAATCCTCATTTCTTATCTACAAATGAAAACTGATAAATCAGGACTATTGAAAGTGCTGATGGTATTGTTCCCAATCTCAAGGGTGTTTATTTCAGATGACTTTCTAACTATAAATAGTAAAGCCTGTGATGAAATCCTTGAAATTAACTTGCCTTTTTTTTTTTAAGGAAACATCCCTGCTTTTCTACTCTTTACTGCTAAAGGAAATTGATTCCTTCCTTAATAATAATTTTTGTGTTATTTTCTCTTTTTTTCTGGACAGAGGTTCTAAAAGACTATATCAAGCCAGAGGGGGAATGTTTGGAATTGTTTGCTCGAAATTTACAGCCAGGTTGGACTAGTTGGGGCAATGAAGTTCTCAAATTTCAACATGTGGATTATTTTGTTGCCTTGGAGTCTAAAAGTTGATTATGTTCTTAAAATTGTGTTTTTCTTCAGTTTTTCCTCACTCCTTCTCCGTTCATTCTAATAGATTTTTCCTTTTATTACCAACCAGTATGCTTAGAGATGTAAACAGGATTTGGTTTTTCAGCAAAATGATTAGAAGTGACTAGCTGTCATATAATTTTGAGATGAGTTTTACTTCAGTTGCACTAGTATTTCACATTATTCTGGGCTCTACAAATAAAGAGGTAAGCAGTTAGAATGATGGCAAGACTTTGTTACTGGAAAAGTTCAGAAAGCATGCACTATGGACCTGAAGTCACAATTCTATGTATGGGTATGTTTTGTTTGGCCCATATGGTGTTGTAAAAAAAATTGGAGCCATCATTCTAAAAAATCAGGAAATTTCACATAATAAGTCCATATTTTTGCCTTTCTTTAAACGTCAGAAACTCTGGCTACACTGCAGCCTGTGTTCTTTCCTGGCATCAGTCTGTGGGACACAGTGGTGGCAGCTCATTTGGGAAGGGCCATGTACTCTCCAGTTTACCACAGTAACACTTGTCCCGTGCCACTCACTTACATTGTCTACCTGACCCCTGTACAACCTGAATTTAGAACATCTAGTATACTGCTACATTCTGGAAAATGTATTCAAAGACCTGCTAAGTACTGCATCATTGTACTGAGTTCATGAAACATTTTTTGGAGGGTTTTAAATTTCATTCAGGGTCACTTTTCAATTACTTTTTAGTTTTGCTTGTTTTTCTTCTTTTTTTTTTTTGTGGTACGTGGGCCTCTCACTGTTGTGGCCTCTCCCGTTGCGGAGCACAGGCTCCGGATGTGCAGGCTCAGCGGCCATGGCTCACGGGCCCAGCCGCTCCGTGGCACGTGGGATCTTCCTGGACCAGGGTGTGAACCCGTGTCCCCTGCATCGGCAGGCAGGCTCTCAACCACTGTGCCACCAGGGAAGCCCGAGTTTTGCTTGTTTTTCTAGAAGAAAAATAAATTCTTAGTAATGTCAGAAAGTAAACACTGCTTGGACTTAATTGATATTTATAGAACATTCCATCCAAAAGCAGCAGAATACACATTCTTCTCAAGTGCACATGGAACATTCTCCAGGATAGATCACATGCTGGGCCACAAAGCAAACCTTGGTAAATTTAAGAAAATTGAAATCATATCAAGCATCTTTTCCAACCACACCGCTATGAGATTAGAAATCAACTACAAGGAAACAACTGTAGAGAACACAAACGTGGGACTTCCCTGGTGGTGCAGTGGTTAAGAATCCGCCTGCCAATGCAGGGGACATGGGTTCGAGCCCTGGTCTGGGAAGATCCCACATGCTTGGAGCAACTAAGCCCATGTGCCACAACTACTGAGCCTGCATTCTAGAGCCCATGAGCTGCAACTACTGAACCTGTGTGCCACAGCTACTGAAGCCCGATCGCCTAGAGCCAGTGCTCTGCAACAAGAGAATCCACCACAATGAGAAGCCTGTGCACTGCAACGAAGAGTAGCCCCTGCTCACTGCAACTAGAGAAAGCCTGCATGAAGCAATGAAGACCCAACACAGCCAAAAATAAATAAATAAATATTTGAAAAAAAAATCCCACAGACATTTGGAGGTTGAACAATGTTACTAAACAACCAATGGATAACCTAAGAAAGAGGAAATTAAAAAATACTTAGAGAAATGAAAACAAAAACATGACAGTACAAAACCTTCGGGATACAGCAAAAGCAATTCTAAGAGGGAAGTTTATACCAATAGTCTTACCTCAGGAAATGAAAAATCTCAACTAAACAACATAACCTTACACCTAAAGCAACTAGAGAAAAAAGAACAAACAAAACCCAAAGTTAGTAGAAGGAAAGAAATCTTAAAGATCAGAGCAGAAATAGAGATGAACAAAACAATAGAAAAGATAAGTGAAACTAAAAGCTTGTTCTTTGAAGATAAACAAAATTGATAAACCTTTAGATTCATCAAGAAAAAAGGGAAAGGGCTCAAATCAATAAAATTAGAAGTGAAAAAGGAGAAGTTACAACTGACACCACAGAAATACAAAGGAATTGTAAGAGACTACTACAAGCAACTATATGCCAATGAAATGGACAACCTGGAAGAAATGGACAAATTCTTAGAAAGGTACAATCTTTCAAGACTAAACCATGAAGAACGGACCAATCACAGACCAATATGAACAGACCAATCACAAGTACTGAAGTTGAAACTGTGATTTTAAAACTTCGGAAAAACAAAAGTGCAGGACCAGATGAATTCTATCTATCACAGGTGAATTCTGTCAAACACTTAGAAAAGAGTTAACACTTATCCTTCTGAAACTATTCCAAAAAATTACAGAGGCAGGAAAACTCCCAAACTCATTCTGTGAGGCCACCATCACCCTGATACCAAAACCAGACAAAGATACTACAAAGAAAGAGAAAATTACAGGTCAATATCATTGATGAACATAGATACAAAAATCCTCAACAAAATACTGGCAAACCTAATCCAACAATAGGTTAAATGGTTCATACACCATGGTCAAGTGGGATTTATGCTAGGGATGCAAGGGTTTTTCAATATCCTCAAATCAGTTAGTGTGGTACACCACATCAACAAATTGCAGAATAAAAACCATGTGATCATCTCACAATAGATGCAGAAAAAGCTTTTGACAAAATTCAACACCCATTTATGATAAAAGCTCTCCAGAAAGTGGGCATAGAGGGAACCTACCTCAACATAATACAGGCCATATATGACAAACCCACAGCTAACATCATCCTTAGTGGTGATAAGCTGGCAGCATTTCCTCTAAGATCAGTGAGATCAGGCTGACAGCATTTCCTCTAAGATAAGGAACAAGACAAAGATGTTCACTCTCACCACTTTTATTCAGCATAGTTTTGGAAGTCCTAGCTATGGCAATCAGAGAAGAAAAAAACCCAAAAAACCAAAGAAATCCAAATTGGAAAAGAAGTGAAACTGTCACTGTTTGCAGAAAATCCTAAAGATGCTACCAGAAAACCACTAGAGTTCCTCAATGAATTTGGTAAGGTTGCAGGATACAAAATTAATACACAGAAATCTCTTGCATCTCTATACACTAACAATGAAAGATTGTAAAGAGAAATTAAGGAAACAATCCCATTTGCCATTGCATCAAAATAATAAAATACCTAGGAGACAAAAGGCCTGTACTCTGAAAACTGTAAGATGCTGATGAAAGAAATGGAATATGATACAAACAGATGGAAAGATATACTGTATTCTTGGATTGGAAAAATCAGTATTGTCAAAATGGCTATACTACCCAAGACAACTACAGATTCAATGCAATCCTTATCAAATTACCAATGGAATTTTTCATGGAACTAGAACAAAAATTTTAAAATTTGTATGGAAATACAAAAGACCCCTAATAGCTGAAGTAATTCTGAGAAAAAAAAATGGAGCTGGAGGAACGAGGCTCCCAGACTTCAAACTATACTACAAAGCTGCAGTAATCAAAACAGTATGGTGCTGGCACAAAAACAGAAATATAGATTAATGGAACAAGATAGAATGCCTAGAAATAAACCCATGCATCTATGGTCAATTGATCTATGACAAAGATGGAAAGAATATACAATGGAGAAAAGACAGTCTCTTCAATAACTGGTGCTGGGAAAACAGCTACATGTAAAAGAATGAAATTAGAACATTCTCTAACACTATACACAAAAATAAAATGGATTAAAGGCCTAAATGTAAGACCAGATACTATAAAACTCTTAGAGGAAAATATAGGCAGAACACTCTGACATAAATTATAGAAATATCTTTTTGTATCCACCTCCTAGAGTAGTGAAAATAAAAACAAAAATACACAAATGGGGCCTAATTAAACTTAAAAGCTTTTTCACAGCAAAGGAAATCATAAACAAAATGAAAAAACAACCCACAGAAAGGGAGAATATATTTGCAAATGAAGTGACCGACAAGCGATTAATCTCCAGAATATACAAATAGCTCATGCAGCTCAATATCAAAAAAACAAAAACAACCCAATCAAAAAATTGGCAGAAGATCTAAATAGACATTTCTCCAAAGAAGACATACAGATGGCCAAAAAACACATGAAAAGATGCCCAACTTTGCTAATTATTAGAGAAACGCAAATAAAAGCTACAATGAGGTATCACCTCACACTGGTCAGAATGGCCATCATCAAAAAGTCTACAAACAATAAATGCTGGAGAGGGTGTGGAGAAAAGGGAACCCTCCTACACTGTTGGTGGGAATGTAAATTAGTACAACCACTATGGAGGACAGTGTGGAAGTTTCCTTAAAAAGCTAAAAAAATTAATAGAACTAGCATATGATCTAGCAATCCCACTCCTGGGCATATATCTGGAGAAAACCGTAATTCAAAAAGATACATGCACCCCAATGTTCATTGCAGCACTGTTTACAATAGCCAAGACATGGAAGCAGCCTAAATGTCCATTGACAGAGGAATGGATAAAGATGTGGTAAATGTATACAGTGCAATGTTCCTCAGCCATAAAAAAAAAAGAGATAATGCCATTTGCAGCAACATGGATGGACCTAGAGATTATCATACTAAGTGAAGTAAATTGGACAGAGAAAGACAAATATCATATGATATCACTTATATGTGGACTCTAAAAAGATGATACAAATGAACTTATTTACAAAACAGAAAGACTCATTGTTTTCAAAAACAAATTTATGGTTACCAAAGGAGAAAGGTGGGGGGAGGGATAAATTAGGAATTTGGGATTAAGAGATACACACCACTTTATATAAAATAGATAATCAACAAGGACCTACTCTCTAGCACAGGGGACTATACTCAGTGTTCTGTAATGATCTATATGCGAAAAGAATCTGAAAAAGAATGGATATATGTACATATATAACTGAACCACTTTGCTATACACCTGAAACTAATACAACATTGTAAATCAACTATACCCCAATATAAAATAAAAATTAAATTAGAAAATAAAAATTAAAAGAAAGTAACTACTGCTTATGATTGTGAAAAAATTTTTAATATTATTTCCAGATTTTCTACAAATAAATATTTGTTTACTAAGTAAAATATTTTTACTGAAATGGTTCTTTGAAAAAGCATGCTGATTTATTATATATAAGCTTTAAAATATTTTTTGAGGTATACTTTTCACATAATAAAATTCTCCAATTATCAGTGTTGAATTCAATGAGTTTTGAAAGCATACATATATATCTACCACCATAATCATGATATAGAACATTTCCTTCATCCCCCAAAATTGATATGTCCTTTTGCAGTCAATCCCATCCTCCCACCCTTGGCCCTTGGCAAATGATTTGTTTTGTATCATTAGTTTTGCTTTCTTAGAATTTCATATAAATGTAATCATAGAATATGTAATCTGTTGTGTTTGGCCTTTCACTTAGAGTTTTGAGAAAAGAGTTTATTTACAGATTTTCTACAAATATTTACTAAGTAAAATGTTAGATTGAAATGATTATCTGTCAAGTTTGCCAATTTATTTACTGATTTTGCCAAATAAAATTATTTTTGAAGTTTGTTTATTCTTTGAATATGTGAATATCAGAGGTTTAACTTTGAGCCTTGCTTTAGTTGCTGCCTTTGCTCTATCCTCGCTGTAGGCTCTATCTACCTTGTCCTGTTCTAGTTATCCAAATTCTATGGCTCAAACTCACTCTTACCAGAAAACTGTAGGCCCCCAAATCTTACCTTTTCAGGCTTGGTACTCTAGAGACATATATTTAGCGAATTTGTGTTTTCAGCTTCAGTGAGACATTGGATTTTGTATTGATTGTGATTCAGAGGAGGATTATAATCACCTTCAATGGCTTACCCTTCCTTGAAGATGCTGCTCAATTTACCTCATTTGACATATCACGTACCGTTGGTTTACCACATGCTGGGAAGCACCACAGCATTGTTGGCATAGTTTTCTGGTTATCAGAGTTTTTTACTTCAATTATATCACTTTATTCTCAAAGCAGTCTTATGAAGTTGTAGTTATAATGAGAGAACATGTTCATAGAGGTGAACTGACCTGGCTAATAAGTGAACCAAGACTTGAATTCTATTCTGTTTCCTAAGACACTTTATGTTGTACCGTGTTTGCTAATGAACCTGAGATCTTAATAGGCTCATCAGCTACTAATCAGAGGATCCACTGTTTGGCCTGAAGCAAATTTAGAATGGTTCATATGTCGTCATCCAAACATACCTTTCTCAATATGTGATATCATCAGTCTTGGATTATTAACACAGTATTTTTTGTTAGAGATTTTAGTGACATTAGTTGAACTGATCCTGAGTGCAACTCAGAATCACTCAGAATCAGATAGCCTGCTAAACACTTTGACATAAGCTGTTAGCACATTTACCATGCAATTATATTTACCTCAATCAGATAGCCATTTTATAAGATAAATTTATTTATTTATTTATTTTACGGTTCGCGGGCCTCTCACTGTTGTGGCCTCTCCCGTTGTGGAGCACAGGCTCCGGACGCGCAGGCTCAGCGGCCATGGCTCACGGGCTCAGCCACTCCGCGGCATGTGGGATCTTCCCGGACCAGGGCACGAACCCATGTCCCCTGCATCGGCAGGTGGACTCTCAACCACTGCGCCACCAGGGAAGCCAAGCCATTTTAAATTTACATTTTTAAGGAAGCCCTTCTGCAAGATACAGACTTGGACTTGAAAGTGGTTGTTCAAATTGTTAGATTAAGTAACGTAAGTAAGGTGCAAATTATTTAATGCACCATGGTTATCTGCTATCAGGGTATAGACCAACCCAAAACTCCACTGAGGGTCTTAATTAAATTCATGGCTCTATTTTTTAAAACTTTATTTTTGGCTGTGTTGGGTCTTGTTTCCGCGCGCGGGTTTTCTCTCTAGTTGCCACGAGCGGGGACTGCTCTTCGTTGCGGTGTGCGGCCTTCTCATTGTGGTGGCTTCTCTTTGTTGCGGAGCACAGGCTCTAGGCACGTTGGCTTCCGTAGTTGGGGCACACGGGTTCAGTAGTTGTGGCTCACGGGCTCTAGAGTGCAGGCTCAGTAGTTGTGGCTCATGGGCTTAGTTGCTCTGTGGCATGTGGGATCTTCCTGGACCAGGGCTCAAACCTATGTCCTCTTCATTGGCAGGCAGATTCCTAGCCACTGTGCCACCAGGGAAGTCCAAATTCATGGCTCTATTGACCAGTCTGCTCCAGCTTGAAAGCAAGTCAATACCAGAATACCATGATAATTACATTAAATATTTTCCTCTAAATATTCCTAGGAGTTAACCTAGGTTTTCTAGGGCTTCTGTGAACTTGAGTGAACTTGTTGGACTTTTTCAGTATCAGTCCTAATTCTTGGGACTATATAAAAACAAATTGATCTCTAGGAGTGGAGACCATGAGAAAAATTTTTTTTCATCAACTTTTTCTGATTAGACTTTGTACTAATTATCAGATAACTGTGACATAACAATGGGATAACTTTGGATGACTAAGGCAAATGAATGGTCATTTGCAGTGTTAAAATCATTTTTGGTCAATATCTTTAAGGAAAAACATATGGTACTTAGCTTGATTTTTAGCTGCTTCTCCCAACATTCCCATGTATGCCTTAAATGTTAGTCTAACTGGATATTTGCTATTACCTGAATTTAGGACTCTGCTTTTGCTCATGGACCTTCCTCTGTCAGGAAAACCTAGGCTTTGGGATCAGCTGGATCTATATATTGAGTCTTAATATTTAGCTTCTTAGTGAATTTGAATAATTATTTAAACTATGTTTTCCTGTTTCGTTTCCTTTTTTGAGGTTAAGAGGCCTAATCTTTGGACCTTGTAGGATTATTATGAGGATGAAGTGAAATAACATATATGAAGTGCCTAGCGTAGGGCCTGGTACCTAGAAGGTATTCAATATACATGCTTATTTCTCTTTATTCACAGTCTTCCTGGCAGCACCTCTTATTTTTTTTTTTATTTTTATTTTTTGCAGTACGCGGGCCTCTCACTGTCGTGGCCTCTCCCGTTGCGGAGCACAGGCTCCGGACGCGTAGGCCCAGCGGCCATGGCTCACAGGCCCAGCTGCTCCGCGGCACGTGGGATCCTCCCGGACTGGGGCACGAACCCGTGTCCCCTGCATAGGCAGGCGGACGCCCAACCACTGCGCCACCAGGGAAGCCCTCTTATTTCTTTTATTTTTTTTTTAGCACCTCTTATTTTGTGATCCACCTTTTTTTGTCTCCTAAAGGAAAGCCTTTATTCTTGCTTTTAGAGCTACTTTTCACATACATGGATTATCTAGCTAGGTTTTTCCTCACATTTATCATGAAATCAGAAAGTGGTTTATTCTGTAGGTGGCTCCCTTTTTTTTTTTAAACAATAGATTTTACATCTCAGTAGATTATGGGAGGTAGGACAATTTTTTTTTTTTTTTTTTTTTGTGGTACACTGGCCTCTCACTGTTGTGGCCTCTCCCGTTGTGGAGCACAGGCTCCGGATGCGCAGGCTCAGCGGCCATGGCTCACGGGCCCAGCCACTCCGCAGCATGTGGGATCTTCCCAGACCGGGGCACGAACCCGTGTCCCCTGCATCGGCAGGAGGCCTCTCAACCACTGCGCCACCAGGGAAGCCCAGGACAATTTTTAATTTATGTTTCTCTTATCAGCATATCTAGAACTGCCAATATTTAATGAATGAATGAATGGACTCTTGGCCTTCAGGTATCTTTGAATTCAATGGAATAGACAAGACTCCTGCAAGAAACCATGAGAGCTTAATAAACCACAGTATACAGTAAACACTAAGCTGGAGAACAGATGGAAAGTGATGCAGAAGTTTAGAGAAGCACATCACTTGGAGATCACTGAGCAATGTGAGAAATGGAGAACAGGAACCACATGCTGGTTAAATTTTGGTTTATTTTCTAACTCTAGGTAGTGGCTGTAATGATGTTAGTAGACAGTAGGCAGCTAAATTGTGCAAGTTCAGAAGAGTTACAAAGGAAGCATTTTGTTCCTTGTAGATTGTAAGTTTTAAAAATTCTTTTTATAGAAATATACAAGATAGTGCACACAATTTATTTTTTAACTGGAGGCTAAATTAACAGGATTAAAAAAATCTGCTTCTCTGCATTTTCTACCATTTGAATGAAAATGTTATTTGGGCATCTTTACAGTTGTCTGGGAGGCTTACTTTTAACATTTTTACAGCTGTATTGAGGTATAATGATATAAATTGCACATTTTATAACATACAGTTTTATGAGCTTTGACTTATGTGTACACTTGTGAATCCACCATCAGAGTAAGATAATAAACACAGTCATCATCTCCTAAGATTTTCTCATGGCCCCTTATAATCCACCTTCCTTAACCACCCTTCCCCATCCTATCCCCAGGCCATCACTGATCTGTTTTCTGCATCATAGAGTTGTGTGCATTTTCTAGAATTGTACATAGATGAAATCATACAGCATGTACTCTTATTTATTTTTACCTAGCTTCCTTCACTCAGTGTCATTATTTTGAGATTCTGCCATTTTTTTGTGTGTATCGGTAATTCATTCTTTTTTATTACTGAGTTGTATTCAGTTGTATGGACATACCACATGTTACCTATTCATGTACTAGTTTTCTATTGCTGCCATAACAAATTACCACAATTATAATGGCTTGAAATAACACCGATTATTAACTTATAGTTTTGTAGTTCAGAAGTCTGAGCAGTCTCAGCTGGGTTCACTGCTCAGGATCTCAGAGGCCAAAAACAAGGTGTTGGCTGGGCTCTAGGGGAAAATCCATTTTCTTTCTTTCTTTCTTTTTTTAACTTCTGGCCACTCCGTGTGGTTTGCAAGATCTCAGTTCCCCCACCAGGGATTGAACCTGGGCCATGGCAGTGAAAACACTGAATCCTAACCACTAGACCACCAGGGAACTCCCGGGAAGGATCCATTTTCAAGGTCATCAGTTTGCTGGCAGAATTCAGTTCTGTTTCTTTGCTGGCTGTTGGCTAGGAGTCAAATCAACTGCTAGAGGCTGATCTCTGGTTCTTGCCCATGATTCCCTCCATCTTCAAGGTCACAGTAGCACATTGAGTGCTTCTTACCCTTTGATTCTCTGCCATCTAGAGAAAATTAATCTGTTTTTAAAGGGCTTTTGTGATTAGATTGGACCCACCTGGATAATCTCCCTTTTGTCATATAATGTAACATAATCATGAGAGTGATAGTTCATCATGTCACAGGTTCCCACCAAACTCAAAGTGGAGTTTATACAAGTGAGAAGGTCACTGGGAGTCCTTCTTAGAATTTTGCCTAATATGACCCAACCTCTGGCCCGCAACGATCCATGCCTGTCGCACAAGTGAAATACATTCAACCTATCCTAAGGTTCGAAATGGTATCATTCCATCATATAAATTCTACTGGCTTAAAAGTCCCAAATCTCATCATCTAAATCTAAATCAGGTTAGAACAGGCTCTGGTGTAATCCATTAAGTACAGCTCCTGGGCAAAATTCCCTCCATCTGTGGACCTGTGGAACTAAAGAAAAAAGTGATCTGCCTCCAACACTCCCACAGTAGTTGGATGGGCATAGCATAAGAGTTAATAGCTACTCCAGTTGAAAAATAGGGGAGGATGGAAAAAAATAACAATTTTCCTTGTCCAAAGCAGTTAAAAAATCCAGCCAGGTAAACTCCAGGAAGAGTTCTTTGATTAAAGCTTCAAGGCCTGGCAATAATGGGTGGTTCCGAGCTCTGCACTTGGGGTTCTTGGCTCCATCCTCTGAGCTCTGATTCTGCTCTCTAGGCTTTTGTTTTCATCTTTTGATTCATTCTTTTCTTTCTTTTTTTTAAAAAGTTGAAGTATAGTTGATGTACAGTAATATTATATGTTACAGGTGTACAACACAGTGATTCACAATTTTTAAAGGTTATACAACATTTATAGTTATTATAAAATATTGACTATATTCCCCATGTTGTACAATAGATCCTTGTACCTTATTTTATACCTAATAGTTTGAATCATCCTTTTCTATGAAAGGTAGCATGTGTTTACAGCTGAATTATTTTATCAGCCTCCTCCTGTCAGTAGAATTTGGGGGACTTGACAGCCTTTTTTTTTTCACTTTATACTCTCTCACGTTCAGTCCACACTGGTATTGTGTCTGCTGATATAAAATTCTCAAAAACCTATGGGTCTTGTTTGGAATTCAAGGGGATTCACTCCCATCAGACAAGAACCAAATCCACAAATCTTTTAAAGATCTCTGTGTTTTGGCTGAGCAGCAGTGCTCTTAAACTATCTCAAGGCCCTCTTGATTGACTGAGAAAATCTGTTAGGAACACGCTTAATCACTTGGAAGGATCTTTTGTGTGGCTGAATACTCTGACCCTTTGATCTTTCCAGGGTTTTGGCAAAGGGTTGTATGGTTACATGCCCAGCCTGAGCCTGTTCTTAATGCCATGAATTCAGAAGTAATCTCTTACTTTTAGCATCTCTTTCCATCTGGATAGGCCGAGAATTTCCCAAATCAGCAAGTCCTGATTCCTTAGCAGTTCTTTCCTCAATTTATCTCCCCTTATATTTTACTATAAGCAGCAAGAAGAAAACAGGGAACACCTTCAACTCTTGGCTTGGAATCTCCTAAGTATTCAAGTTCATCACTTTTGAATTTTCCTTTCTCCTATATAACTGCAGGATATAATTTTGGTAAGTGTTCTGTCTCTACAACACAAGGATTTCCTTTCTTCTACTTTCCAAATGCATGTTCCTCTGAGTTCCACTCAGTTCTTTTTGGGTCCTCACCAGCAGTATCGTTAAAGTCCATATTTCTACTAACAGTCTGTTCAAGATTTCCACCATGCTCCTCAAAATCTTCCAGTCTCTCTCTGCCCATTGCCCAATTTCAGTCACATTTTAGGTGTTTATCATCATGACACCCCATTTCCAGGTACCAAAATATGTATCAGTTTTCTATTGTTGTGTAACAAATTACCATATAGTAGTTTAAAACAACACTATTTTTTTTATTATTATCAATTTCACAAATCTGTAGGTAAGAATTCCAGGCAGGCTAAACTGGATTCTTTGCATAGAGTCTCAGGAGGCCAAAGCCAGGAATTGTTGGTCAATCTGGACTCTTATCTGGAGGCTCTAGGGAATAGACTGCTTCCAAGCTCATTCAGATTGTTGACAAAATTCAGTTCCATGTGGTTGTAGGACTGAGGTCTCTCTTTCCTTGCTGGCTGATAGCAGAGGTGGCTCTCAGCTCCTAGAGGCTGTACCCCCCTCCATCTTCAGAGCCACTAACAGTGTGTCAAATCCTTCCTGTGTTTCCAGTCTCACTGACTTCACCTTCTGCCATCAGCCAGAGAAAACACTCAGCTTTTAAAAGATTTTGTGATTAATTTTTTTCACCTGGATAATCTCCATTTTGCCACATAAGGTAACTTAATCATATTCATAGGTTCAGCTCATAATCAGAGAAGAAGAGAGTATATTAGGATGTGGGTTATTGGGGCTCATTCTTAGAATTTTCCTACTATAATTCTTCTGTCGATGGACATTTGTGTTGTTTTTATTCTGGGGCTATTATAAATAAAGTTTATATGAACATTCCTGTGTGAGTTTTTGTATAGAGGTAAAGGTCAATGTTCGTTTTTTCCCAAATGTATAACCAGTTATTTACAGCACTAATTGCTGATAAATCTTTCTTTTCCACTATTGAGTTGCCTTGGCACCTTTGTTGAAAACAATTGACAAAGATATATGTGTCTATTTCTGGATTCTCAGTTTTGTTCCATTGAATTATGTCTTCATTTATGTCAGTTCCACACTATCATGATTACTGTAGGCTTGAAATCAAATAAGATCAGTTCACAACATTTATTCTTCTTTCTTACTTTTGGTCATCACTTAAGAGATATTATCTTTGTATGTAAGTTTCCATCTAAAAATTAGTGAAGTCAAACAGTTAAGAATGTTTGGCCATTTATATTTCTTTCATGGATCATCAGTAGTTCCTTCTGATTATCCATTTTTCTGATGTGGCATTCATATTTTAAAATTAATTTTTCTAAGGTTTATATTATAGAAATCTCAAATACATGCAAAATAGATACAATGATATAATGAATCTCTGTGTATCCATCATCCAACTTCAGTAATTATCAACCTATGGCCAGTTTTGATTAATTCATACCCCTTCCCACTCCTACCTGGATTGTTAAAAAGAAAATCTCAGACATCATATTATTCCTCCTGCGGTGTCCTCATTTTACACATGAACAAAGTGAGATTCAGAGAGTTTAAGTGATTTGGCCAAGGTCACATGGCTAGTAAGTGGCAAAACTGGGACCTGAACCCCAGTCTGTTTCTCTCCAAAATCAATCAAACTTTCCTCCCTCCCTCTCTCTCTCTTTCTTTCTTTCTTTTTCTTTCTTCCTTCCTTCTATTTTTAAACCACTTCATTGAGGTATGAGTGACATGTACAAAGCTGTACATATTTAATGAATACAGCTTGATGAGTTTGGGGATAAGCATATACCCATAAAACCATCACTACCATCAAGGCCATAAACATGTCCATCACCTTCCCAAAATTTTCTCCCACTTCTATTATTGTTATTATTTTGTGTGTGCCTTTGTGTGTGTATTAAGAACACCTAAGATCTACCTACTTAGCAGATTTTAAGTATACAATACAGTATTGTTAGCTCTAGGCACTATGCTGTATAGCAGATCTCAAGAACTTACTTATCTTGCACAACTGAAATTTTGTGCCCCTTGACCATCACCTTCGCATTTCCCCCTCCCCTTTCCGGTAATTGCCAGTCTACTCTCTGCTTCTATGAGTTTGATTATTTTAGATTTCACATGTAAGTAAGATCATACAGTATTTATTTTTCTGTCTGGCTTATTTCACCTAGCATGATGTTCTGGCTACTCTAGGTACTTTGAATTACTATATAAATTTTAGAATCAGGATAACAGTTTCTAGAAAAATACCTACTGGGTTTTGGTTGGAGATAAGTTGAAGCTATTAATCAATCTGGAGACACTTGCCAATATTTCTTTGTGCAGGTGGGGCCCTTCCTCCACCTTCTGCAGCATCCCTGCATTCTTGGGCGCAGTTGAGAAAGCTGAAATTATGCCTCCATGTGGCTCCCTCCCTCACTCCTTCACATCCCACATCCTGGACACCATTAGGTGTGCTGCCAAGATGCTTCATATGTCCTCTTCTCACCTCCATACTTCTGTCTGCCATTAATTCTTCTACCCCAGGAAAGGAAAATGGAAAGGGAAAATGGGAAAAGATGGGAAGATGGCAAAGGAAGGGGATCTGGGAAAGGAAGGTAACAAGACTGAAATTTCTGAAACCAAGTAAAGAAAATGCTTAAACAAGCAGTTGGTTAATCAACTGCATCAATGATGCATATGTTTGGAATAAAATGAATGCGCACCAGATTGGTCATCTTAACACAGGTGATTTTAATGGAGTAGCAGTATAAAAGTCTAAATGGAGTGAATTAAAGAGATAACGGAGGGGAGGAAGATAGAATTAATATAAATCATTCTGTTAAGGAATTTTGTTATATAGAATGAGCAGAAAAATGGGAAGTAACTGGAAGCAGCTTTTAATTTAAATGTCTTACTATTTCATTACAGAAAAAACATTGTCATTCCCAGGACTTATAGGAATGAGTATTTCTTCTAGTTGGGTTTAGGTCATCTGGGGGTAGTATAATCTTGTCCAGTAGAGTGCTATACTTTTTTTTTTTAACTAAGTTAAAAATTTTTTTTTCCTACTTATTTATTATTATTATTATTTTTGGCGGTGTGGCATGTGATATCCCAGTTCCCCGACCAGGGATCAAATCTGTGCCCCCTGCATTGGGAGTGTGGCGTCCCAACCACTGGACTGCCAGGGAAGTCCCTAGAGTGCTATACCTGAAAGAATCAGCACTTACATTTTCACAGAGAACATAGGAAGAACTGTATTAAGAATCAGAACTGGACTGAAGCTGACACAACTTGTTATTGATCCTGGTAAAATCTACTGACATCTCTGGCCTTACCAGCTCACCTCATGTGGTGGTTTTGAGTATCAAAATGAGACTATGGGGCTTCCCTGGTGGCGCAGTGCTTGAGAGTCCGCCTGCCGATGCAGGAGACGCGGGTTCGTGCCCCGTTTCGGGAAGATCCCACATGCCGCGGAGCGGCTGGGCCCGTGAGCCATGGCCACTGAGCCTGCGCGTCCGGAGCCTGTGCTCCGCAAATGGGAGAGGCCACAACAGTGAGAGGCCCGCATAACGCAAGGAAAAAAAAAAAAAAAAAAATGAGACTATGTATGTGAAGATATACTGTCTACTTAAACAATAATTTGTTTTTTGTTGTATACTTAGTGCCTAGAACAGTGGTGTCACCTAGTAGATGTTTAATAAATATTTGTTAAACAAATAAATGAATATATTTTATTGTACATTATTTGTACATTAAAGTGAACAAAGCACTATTGCATATTAAATGATTAATGGAAATTAACACAAATCTCTTACTTTCAAGTGAGATACTCTTGCCATTACTAAAAATTGCATTGCTAAATTTACTTTGCAAGAAAGGCAATGTACCATTGCTATTATTATCTTCATAAGAGTGAACTGGTCAATGTAAGTGTTTCACTAAATAATCTGAATATTTTCTCAATGTATTCACTAAATATTTTCCAGATATGGAAAAGTTGATGCTTTTATTGATTAAAAAGAACCATTCCATAAATTGTGCATTTTTTCCTTATATTTTCTTGAGATAGAACAGCGTAGGGGTTATTATATGGACTATGTAGTTGAGAAGAATAGAATTTGGAGAAGTTAAGTCATTGACCATAGCTTATGGAGCTAACAAGTAACGAAGCCTGAATTACAGACTTTCAATCCTTTGATTACTTCACTTTCAGCTACATCATCAAACTTCTCTTGAAAGGAAGGGGTATCTAATGGTACGAGTGAAAGGAGATGCACTAAACATTTTAGGGACGAATTTGCTTTGAAACGACACAACTGAGACTATCTTAGCCTAAAACAGAAGTAACCTATTTCAACATGAACAAGTATGAATGCCATTTTGTCCTCCTAAGTACTGTTCAACTGTCTTCCTGCCATGAGAATATTTTATGTTGATAAAGAAAGCTAGTTTAGGGCTTTCCTGGTGGCGCAGTGGTTGAGAGTCCGCCTGCCAATGCAGGGGACACGGGTTCGTGCCCCGGTCCGGGAAGATCCCACATGCTGTGGAGCAGCTGGGCCCGTGAGCCATGGCTGCTGAGCCTGCGCGTTCGGAGCCTGTGCTCCACAACGGGAGAGGCCACAGCAGTGAGAGGCCCGCGTACCGCCAAAAAAAAGAAAGCTAGTTTAAAAATAAGAGATACACTACTTACATAATTATTTCTAGGTCTCACAACAATCCTGAAAGGCAGCTATTGTTATTGCTGTTTTACAGATGATGAAAGGGAGATCCAAGGTCTCACAGCTAGTAAATGGCAGAACTAGGACTCAAGGCCAATTAGGCAAGATTATAAACCCTTTAATGTCCGCTGTGCACAGGCATTCCCACCAGGCATTATGCCAGTTGCTCTAAGTAATGTCAGAATATGCTGCTTTTAGCACAAAGGTTTCTTCTTTCTGGTTCAAATATGGAAATTAATCAGCATGTACCCATTTTTTCTGGTCTCTAGAGTGAGATGGTGTATGCTGTCATTGAAATGCCAAACTACAGATACCATAAACTTAGAATGTTGAGAAATATGGTATATTTCTTGAGACCAATGAGAGCTGGAAGTATCATCTGTCCTGATGATAGAGACAGGTGGATAAAGTAATTCAGTTACTTTTCTTTTAAGCTACAGTAAAAAACATTATTTAAGGATCAATAAAATGACAACTCTGAATATCCAGAATATACCTCTAATTGCATTACATGAAATTCCCAAAATGTAGCTTTCATTATAAAGTTTTATCTTATCTCTATGACATCTGTAAGTAATTTTCAACCTTTATTCATTTTCTCATTCTCTGTACTTGAGCTGCTGCATTTTGTATTGATAGTTGCTTATTATTCTTCCTCATTTGCTATATAATCTGAATGGCTTTTTTTTTGAGTGC
This sequence comes from Lipotes vexillifer, assembly GCF_000442215.2. NCBI lineage: Eukaryota > Metazoa > Chordata > Mammalia > Artiodactyla > Lipotidae > Lipotes > Lipotes vexillifer. The sequence goes on along the minus strand of NW_006784171.1, from coordinate 158,401 downwards.
CTTAGGTTGATGGAAACATTAAAGGCAAATTTCAATTATACAATACAGTACTATCAACTATAGTCACCATTTATGCATTAGATCCTTAGACCTTATTTATTTTATAGCTGAAAATTTGTATCCTTTACCAGACTTTCCCTATTTTCCTCACCCCCCTTAATCCCCAGACCCTGGCCATCACTGTTCTGTTTTGTTTCTATAAGTTGACTTTTTTTTTTTAAAGGTTCTACATATACGTGATACCATGCAGTGTTTGTCTTTCTCTGATATATATATTACATATGTTATATATATAATATTTTATTTATCCATTCATTCATCAGTGGACATTTAGGTTGCTTCTGTACCTTGGCCATTGTGAGTAATGCTACAATGAATATGGGAATACAGGTGTTTTTTCAAGATAGTGATTTCACTTCCTTTGTATATATACCTAGAGTGGGATTGCTGGATCATGTGGTAGTTCTAGTTTTAATTTCTAGAGGAAACTCCATGCTGTTGTCCATAGTAGTTGTACCAGTTTACATTCCCACCAACAGTGCACAAGGGTTCCTTCTTATCCACATCCTTGCCAGCATTTGTTATCTTTTAGCTTTTTGGTAATAAGCATCCTAACAGGTGTGAGGTGATACCTCGCTGTGGGCTTTTTTTTTTTTGGCTACGCCACGTGGCTTACAGGATCTTAGTTCCCCAACCAGAGATCGAACCTGGGCTCTTGACAGTGAAAGCCCAGAATCCTAATCACTGGACCGCCAGGGGGTTCTCTCATTGTGGTTTTGATTTGCATTTCCCTGATGATTAGTGATGTTGAACATCTTTTCATATATCTATGCCCATTTGTAGGTTTTCTTTGGAAGAATGTCAATTCAGGTTCTTTGCCTGTTTTTAAATTTGGTTGCTTTTCGGCTCTTGAATTGTATGAGTTCCTTGTATATTTTGGTTATTAAACCCTTATTAGACATGTGGTTTGCAAGTATTTTCTCCCATTCCATAGGCCTTTTCTTTTTTCTTTTTTTTTTGATATTAGATGGATATGTTATTTTATCTTAAGTTTATTTTTTAAATTGGAGTATAATTGCTTTGCAATATTGTGTTAGAACAATGCAAGGTGAATCAGCTATATGTATACATATACCCCTCCCTCTTGAGCCTCCTTCCCATTGCCCCCCCCGCCCCCACCACCCCTCTAGATCATCACAGAGCATGAGCTGAGCTCCCTGTGCTATACAGCAGCTTCCCACTAGCTATCTGTTTTACACATGGTAGTGTATATATGTCAATGCTACTGTCTCAATTCTTCCCACCCTCCCCTTTTCCCCATGTCCACAAGTCCATTCTCTACGTCTGCGTCTGTTTGCCTGCCTTGCAAGTAGGTTCATCAGTACTGTTTTTCTAGAGTCCATATATATGCGTTAATATATGATATTTTTCTTTTTCTGACTTACTTCACTAGCCTTTTCATTTTGTTGATGGTTTCCTTTGCTGTGCAGAAGTTCTTTAGTTTACTGTAGTCCCTCTGTTTATTTTTGCTTTTGTTGCCTTTGCTTTTGGTGTCAAGTTAAAAAAAATCATTGCCAAGACCATTGTCAAAGAGGTTACCCCCTCTGTTTTCTTCTAGGAGTTTTATTGTTTGAGGTCTTACATTCAAGTCTTTGATCCATTTTGAGTTGATTTTTGTGTATGGTGTAAGATAGGGGTCCAGTTTCATTCTTTTGCATGTGGCTTTCTAGTTTTCCCAACAACATTTATTAAAGAGACTGTATTTTCCCATTGTATATTCTTTGTTTTTTTGTCATAAATTAATTAACCGTGTATGTATGAGTTTATTTCTGGGCTCTCTATTCTGTTCTGTTTATTTGTGTGTCTGTTTTTGTGCCAATACCATACTGTTTTGATTACTCTAGCTTTGAAATAATATACTTTGAAATCAGGAAATCAGCTTTGTTCTTCCTTCTCAAGATTACTTTGGCTATTCAGAGTCTTTAGTGGTTCCATATACATTTTAAGATTGTACTTCCATTTCTGTGAAAAAAGCCATTGGAATTTTGATAGGGATTTCAGTGAATCTGTAGATTGCTTTAGGTAATATGGGCTATTTAACAGTATTAATTCTTCTAATCCATTAGCATGGGATATCTTTACATTTGTGGATTCTGCAATTTCTTTCATCAATGTCTTATAGTTTTCAGCATACAAAATTTTTACCTTCTTAGTGAAATTTATTCCTAAGTATTTTATTCTTCTTGATGCTATTATAAATGGGACTGTTTTCTTAATTTTTCTTTCCAATAGTTTGTTATTATTGTATAAAAATGCAAATGATCTTTATGTGTTGATTGTGTATCCTGCAACTCTACTGAATTTGTTTATTAGTTCTAACAGTTTTTTTTGATGGAGTCTTTATGGTTATATATATAATCTTATAACCACTAAGGTGCATAGGAAATCTGCCCTACATACTTTAATAAGAACATTACCTAGAATGGGCATTTCCATATTGTAATACCAGATGATAATTCTGACTGTTTTTTTTTTATAAATTTATTTATTTCTTTGTTTTTAATTTTGGCTGTGTTGGGTCTTTGTTGCTGCGTATGGGCTTTCTCTAGTTGAGGCAAGCGGTGGCTACTCTTCGTTGCAGTGCGCAGGCTTCTCATTGTCGTGGCTTCACTTATTGCAGAGCATGGGCTCTAGAGCACAGGCTCAGTAGCTGTGGTGCCTTGGCTTAGTTGCTCCGTGGCATGGCATGTGAGATCTTCCCGGACCAGAGATCCAACCTGTGTCCCCTGCATTGGCAGGCAGATTCTTAACCACTGTGCCACCAGGGAAGCCCCTGACTGTGTTTTAAAAAAAAGTATTAAATAATGGCTATTTCCTTGTTTAATAAGAAAGGTAACTGTGATATTTGTTAAGAGTTCCAGCAAGAAAAGCAAAGGTGCTAAGCTTTATGTTTACCTTTAAGTAATACTTAGTAATGTCAGGAAATGAGGACTTGCTGTAAAATTCCCAGGTACCCTTCTTTCTGTCTTTAATATCATTTTTATCTTAGAGTCCTTCTTTTTCATTTTAAGATACTATTGATTCTAAAAGAACTAATTTATCTTTTACTATGCTCCCAAAGAATTTCTGAAGCAATTTGACTTAGCTTGGGACCAGGCCCAACATTAAAGTGAAATCTTTTTTTTTTTTTTTGCGGTACGCGGGCCTCTCACTGTTGTGGCCTCTCCCGTTGCAGAGCACAGGCTCTGGACGCGCAGGCTTAGCGGCCATGGCTCACGGCCCTAGCTGCTCCACAGCATGTGGGATCTTCCCGGACCGGGGCACGAACCTGTGTCCCCTGCATCGGCAGGCGGACTCTCAACCACTGCGCCACCAGGGAAGCCCAAACTGAAATCTTTTTAATGGTAATATTATTATTATTATTTTTTTACATCTTTATTGGAGTATAATTGCTTTATAATGGTAATATTTTCTCAAATGTTTTATGGTTCTTTGGAGTATTGTCAAAAAGGTATGTAACCTTCAAATAAATCTTACTCTAGGAATTTCCTATTAAATTATAAAAAAACAACTCTACTTTGTGGATTGATTTTGTGGAGAATGCTTAATAATAAAGTATCAACATAGAGTTCCTAGGTTCCTCACCTAACCCTATTAAAAAAAACCCTTGACAATGTTATTTCCATTTTTTATTTGCTTCATATGAAAATTATGTTTAGGAAAGATATTAGCCATGAGTTGAACAATCATTTTTCCTATATATAAACTTTCTCCTTGAACATGACTGACTCTGTTTCATTGTGACTGGATAAATTCCAGCATTTATGTATGACGTACAATTGAACTCTTAGCTAAATGGAAGAAAGTGGGGAGTGAAATGTGCATCTTGCCCTATTCTTCTTTGAAAGGGATTATAATACTGAATTGAGGTGATTAACGTCTCTTGGTGGCATTTGTGACACACGAATCAAATGCTGTTTTGTTTAGGCATGCTGAGATATTGTCGACACCATTCCTTTCCAATAGAACTTTCTGTAGCAGTGGCACTGGAACTGTTCTATATCTGTGCTGTCAACAGAGTAGTCATGTGGAGCCCTCGAGTACTTGAAATATGGCTAGTGGACTGAGGAACTGGAATTTTCATTTTATTTCATTTTAATTAATTAAAATTTAAATTTAAGTAGCCACATGTGACTAATGGTTACTTTATCAACTCAGACTCTCAATTTAATTTTTTTCATAAGTAGTATTTTGTAAACAACAACAAAAAAAGGAATTTGAGTTACCAAAAAAATATGTTAAGTGTGCACAGCTTCTCTCTGTCTCTGTGTAGTGGATTCTGTTAAGTTGTTTTTGGAGAGGAGGCAGTATAGTATCATGGAATGGAAAGACCTGTGTTCTGAACAGGCTATGCCATTAAGCAGCTTGGACAAATTATCTCCCTGGACTGTTACTTACAAATGAGGGGTCTTTTGTTTTTCAATTTTATATTTAACAATGGAAACATATCTTTCTCAAAAGAAAGACAGAGGTGAAAGTTAGGGGTGGGATGAGAAGGGGCAGCAGAGTCCTGTGCATTAAACTATCCCTTTATCTCTCAGTAATTCCCAAGCTCCTCCACTACAGTACAGAACCCATTTCACAAAGCACTCGAGTCGATGAAATCCAGGGTTCCTTTCAGCTCTGATAAAGTATGGTTTCAGTAGGATTACATGTGGAGTTTTCTCTCTATTGATATCATCTTGGTAGCAATTATTCTCCAAAAGCCGATCTTTACATGTATTTTGACCCAATTCAGCTCATTAAAGTTGAGTTTGAGAGGTACTCAGGCCATTCGATGGGGAGAGGTTTGTGTTCTCTTAGCTCACCAAAAATGAAGCTAAAAATAAGAGCTTAATAGACATAGCAGATATGGGCAGGTCCAAATAAAATATGCATGCAAATTAAAAAAAAAACCACTTAAATTTCCTCCATTGGGAATGGTTTTTTATCATTTTGACAAATTTAGGACTGAGTTTCATAAAAGAAAACATGATTGAAATGGTTAAATTGATAATGTAGAGACTTACTCTTTACCCTGTGTGGGCTCAAGGAACCACACTTGCTTGTCCCTGCCTTCTAGGGAAAAGTAACTGAGATATTTAATGGAGTCCTCAGGTGCATACAGCTAGACTGTGGGGTGGAAATTGGCATAAAGGGGAAAGTTTCAGAGGGAAGTATAAGGAGGTTAAAAGTGCTTTTTTCTGAATGATTTTTGGGGGGAGTGGGCATCTATTTTGGATCTCTTCCTCTCCCTTTTCCTTCCCTTCCTTTTCATTGCCCTTCTTTTCTCTCCAATATGATGGTAAGAAGGGCCCAGGTCTACCTCCCCTTTCACTTTCATCCTTTGAAAGCTTAGCAGGCACTAGGGTAAAGTACAGAGGATGAGTGGAGAGTACAATTCTAGCCTTGGAAGGAGTCTTTGCATTCCTCATGGTCCATCTAAGCTCACCTGGGTAGGAGAGGTCTCAGGGGCTTAGGACCAGAAACATGCTCCCAAGGATCTCTGATGAGGTTAGGCAGTCAGTGGAGGAATTAGGAACTTGAGAGATTTTGTCAACCTTTCCATTTGTTAAGACTAAGAAATATAGTATTTTTCTTATTATATCACTCTATGATTTTAAACATATTGATGGGAAGGATGGTTCATTGTTTCCAATGGTACAGTGTTCTATAGTAAGTTCAGCTCTGAAAGCTTTTAATTAAAAAAATATATTTTTTCCTTTCTTGGCATTCTTGAAATTTAGCAAGTGAACGAATGTAAAGAAAGGAAAATGAGAAAAAACCTTAGGTTAAAAAAATGTCAAGCATTTTGATTATGCTTGTATACAACATGTCTCAAGGTTGTTCTATTCTATTAAATACAATGGGACAGCTGAGCCCATACGATTTTCTCCTTCCTCTTGACTATTCCTTTTTGGATCTTTAGTTCTCACAGTGCTTTATTATATGGTAGGAACTCAATAAGTATATGTTTAATGCTGGATTGGAGATGTTGGCATTAAAGTTGAAGGTGAATGGAGGGAAGAGAGAGCTTTGACAGAATGAACAGAAATTTTACTTGCCAAATATAATACATTAATGTGTCTCTATAACTTTACAGTTTACCAAGGACTGCTACCTACAGGGTCTTAGTTTTTCCTCACAACAATCCTATAGGATATCGGTATTCCTCTTTTACTTACGCGGCACAGAGAGGTTAAGTGACTTGTTATACCTACAGGCAGAGTTAGGTCTCAAACCCAGTTCTCCTTTCTCCCCAAATGGAAGAGAGAAAGTTTTCCGGAAGGAGGGGATTAGCAGAGGATTCAGAGCTGCAGAAATATTAAGGAAGATATAATTTTTCAATAACCTTCATGGCTTTCCTGAGAAAAGACATTTCAGTGGGACAGAAAGATTGGAAGACCTAAGGATGGGCAGATTACTGTAAGAGTGGATGCTCTTTCTTTCTTCATGGGAGAAAATCCTTTCCAAGTAAAATAGTTTTCTTACATATTTACTAACTGGGGAAAGTTAATGATTTGAGTAACTCCACAAGCTGTTCTATAATATTAGCTCAATTGTAAATGTATAGTTTACAAACAATTTAAAGTTGCTAAAGTAAGTAACTTACAATAGTAGGGGAGTATTAGTCAATTTGTTTTGTACTTAGAAGTAATTCTTTTCTGAAATATTTAAGGGCTACAAATCTGTACTCCATTTCTCTAAAGTATTCATAAACATTTGCTAAAAGATATATATTGTTAAGAATTGTTATTATGCAAAATATACTTTACGATTTTGCTGAATTTCTTATGTCACCATTCAAATTTTTCATGTCATTTTTTAAAATGTTTCATAATTTATTGCTGAAATATCTGTGGAACTTAATATTTTAGAAAAGTTTCTTCTATAAATGTCAAGACATTTCTGTGTAAAATTATACAACTGCTGCTGTTCTGATAGTCATGTACCACCCACTTCCCACTACTACCCCCTATCTAAATATAGCAGAGCATGCATTCATCTGATGGAGGTAAAGTGTCCATAGGGAAATGAATATCCGAAACTTGTGCCCATGTCAGTGAAACCTAGAAGATTTCATGTATTGATATACTTTATTTTTATAATATTCTAAGTATCCTACTTGTAATTTCGATTGTTAGAATTTGCTTTAAGTCCTTAATCTGTGACATAATAGTTTTGCTCATGTCCAAGAAAAAGGGCCTAAAAAATGACATGAGAATATTTTAGATGTTTTCTCTTGACTTTTTTCAGTACATCTTGAAAAAGTGGGAGATATGATGATAGAGTGCTTGGCACTTGGGTCAACAGTGTAATTAATTTATTAGTTCAAATATTTATTATATACCTACCTATCAGGGACCGTGCTGGGGTTATGGTATGGAACAAGCAGACCCAGTCCTTGGCCTCCTGGGCTTACAGTTTATAAGTGCCAGATTTATAGAGTACAGAATAGAAGCAAATTGATTGAAAAATTATGTGTAAAGATAAAAGTAGAACAGGAGTCCTGTGAGTTTGAGTATGAGGACAGAGCATCGCCTTGATGTCATTTTACTCTGCTTCCCTAAAAGGTCACCAGAATTCTGGTTACTTCCACTGTGATATGGGCCTCACCCTCACCAGGCAAGTCAGTCTACTAGCAGCTATAATTTGCTAAAACATAAAAAAAATTTTTTTTTAAACCAGTGTTCAATTCAGAGCCCAGATCAGATCAATCCTCTGTAGGTTAGAGATTTCTGCCTTTAGTAAAGGCAACACACAATATACTCTTCTGTCTCAGCACAGTAACTTGTGATGCATCCCAGTCAGAACAATGACTAGTTAATCTCACTTTGCCTCTCAGCTCTGTCATCTTTGATGTCCCTGAAATGTCAACCCCTTTAGGCCTGTGCCCTTGCCAGTGTGGTTATTCCAGCCTGGCTTTGTGCTGCAACTCTTTTCCTCTCAAGCTATCCCTTCACTGCTCTCTTTGCCAGCTTTTCCACTTGCCATTTGGACCTTCTACATGCTGGATCATCCAGGTTAACAGGCTGCCTATCATGGAAAAGGATTCCATAGTTTCAAAACTGAGTTTGTTGAAGTTCAACGTATTAATTATCATAATAAGTCAGATGTAATTTTACTGCTGTGGGAGTGAAGCTGAATCCAAGATATGAGAGTCCAAGGTGTAGAGATAAAGTGATTTTATATGGATTGGAAGAACCTCAAGACTGTTTCCTCCATGAGACCTGATGCCTGTGAAATAATTTTTCCTTCTCATGGGAAGCAGATGGGAAACTAGAGTGTGACCATGCCTTCTGTGTGTAGGTGAGGTGACCCTTGTCTTTGTGCCCTTCCCAGAGATGGGCTATGTAATCATCACAAGAAAACATGGAAGTTCTACTCATCTGCTAAAAACCCTTCAGTTAGCAATCATGGTTGTTTGCCTTATGTATGTTTCTTTCAGTAGCCCATGTAGGGTGAAGGAAAATTATAACTAGATATGCAGTTGGAATTGTAACTTCTTGCCTGAGTGAAACAATTAATGGGATGGGAGCATTATCCTCTCCCTGCTTCTCCCTCCATCCTCTGCCCTGCCTTGATAAGACTGTAGACACACCCATGGAAGCTTAACTGTCAAGGTCAAGGACCATCCCTCTGTCACTCGACCAAGAAGCTCATTGCCAAGGGAGTTTCACCATCTCTAAAGCCCAGGAATGTCTACCTGGTTGTGGAATCTTACCTTCAGGCAGAGGGTAGGAACTGTGCAGGCTGAAGTACTACAAGACCCTGCATTTAATAAGAAATAGAGACTAAAATCTTTTGCCAAGTTTTGTCTCATATAATTTCTTTCTCATGGGGAGCAAAACAACCAACACACAGTCTTGACAAGAGAAGGGAGATATTCCTAATTTTGGAAAGCCCAGGACACCTTGACATTTTCTTATGTACTCTTTTAGTTTGCCTTTTAATTTTAGCTATGGTATATTCTGACATAGAAATATTTTAATTTTCATTTTGTTACATCACTTTTCTCCTTTGAACTTTTGCTTTTATGTCTAGAAACTCTGTGACACTTCTAATATTACAATCTAGGGGTCTTAAGAGAGCCAGGGACTTTAACATAGTACAGCCTTCATTCTGCCTCTGAAAGTACTTGTTACCCTTACCATTAGAGTTGCTTGGTTGCAAAAGACAGAAACCAAGTTAAACTTCAGTTAACTTCAGAAGAAAAGGAATTCATTGCAAAGATATCCAGTAATGGGAAGGATTGAGAACCAGTCTCAGAAAATGGGCATGTATGCAGATAGGGTGGTGGGTCCCTGGAGGAAATGAACCAGACATAACTTTCTTGCCAAGAAAAGCCATTTTAGGCCTAAGCCATTTTGTGATCTAAGCCTGGCCATAGTGCTTGCCCTTGCAGAAGAATAAGTCTCAGTAGTTAATGATTTTAAGGGAACAAATCAATGTAAGAACAAACAGGCCAGGGAAATAACTTAACCATATTGGAGACAATAAATCAATTGTAAAGACTTCCAGTCCTGTTTAAAAGGTAAAGATTAGCCTGAAGCATATTCTTGAGCTTTTTTTGGTAAGATCTAAACCTCCTCTTGCACTCAACCACCAGACTAATTGGAACCTAAGGAATGATGATGTTGACCTTTGCTGACCCTCGTGACTTCGGTCAACTAGAGCCTGGACTCTGTCAACCTTTGCCCCAATACTATGCAGAATTCTTCTCTGCTCAAGCCCATTCATGGATATGCATGTACCCTTAGCTTAAAATTTCCCCAGTTTTGCTGTTTGAGGAGACACTACTTTGGGAAATATCCCTGATGTTCTCCTTACTTGCTGCAAGTGATAAATCCTTCCTTCTCCCACTCTTTGTCTTGGTTGTGTCTTTTGGCTCTACACCCACCAAGAGGCAAACCCAGTTTTCAGGTAACAGGCAGGAGCCAAGGGAAACTGGGCAGCTACAGCTGGAATCACAGGCACTGGGTCAGTTTGTTTAGGGGGCTGGCACTGGGTCACAAGCTCCATCACTGTTACCACTGGACTCTCAGCCGTCCATACTCTGAAGCTAATAATAAAATATATGTGGAAATTAATATTTTAGAGTTAAAAAATACCAAGACATTTTATGTTTACAGTTGTTGTTTTTCAAATTGTCATACCTCTCCATTCCCTGCCACCTCCCTCACCCAAATTGTCAAATTAGAGCAGACAACAGAATACATTCACATGATAGAAAATGGTGCCTTTAGGCATGAAGTAAGTATTGGAAATCCTTTTCTACCCTGTTGATGCTTAGGAGATATCATATGTTAGAATACTTAATGTTTACAATATGCCTCACATCCTACTTGTTATTTAAACTGCTATCTGTGTCTCCCTGATTTCAGACTATATACAAAGCCACAGTCATCAAAACAGTATGGTACTGGCACAAAAATAGACAGATCAATGGAACAGAATGTAAATTGGTATAGCCACTGTGGAAAACAGTATGGAGGTTTCTTAAAAAACAAAAAATAGAACTACCCTATGACTCAGCAATTCCACTCTTGGGTGTATATCTGAAAAAAAACAAAAACACTAATTCAGAAAGACACATGCACCCCAATGTTCATAGCAACATTATTTACAATTTCCAAGATATGGAAACAACCTAAGTATCTATCAACAGATGAATGGATAAAGAAAGATGTTGTATATATATATATATATATATATATATACATATACATATATATATAATACTACTCAGGCATTTTTCCATTTGCATCAAAATGAATGGACTTGGAGGGCATTATGCTAAGTGAAATAAGTCAGACAGAGAAAGACAAATACTGTGATGATGTCACTTATATGTGGAACCTGAAAAATTCAACAAATTAGTGAATATAATGAAAAAGAAGCATACTCATAGATATAGAGAACAAATTAGTGTTTACCAGTGGGGAGGAGAGAAGGGGCAATACAGGGTAGGGGATTAAGATGTACAAACTATTAGATATAAAATAAGCTACAAGGATGTATTGTACAGCATGGGGAATATAGCCAATATTTTATAATAACTATAAATGGAGTATAACGTTAAAAAAAAGTTAGGACTTTCCTAAAACAAAACAAAACAAAGCAAAAAAACCCCACCACCAACAAAAAACCACTGCTACCTGTGCCGTGAAGAATTTCTCAGGTTGGCTGCCCGCTTATGTGACCGCCTCCAGGGGGAGTGTGGGCCATGGAATTGGCTGAACCTGGTTCACAAACCCTCTTTTCATGGGCCGGGGAAAGGAGAGACTGCTCCTTCTTTGGCTTCTTTTCTTTTTTCCTCCCAAGGCCAAACCCTGGTTTGGATACTGGAGAGCCAAAAACAAAGAAATCTAAACTAGATCACCTGGCTTTCCACCAGAGTTCTCACTCCCTTAGCATCTTGGCCAAGTGACCACACTCCTCTTCAGTGCTACAAACCACAGATCTGGGAAGGAGTGAGGTGGGGTCAGCATCCATTTGCCCTCACTAACCACTTCAAAAATCTTTGTTTCTCCTCTCACGCTGGACCTCCTTTGGGGCTCATGCCATGAGGTAGAATACCTTTTACACCATTCTGGTTGGGATTACATACTAAACCCCCCTCAACTCCATATTTATTAAAAATAGGTGACTCCCCTTCCTGCTCACTGCTCTTAGTTCTGCCTTTGTCCTGAGAAGTGACTTTAATGTAGTTATGCACTAATTATCTAACACAATGGCTTCACAATTAAAGTTGATCTTTCAGCTGAATGTATAGTATGAATTGATCTCCATTTTGATCCTATAGATAGCTCTAATTTTATATGTTAAACTGAATTTATAATCTACTCCTTCCAAATCTACCTCTATTCCTGAATTCTCTTAGTGAATAGCATCACTTTCTTCCAAGTTTCCCAAGCCAGAAATCACTGAGTCATTTTGTATTCTCTCCCTTTCTGAATACTCCATATACAATTTAGTTTGATGTTGATATCACCTCCTTAAAATCTCTTGAGTCCATTTCCTGTTTTTGTTTTACTATTGCCTTAGTATAAGTTTAGATGTCTTTTCATTTGGATAGCTGCAATATCTTTCTAACTGGTTTCTGTTTTTAAAATGCATTCTGTTCAATCTATTCCCACATGCCAAAGTAATTTTCCTAAAACAAATCTGATCATCTCATTTTTCTGCTGAAATCCTTTTGTGGCCCTCTTAGCTCTCAGAATAAAAATAAAGTTCATCCCTTTAAGATAAAAGTCTGTTCTTGATATGACCTTTGACTATTTCTGTAATTCAACTACAGTATCTCCTGTAACATGTATTTTGTTCCAGACAAACATAGAGTTCTCCAGATTGGTCTTTTAATCTCTCTAGTTCTTTCCTATGTCCATTCCTGTTAATGTTTTTGTTTGTTTGTTTGTTTGTTTTGTGGTACGCGGGCCTCTCACTGTTGTGGCCTCTCCCGTTGTGGAGCGCAGGCTCCGGATGCGCAGGTTCAGTGGCCATGGCTCACGGGCCCAGCTGCTCCGCGGCATGTGGGATCTTCCCGGACCAGGGCACGAACCCGTGTCCCCTGCATCGGCAGGCGGACTCTCAACCACTGCGCCACCAGGGAAGCCCCCCTGTTAATGTTTTAAAACACAGTTTGGTTGTCAAGTGATATACTTGTATATAGATAATATTTTGGGATTTTTAGCATGGGCTTGTGATCCAATTCAGGTCAATCAGAGTCAATTTCTGGGACTTTTCTTCTGGAGGAGCAGGAAAGACCATCTTTTGCCTTTTGGGTAAGGTTTCTGCAAAGATGCGAAGTGGGGCTCCTGTCACTTGGAGGATACTCATTGACAGACAGAGAGAAGGAGACCAACATCTAGAGGGAAGCAGAGCTAAGAATGGGAGCAAGGGAGTATGAGACAGAATGAGAAAGCAGGTCTTGGTGACATTGTTTGGGCCTTGGATCTAGTGTGGGTAATGCTGGATCTATTACGGTTCTTTGCAGTTATTAGCTGATAAATCCACTCTCCCTTTTCCTTTCACTTAAATTAGATTGATTTAGCTTTTATCACTTCAGACCAAAAGTGTCCATGGAGTTACAATAGAATTAAAGAGTTAATTAACATTATTTATAAACTTAGTCTTTACAATTTTGGCTCTATCTACACATAGCATAATTTTGACAGATGGTTTTCATGAGAAACCTACAGGTTGATGTGTGTGTGTATGTTGATTTTTAATTCCATATAAAGCAGGCTCTACTTAATGGGCAGTTCAAACTTACCTGAATTAGCGCTGGAAGTAGACAGAGGGAAAATGTAAGAATTTTTTTTTTTTTTTAAGAGATCTTATTTGTAATCTTGTATCATTTAACCTAATGGTTCTCAACTCTGGCTGTACATTAAAATCATCTGAGGAACTTTTAAAACTACAGATGCCTGGGACTCTCCCAGACAAAGTAAATTGGAATCCCTGGGGCTGGGGCCCAAGCACTGGTATTTTTTTGTTTGTTTTTTTGGTACGCGGGCCTCTCACTGTTATGGCCTCTCCCGTTGCGGAGCACAGGCTCCCGACGTGCAGGCTCAGCGGCCATGGCTCACGGGCCCAGCCACTCCGCGGCATGTGGGATCTTCTCGGACTGGGGCACGAAACTGTGTCCCCTGCATCGGCAGGCGGACTCTCAACCACTGCGCCACCAGGGAAGCCCTCAAGCCCTGGTATTTTTTAGAAGCTGTGGGGTTTCAACTTTCAGCGAGGGGTGAGAACCAGTGATCTGACCTAATATTTGTCCTCTGTTCCTTGAGGAATTCAAATTACTTACACATGACTTTTTGTCGATTTCTTTTCCTCATTGTAATTTTCTCTGTAGTGAACAAAACATGAGAAATCAAGTTGCTGGCTTTTGTGCTGTCCTCTAGGTTGGGATTTCTGCAAAACTGGCCAGGGACTTACAATTAGGCACTGCTCATCTTTAATTCTGAATTTAATAATGTGGCTGTAAATGCAGGTCTCTATAAATTAAGTTACAAGTTGTCTTGCTTAGATTTATATTTTCTCAGACTTATTGAAATAAAAGATTTCTTTAAGGAAGTGACTCTAGATGTAAGAAGATAACTTTTAATAGTAAAATTAATATAAAAGGAAACCATTAGAATGATATATTAAAATAAACACAACTTGTGTTATTAGGAGTTTAATATGTAGGACAAAAAATTTCCTTATATTCAGATGTGCATTTTGGTTTATTTATTCTAAGAGCTCACCAACATTCCCATGCTAAAAGCAGTTGCTGTTCAAGATTAAAAGTATATTTAGTTTTTAATGATGTATCTGATTAAAGGTAGACATATTTTCCTTAATTTGATGACATCTGCCAGTTGCCTGTAGGTATTATATACACTCACACACATATTTATTTTGTTTTAATTTAATTGTAATTACATTTAAATAAAACAACAAAAATTAATAGATGGCAAGAAAACAATGTTAGAGAAATGTAGGGATTAATTAAATTTGCTTAATTAATTAATCATATAAGAATTTAGCAGGATGGCTTCTTGGTGCCTAGTGTTGCCCAAAGGGCTGAGAAGAGTACAGTCATGATCATCTGGAATTTGTAATCTAACTGGAGAGATAAGACAAAGCAGAACAATTAAATAAGCTTGCTGGGAGTATGTGAGTCAATGCCAGTCTGAAGAGGGATGACAATAAGTACTGCATCTCAGGAAGGGAGAGATGTACATGAAATAAGCTTCCTAAAAGATGAGAAAGATTTTTTTGATTTTTTTCTGTATATTTCAATACCCTGTGGTGGGTTTTTAGTTTCATATTTTTATTTTTTTAAAAAATTAATTAATTTATTTATTTTTTGGCTGTGCTGTGCAGTTTGTGGGATCTTAATTCCCCGACCAGGGATTGAACCGGGCTCTGGTGGTGAAATTGCTGGGTCCTAACTACTGGACCACCAGGAAATTCCCTAGTTTCATACTTTTTAACAAGATCCAAATCACAAGCAAGTTCCCTGGGTGGCCAGCTTTTTGTCTTCACAATCTATTCTTTTTTTTTTTTTTGCAGTACGCGGACCTCTCACTGTTGTGGCCTCTCCTGTTGCGGAGCACAGGCTCCGGACATGCAGGCTCAGCAGCCATGGCTCACGGGCCTAGCCGCTCCACGGCATATGAGAACTTCCTGGACTGGGGCACGAACCCGTGTCCCCTGCATCGGCAGGTGGACTCTCAACCACTGTGCCACCAGGGAAGCCCCACAATCTATTCTTTATAGAGTATTTTTAAGAAAATTCTATGTTGGTTGGTAGGGTGGGGGGTAGTTGTGAGCTTATAGGTTCTCAAAGGTTTCCAAAATTTAAAATTCATAGGTTGTAATTTAAAAAATTTGGATTGGGTTTTATTCATTCTAATTTCCTACCCTCAAAATAGAAGGCAGTGTGACTTCCATAGAGATGTCTTGACTCCTGGTGTGGAGGACTGGTCACGAGTGATGGGTCTCAGATCCAGAGAGTCTTTTAACCTGTGGGCTCCCATGAGCTTGTGGACAAGTGGACAGATACTTTGGCCTTCTGTAGGAATTTCCAGTTGCCCTTCCTAATTTGTCTTACTCTCTGCTCAGGTATGGTAACAGCCTGAGGAGTCTAAATCATAAGGTATATTCCAAGTAATGAATAATTTAACTTTCCCCACACATTAGAGTACTTATCCCAAAAAGATGGTACAGTCGCACATTAACAATTCTAGAGTTGAAGAGAGAAGGATGAAATACGGTGAAAAATTGCACGTCTAATATCCTAGTTTTTTTGTGTGTGTGTGTATGCCTGTGGGGTATATGTCTTAAATGGAAACATCATTTGATCATCTGTCAAGTGTCTTGGAAAAAAGGATACAAAACAGTTGCTCGGGCTTCCCTGGTGGCGCAGTGGTTGAGAGTCCGCTTACCGATGCAGGGGACATGGGTTCGTGCCCCGGTCTGGGAAGATCCCACATGCTGCAGAGCGGCTGGGCCCGTGAGCCGTGGCCGCTGAGCCTGCGCGTCTGGAGCCTGTGCTCTGCAACGGGAGAGGCCACAACAGTGAGAGGCCCG
>NW_006784171.1:133776-142167 GCF_000442215.2 Lipotes vexillifer | reverse complement strand
CTGAGCCTGCGCGTCCGGAGCCTGTGCTCCGCAAATGGGAGAGGCCACAACAGTGAGAGGCCCGCATAACGCAAGGGAACAAAAAAAAAAAAAAAAAAAAGAAAACAATTGCTGTAGTATAAGGGCAGAGCTATTTCTCTCTGGTCTCATCTTTCCTTATTGGGAGAGAAAGTTTTTTTGTTTTTCTTTTATCTGGGTCTCAAAACCACTTTTTGGTGGCTGGTCAAAATTGCTTTCCTTTCAGCCACTTGAATGCCAATTCAATTAGACCCTCTCTCCTCAGGGCACCTAACCCTTATTATAAAAAATCACCTATGATGTCCTCAGTGTTTAACACCACCATCCAATTCTAACAAGTTCTTACTTTTGTTTTTCTCCTGAAGTTCTCTAGCTTTCTTTACTAGTTTGCCTCTTTATTTTCACAGTCTATGGCTTTTTATTTTAAGCTCCTCATCTGAGAATCAACTTCGGGTCCATTGTCTCAAATAAATTTTAGTGTTTCTACCAACTAATTACAATTCAGTCTCTCTAGCCTTAGGTAGCTTGGGATTTCTTGAATCTCTTTTGATTTGGGAAAAGGGTTTTTTCCTTAATGTTTCCACTGCAATTATTTAATGATTCAATATTCATAGAAACTCAGACTGCAGAAGAGCAAATAACCTCAACATAATCTAATTAAGCTCATGTTATGCTAGTGATGTAGGGAGAATAAGTAAGCAGGAAGGCTGTAATCATTTCCTCCCAAGCCCACTTAAAAACAAAGTTTTAAAAAATGTTAAACTGGTGCTAATCTGCGTGTTTGCTTCAGGTTTCATTTGAGAGAGAATTGTGGCTGCTAATATTGTCACTAAAATATGTGATTCTATTTCCATAATCAGAGCCCTGTGGGATGGCGCGTAGATTTAATGTGGCTTTGGTGCCTGTGTGTTTTCCAGTACATTGATTAATACTGTCCTCTCAAGTGGAACCCAATCAGGGGTGACCTGCCAGAGGACTGTTTTCTATAATTTCAGCTGAACTAATATCTGTAGAAATCTTAAGACTAAAGGAGAGTTGATGAATATACCACAATTAAACTTGCCTTGTGAATTGAAGAATGGGGCAGAGGATAATGAATATGTTGAAATGATTCCACATGTTTTATGCATGACACATTTGTAATTAAAACAGATCCTGAAGGTAAGTTTGTGTATACCAATATAATGATTTTTAAGAAAGCAGAATGTGTTATTAAATATCTACAGGGCATATTTCCCAAGCAGAGAATGTGAAAATTTGGCTCCTTTTGCTTCCTCAACAGTTGTTTATCAGAAACTAGAGAGGGAGTGCAGCAGCAAACCACCCTTGTTAGGAAGTTTGTTTATATTAATTAAATATATGCTGATTGTATAAATCTGTAGGTTCACCCTCAATATATAGTTTTCTAAACAATGTTTTATTAATAACTTTAATTTCAGTTACTCAGCTAAACATTAACGTTTGTCAAAATTCCTTGGTCTTCCAGGAGCCTTTGAGACCTTTAACAATTCAACAGTGATTGTCCATAGCAGCTCAAGGGTGCATGGCTATTGCAGCCAGGGCCATTTTAGGATTTAATAATAATAAGTTATGTCTGCAAACTATATCAACCCCATTGCAGTTTATAGAATATTATTACAACCTTTTTTTATCATTTGATCCTCAAAGTAATCTTGCAAGGTAGAATAAATATTGTTACTGTTTTACAAATGAGGAAAATGGAGGCAAGTGATATGTTCTGTAGACTTTCATTTTTAGGTTATGAGTAAGAGCTAATTACCAATAATCTATTAAATGAGTTATTAAAGTTGACTAAAATTTGGCTTTCATAAAGGAGAATTACTAGGTAACTAGAGGGCTCTCATTCAGTACATTTGTGGCTAAAGAGTCTGGCTACTATGTAGTTCTTGGCAAGTTTACAAAATTCCTGTTGCACTTACTCACCTGTGGATAGTTGCAGTTCCCATGGTATCAAGGAGAAAGTTATCCCTACATCATACCTGTATGATATCATGAGTATGGTATGGTTTTTAGTTGGTGCTGTTTTGTTTTGCAATTTTAAATGACTGTTAGAGTGTTGTGAGTTGTTTGGTTAACCTTACAGTGTAGAGTGTTGCTTATCTGCAACAAATTTATTCTTGGTCCTTACTTTTCATCTTAAGCAGACTTTAAGGTAAATCACTATCTTAAGGTAATATATATATATATATATATATAATATACATATACATGTATATGTATATATATACACACACATATGTTAGTATATATGAGCTTACCTTAAGGTAAATACATATAATATGTATTATTACATAAATATATGTATTATATATACATTATATATATATTTGTGTATGCCAACCACTAAGTTGTATATGCAGCACTGAGTTGTGTATGCACAGATATAAACCAGCATACTTCTGTATTGAATGAAGCAGATGTACATTATAGTGAGAATGGGTGAGGTGGATGGGTCTAGGGGTCTTTGACATTCCTTAACTGGGCTGTGTTAAAAAGTGAGAACTACCTGCCTTCAGCAGTCCTGAGTTGGACAGTCCAGGCACCTGCTGGCTTGACATGTGGTTACAGGGGCTCTGCATGGATACTTCCAGTTTCCATAAAGACCATGTTGTTGCCATGTGTTTGTAGAAGAGATTGGGACTGTTTGCATAGAATCTGGGCTTTTGCTATGTGATTATGAAGAAATGAATCACAATTGTGTTGGCCAGAGCCACCATTAAGCTTTATATGTGAAATGCAGAAAAATATTATTCTACTTTTTCCGTGAGGCTATGATTTCTTACACATGCCTAAAAGTCTACAATTAGAGGGAGCCTTAGAGATTTGCCAGTCTAACTTCCTTAGTCTTTGAGGGGAAAAATGAGCCACAGAGGAGATGACTTAAGACCACAGGGACTGAGATGGAACCAGTGATCAGAGCTCCGGATGCTCAGCCTAGGGTGTCTTTTTTTTAATCTAAATTTTCTTATTTATTTGTATAGGAAATACATCCACATGATTAAAATATTCAAAAATTACAAAAGGGCTTTCATTCCATTCCTCCACCATCCAATTCTTTGTTTTGGAAGCAAACAATACTATCAGTTTTTAAATATACTCCCAGAAATATTTTATGCATATGTAAATAAATATATATGTAGATATTCCCCTCCCCTGATATACATGGTAGTATACGTTTCACACAATTTTGCACCTTGTGTGTTTAGACTCAACATTTGAAAGCATTCCATATTGTTACAGCAAGAGAATCCTCATTAATTTTTATAGCTGCAGCATATTTCATTGGATGGATATACCACAATTTATTTAACCAGTCATCTATTGATGAACATGTGGGTTGTTTCCAGTCTTTGCTATATCAAACAATGTTGTCATAGAATCTCTTGTACATATGTTATTTTGCACATGTTTGAATATGTCTATAGGATAAATTCTTTGGAATTTATTTCAAAGAAATTTCAAAGGAATTTTTTTTGTTTAAGAGTAGATTACCTGATTGGTTGCATCATTTGCAAATATTTTTCCCCATTCGGTAGGTTGTCATTTCATTTTGTTTATGGTTTCCTTTGCTGTGCAAAAGCTTATATGTTTGATTAGGTCCCATTTGTTTATTTTTGCTTTTATTTCTTTGGCCTGGGGAGACTGACCTAAGAAAACATTGCTGCACTTTATGTCAGAAAATGTTTGCCTATGTTCTCTTCTAGGAGTTTTATGGTGTCAAGTCTTATATTTAAATCTTTAAGCCATTTTGAGTTGATTTTTCTGTAGATGTGAGGGAGTGTTCCAACTAATTGATTTACACATGGCTGTCCAGCTTCCCCAACACCACTTGCTGAAGAGACTGTCTTTTCTCCATTGCATATTCTTACCTCCTTTGTCAAAGATTAATTGACCATAGGTGTGTGGGTTTATTTCTGGGCTCTCTATCTGTTCCATTGATCCATATGTCTGTTTTTGTGCCAGTACCATGCTGTTTTGATTACTGTAGCTTTGTAGTATAGTCTGAAGTCTGGGAGGGTTATGCCTCCAGCTTTGTTCCTTTTCCTCAGGATGGCTTTGGCAATCGCTTCTGGGTCTTTCTTGGTTCAGTATAAAATTTAGGTTTATTTGTTCTAGTTCTGTGAAAAATGTCATGGGTAATTTGATGGGGATCACATTAAATCTGTTGATTGCTTTAGGTAGTATGGTTATTTTAACTGTATTAATTTTTCCAATCCAAGAGCATGGGATATCTTTCCATATCTTTGAATTATCTTAAATTTCCTTTATCAATGTTTTATAGTTCTCAGCATATAAATCTTTCACTTCCTTGGTCAGGTTTATTCCTAGGGGCTTAATTTCCAAAAATCCAAACAGCTGATACAGCCCTCTCTCTCCCTCTCTCTCACTCTCTCTCTCTCTCTCTCTCTCTCTCTCTCTCTCTCTATATATATATATATATATATATATATATATATATATATATAATATATATATATATATTTATATATATATATATAATATATATATACACACACACACACAAAACAAAACAAAAGCAGACAACCCAATCAAAAAATGGGCAGAATATCTAAATAGACATTTTCCCAAAGAGGAAATGCAGATGGCCAACAGGCATATGAAAAGATGCATAACATTGCTAATCATTGGGGAAGTGCAAATCAATACCACAATGAGATATCACCTCACATCTGTCAGAATGGCTATCATCAAAAAGAACACAAATAACAGATATTGTTGAGGATGTGGGGAAAAGGGAATGTAAATTGGTGCAGCCACTGTGGAAAACAGTATGGAAATTTCTCAAAAAAATAAAACTAGAATTACCATATGACCCAGCAATTCCACTCCTGAGTATATATCAGAAAAAAACAAAAACACTAATTCAAAAAGATACATGCACCCCAGTATTCATAGCAGCACTATTTACAGTAGCCAAGACATGGAAGTAACCAAAATGTCCATTGACAGATGAATGGATAAAGAAGATGTGATATATTGATATATATACACACAATGGAATATTACTCAACCATAAAAAGAATGAACTAATGCCATTTGCAGCAATATGAATGGACTTAGAGATTATCATGCTAAGTGAAGTAAGTCAAAGACAAATATATGATATCACTTATATGTGGAATCTAAAAAAAATACTACAAATGAACTTATTTACAGAACAGAAACAGACTCACAGACATAGAAAACAAACTTATGGCTACCAAAGGGGAAAGGGGGTGGGAGGGGTAATTAGGAGTTGGGAATTAACAGATGTGTACTACTATATATAAAATAGCTAAACAACAAGGACCTAATGTATAGCACAAGAAACTATATTGACTATCTTGTAATAACCTAGAATGGAAAATGATCTGAAAAAGAATATGTATATATATAACTGAATTGCTTTATTGTACAGGTGAAGCTAACATAACATTGTAAACCAACTGTACTTCAGTTAAAAAAAAAAAAAGGAACCTGCTCTAGGGACTCAAAAAACAAGAGTAGATTACCTGATATATGTTGCAAAATTGCACTTCATAGAAGTTGAATCAATTTTCATTCCCACCAGCCATATATTGTACTGCCTATTTCCCGGCACACTTACCAACACAGTGTGTTAAACTTTTTGATCATTGCCTATCTAATAGTTGAAAAATGGTGGCTGAGTATTGTTTTAATTTGCACTTCTCTTATTTTGAGGAAAGTTGTACATTACTTCATATGCTCCAGAGCCATTCCATCTTTCATATTCTGTAAACTGTTCATATGTTTTGGCCATTTTCCTACTAGTTTTTTTGTCTTTTCCTTATCAATTTTTTCCGAAATTCTTTCTAAATTAGTGAACTTGATACACTATGGGTTTTTTTTGTTTTTTTCTCAGTTAATCCTATTATGTGCCTAACTCTGGACTTGGGCATGCTGCTTAATTTTGAGAGAGATAGTAGAAACTTTGAGTATTTATATGCCGAGGTTAAGAATCTTTTTTCCTTGGCTACATCTGATAGAGTTGAAGAATCATTGAAAGGAAATCTGTATAACAGCACACTATATTAAGAGTCTGTTTCTGGTTGCTTTATTCATTGAAATGGCTGTGAGTCCTCAGGAGGAGAAGCCTTCAATTGTGCTACAATGAATGGAGACAAATGAGTGCTGAAAAATTTGCAGCTTCCTTGAAAAATAAACTCCTTTCTTCTAGGAAACTGCTAATTTCTTAAAGGTCCTCATTTACATTTAGTTTTGGAAATTCATATTAATTAAAAATTATGATTTGGTTTGGGCTTTGTCTGTGGTACTTCCTTATCTGTCTGAATCAGTAAGCTCACTTAAACACACCAGGAATTCTTCATTTGTTAAGAATGTAAAGTAGACATTACTCTCCCCATTTGACCAGTAAGGAAACCTAAACCGAGGCATGGAGAGGTTACGTAAAATAAAAACCGAAAAAGGTGTCATTCTGTAGTGTATACATCTGAGTGATTTAGATTTTAGCCAAACCTAATTCTTTATTTGAAAATAAGTTAGATAATCCTCATGTTCAGCTTTTTAGCTAACTCTTCAAACCCTCTGTGGTTGTGGATTTCAGTGGTAAACTCACAGAATGAGAGCAACAAGATCTTCTGAGGATATCTCAGAAACTGAAAATAATAAAAGGATATACAAGGAAGAAATTAAATTTGGTATTAGTGTTATTTTAAATATACTGCAGTGAGACAAAGGATCATTGTCATTGTTTAAGAGGTATTGATGAAAAAATTATTCAAACTATTATCCACAAATGCCACAAGATATGAATGAGGAAGAGGGAAGAAAAAGAGTCCAGGAGCAAATAAGTTTGGCATTAAATAAATGACTCTAAAATTTGATGAATTATGTTACTGAAGTTGTACATCTGCCTATAGTTAATAAGGCATATTAGCTCTAGTTAATAGTTTGTGTGAGAAAAAGCACGGCACTTCTTTAAGTAACATCAGTTAAACAGTTATGATTAAGTTGTAAAGAGGGAAGGAAAAACTTTTCCTTGGTGACAACTGGTTGAAGATCACCAAGGGACTGTATCAGTGGCATCAGTGTATTGATGCCTCAGTGGTGCATCCATCCCAGCGGTGGAGCAGCCACACCAGGCAGGAAAGTTTTAAGTTAATTTATATAAAGTAAGTTTTATTCACACTGAGGAATATGAAGCATTTAAAATCTTTGGATTATATGGTCCTATGAAACTTATTTCAGTCCCTCAAAGAGTATATCTTGCTCTCTTGCTTCTAGGCCTTTGAACATATGGCTTCTCTGACTTAAATTTTCTCCATCTCTGTGCTTCTCCTGTGTTTGGCCAACCCCTACTCCTTATTTTACAAGTCTCAGCTTAATTGTCCCTTCCTCCTGGAAGCTTCTGTGACCCCTCAAGTATGGGTTAAGTATTCCTCTTAGGCACTGCTAAAGTAGGTTGGACTTCTCCCATCATGACACATGTTGCTCTGTATTCTAATTGCTTGTTATTTGTCTGTTTTCCTGACTAGACTATAAATTCCCAAAGGCTGGGATACATTTCTTTTTTATGTATTATTTTATCCCCAGACACATAATTGTCTTCAAGAAATATTTATTGAATGAATAAATGTGTGAATAAGTTCATTCAAGTTACAGTTACTCTAAATAGTGTGTTATAATTTTGGTGAAAAAAGAAACTATGGTTTAAGTGATAAATATGGTAATTTTTTAAAGTTTTAAATATTATTTAGTGTAGATACTATACATCCTAATCTCCTGCAATGAATTATCTTATATACTAATGTAAGTGGCCTATGAAAAATCAAACTAATATTTATGCCATTTATAATATTTATAGGTATTGATTTACTAGTGTATTGATAGTCCATTGTTTTCAGTGGTTTCTAGAATATGCTCTTCTATTATGTTGGCTACTTATAGTACGATACTTTCATAATAAAATATCAAAGTGTTGTATTGGAGATTTGATGATGAAAACTAAGATATATTTTGGTATCTATGGTATCAGTAGTGCAATACTCTGTAGTATAGAAAAATCCAATACTTATACTGGTACAGTATCAATCTGGATCCTATTGGATTATTGGGCTTTTACTGAAATTATCTAATGGTGTGCATCTAGCAGGTGACAGAACCCAGATTGGAGGGTCAATCAATCTGGTCAGCCAAGGTTATTTTACTATTTTGTACAGTTTTCCTGTTTGAATATGGCTCCTTAGGTTATTGAATAACTGCTGGTGAATAAAAGGTATGAAAGAAAGGATACTATTTTGGGAGAACAAAGTACAATACTGTAACATATGATATAAAGCAAGTAAAATATATAATTTTTTTTTTTTTTTT
>NW_006784171.1:93245-133606 GCF_000442215.2 Lipotes vexillifer | reverse complement strand
TTTTTTTTTCCTTGCGTTATGCGGGCCTCTCACTGTCGTGGCCTCTCCCATTTGCGGAGCACAGGCTCCGGACGCGCAGGCCCAGCGGCCATGGCTCACGGGCCCAGCCGCTCCGCGGCATGTGGGATCCTCCCGAAACGGGGCACGAACCCGCGTCTCCTGCATCGGCAGGCGGACTCTCAAGCACTGCGCCACCAGGGAAGCCCTATAATTTTTTTATAGTTATCAGAATGTGGTTCTTATAGCCAAGAGTCCAATTGTCCTTTATTCTTTTAAAGTGGTGTTTTGAGAGTACTTTACTTCCTTTAAATTAGTTTATTGTATTATTGGTAAAATAATGAATTTTGTTCTTCTTCTCATTCAGAGCCTGAGTCATGATCATGTTTTCTCTCCCAGTGTGATTATTGCAGGGCCAAGGCCAGATGAATGTCAGGAAAAACAGGGCTTCAATAAATAGAATCTCTAGAATCTTACATCAAGGAGTTACTGGATGGGTTTTAAAGAAAATATGAGTATGTGGGTTGAGGTACAGAAGGGTGGATGGTTGGAGAGAGGAGTGAACTGAGATGGAAGGGTGGGATGAGCATAAAGTCCTCTTTCTGCTTTCTTCTTCTGGACTCTGGTCAGAATTTGATCGTCACTGCTCTTTTCTGGTCACTGACTCTTGCAAGGCAGAAGGGGAGAGGGAGAGTTTTCATGAGCCACGTCTTTATAAAGTGCTTTACCAAAAGTGTGTCTTTGTCTAAGCCTGCGAGCAGAGTCTGAGATAAGAATTTGTATGTGGGTGAGGGAAGGAGGGAAAGCTGATCCATCATCTGGCTGTTTACCACTGTGAGAGCTAAAGCTGCATCATACTGGACTCTCCTAGGAGCCATGTAGAATGCACCTATTAATTATCCACCTGAGTGACAGAGGAGGGTGGCACTTATTCACGGGCTCCCATCCTCAGGAAATACTGAGATATTCATTTCAAATACAAAATTCAATAAAACACCTTTAATTATTACATGATTATACACACAAAATCTTGTTTAAGACTGTGGCTTTGTGTATGCATAAAAAGTAGAAGACAGGAGAAGATACTAGAAGACAAGGAATCTGGACTCCTTGGTTCTGTATTTCAGAAACCTAACTTGCACAAATTTTATCAAAAATAGGGAATTAATTGGTTCAGTTAACTGACTATGAAGAGGGTAGGAACGAGCTATCTGCTATCTCAAGGATGACTGGACTAAGATAATCAAAAATTTCAAAGTGCTCTTTCCATCCTTTGGTCTTGGTTCCCTCTAATTGTTTACTTCATTTTCTCCTACTTTGCACCAGCTTTTCCCATTTATGAGGGCACAGAGCCTTGGCTAACTCTGGGCTTGAAGCCTTACAACATCCCAGCTCAAGAGGAAGGAGAATCTTCTAGCCTGAATTCAGTTAGAAATTTCCAGGTGACAGTGGGAACCTGTCATGGGCCGCATGCCTGTTCCTTAGACCAGTCACTGAGGCCAGGTAATGGTTGATCCAGCACAAGTCACAAGCTCCTGGGGGTGAGGAGGGCAGAGTCGTTAACACAGTAGGAGTGCCACACAGGCATGTGGAGCCTGCAGTGACAACTTGCCCAGGGGATCAGTGAGGCCTGGCTGTGTGTGAGGTGCATACCAGACAAGGAATGCCAGACCTTTCAGCCGACGTTTCTGATATGGGTCTCTGCTTTCATCTGAGCCTTGGGAAGACTTTCTTAAGGAAGGAATTCAGCTCTGTCACCCTGTCTACTATGTGAGGACAAAGCAAGAAGGCACTGGCTATGAACCACGAAGACGACCCTCACCAAAGACCATGCTGGGACCTTGATCTTGGACTTCCAGTCTCCAGAACTGTGAGAGATAAATTTCTGTTGTTCATAAGCCACACAGTCTGAGGTGTTTTGTTACAGCAACCCGAACAGACTAAGATAATAAACTTTGAGGGGATTACTGTCAAAATGACTAAACACAAATTTTTCAGCGCTCTCCAGAGGAAAGATTCTGGCAGGAGGGGCAGTGACATCAGGGATTCTGGCCCATGTCTCTGAGTTTTGGTCACCTCCTTGATGTTTCTTACAGACATCCAATCCTAAAGTCATAGCTGAAGGAAACTCAGTAGAATGATGGAGTAAAATTTCCGATAAGAAAGCAGGAAGTCTAGCCTTGAAGACAGTACAGAGAAGTGGAAGCAGAGTTGTGCCTGGAACCACTCAGGTTTATGATAAACATGTTCATGAAAAAAACTTTATTTTCTTCAACTTATAGACATTTTTTGTATTTAAAGAGGGGTCTTAATGAGGAAGCAGGTAGTAGATTATATGCAAGGAAAGCTGCCTGAAGCTGCTCCTTCAACAGAGTTTAGGGAAAAGTTGAGTGGTATGGAATTAAAAGGCGATATTTGCCTTTATTGCTGTTCCAAACAGAGGTGAACTAAATTTTGGTGGACATTTAGTGTTACATGGTCAACATAACTGGACAGTGGACTACATCTAAATGTCCTGGTGTTTTTTAGCCACAAGTTGTATATTTGAGTGAGTGAGTGAGTGAATGGGAAAAAGCAATAAAGCCTCAGTGAAGAGAAGTAAACAAGTCTTCTCATGATTGATACAAAGCTAGAAATAAAAACCATGCCTTGTTTATACATATAGTGGAACACATTTCTTTTGGAGAGGAAGAGTCCCAAAGCCTTCTGAAAGTGTAATTTTTTATTTAGAGAAAAAAGTAGATGTTCTTATATATTTCTCTGCTGTTAAAAAATATTTATGATAAAAGCATTGCTTCCAAATGTGTTTTCTTTCAAAGATGTTCTTTTCATTTTGAAGTCTAGGTCTTTAAAGCTTTTCTGGTTTAACTGTTCTTAGAAATAATGGGTGTAAGTGACACCCATGGTACCCCACTAGGTAAATCACTACAAGACATGAGAAGTAGGAGTACTGAGGCTTACATTTTCCTACCTGAGTATCAATGCTGCTGAACCACTATACTGACTTTTACAGAGACATATAATGGGATCTTTAAAGGAGGGTCATAAACAAATGGCCCTCAAATAAAAAATGAACAAGCAGTACACATTATACATTGCTTATTTTAATCCTTTAGCATTTCCATTATTCACAACACCGAGGAATCAGACAACTAATTTTCTGGAGTTGCCCTAGAACCTGTGATTCTGGGGGAATGAACAGAACAGAATACTTCTGAGAGTCAGAACACTAATCCAATCATACTTTGTCTAACTCAGCAGACATCTTCCTGAAAAAATTGTATTTAAATCAAATCACATAAAATGTGCTAAATTTAGCCCATTACAGGTGTTAGGTATATAAGTGTTTATTATGTTATTTTCAGTACTTTTCTGAAGTTAAAAAAAATTCAAACTAAAAAAGGAGAAAAATGCTCTAAGGGAATTCATTATTTAATGGAATTATTTTGTTAAGCACATAATCACTTCCTAATTTATACTTTTTGTATAAAAATTAGTGTGTTAATCCAGGTCCTCCCAGAGGCAGGCACCAAGATGGGATTAACTGTGCAGGGATTTCATAGGAAAGTGCCTGTGTGGAAGGAAGCAGACAGGGAGCAGGGGAGGGCTGGAAGCATGGTCAGGCCATGATGCAAGGCTGGCCTGAGCAAAGATGTAAGAAAACCTGGTCTAATCTTGAGAATGAAGGTCACATGGAGGAGGTCCAGCACCCAGGCTCCAGACCTCTGAGTGAGAGCATCTTGAATCTTCCAGCTGTTCCTGCTGCCATTTGATGGCAACTGCAAGAATGACTTAGGTTAGAAAATAGTAATCATCGTTGCTTTAAGCCACAAAGTTCTGGGTATTTGTTATGATACAGTGGTAGATAACAGGTGCACAGAGTCAAGGTAAGAGGGACAAGAGTTCTTACTTTCTTTGTTATGAGCAGAAATTTTCCTAGTGCACCTCTCACTGAGAGTGTTGACCTTTGAGAGTTCTGGCTTGATGTGAAGGTCTCAGTTTCAATATCTTGCCTTGTCTGAGCCCAGGGTCTTACTTTCTGTCTCCATATGGTCGTTAAAACTCGTGACCTTAATTTATTGAAACATACATGTCCACTCCAGAGTATAGCTAAAACTCAGCATACTTGAGCTACCTTGATTTTTTTTAGCTTTGGGGGATTCTCTTACTGTCTTGTTCTCTCAGGAATACATTTAAGAGGGTATGAGTATATTGAAGTCAACATTTATAGTTTTTCAGGTTGTCTAGTCTGCCACCTTGTTTGATATAGGAGTTTCCATCTGGCATTTTTGAATCTTCCCTAGAGATAGTATTTTAATTGTTTCCCCCACAAGTCACTTGACTGTCCTGTCAGGGATTTGGAGAAGAACTTTACACTTGACCTTGTTGTGGAAGGAGTGGGTTGTAGTAGTGGGCTCCACTGCTTTGTTCCAGCTTTTAATGTACTGGAACCACATAGACAATGCATATTTGTAAATGACTATATGGCAATGAATATTTGTACATTAATAAAAGTATATGTTAGAAAGAGTAGCAAACCAATTTTGCTTAGTAATAGTGTGATCCTAAAATGTGGCATGTAAATTGCATAATTTCAAAATTCTTTTTTTTTAAACATCTTTATTGGAGTATAATTGCTTTACAATGGTGTGTTAAGTTTCTGCTTTACAACAAAAGGAATAAGTTATACATATACATATGTCCCCATATCTCTTCCCTCTTGCGTCTCCCTCCCTCCCACCCTCTCTATCCCACCCCTCTAGATGGTCACAAAGCACCGAGCTGATCTCCCTGTGCTATGTGGCTGCTTCCCACTAGCTATCTATTTTACGTTTGGTAGTGTATATATGTTCATACCACTCTCTCACTTTGTCCCAGCTTACCCTTCCCCCTCCCCGTATTCTCAAGTCCATTCTCTAGTAGGTCTGTGTCTTTATTCCCATCTTGCCCCTAGGTTCTTCATGACCATTTTTTTTTTAGACTCCATATATATGTGTTAGAATATGGTATTTGTTTTTCTCTTTCTGACTTACTTCACTCTGTATGACAGACTCTAGGTCCATCCACCTCACTACAAATAACTCAATTTCATTTCTTTTTATGGCTGAGTAATATTCCATTGTATATATGTGCCACATCTTTATCCATTCATCTGTTGATGTACACTTAGTTTGCTTCCATGTCCTGGCTATTGTAAATAGAGCTGCAATGAATTCACAGAAGCTAGAAGAATGTGTTAAGTGAATTTTACATTGAACACATTTGTAAAATAAACAAGGTTTCCATAATTTATAGATTTTGTAATGTATTTTTTAATGCCTTCATTAGCGAGCCTGAAATTGGTCAACAATAAATGTGAAGGGTGGGGGTGTTTGACAGAAAGAAATCCTAAAGTGATTTTTATTTTGAGTAATAAGAAAAGAGACCTTGGGTCTTCCCTGGTGGCACAGTGGTTGGGAGTCCGCCTGCCGATGCAGGGGACATGGGTTCATGCCAGGGTCCGGGAAGATCCCACATGCCGTGGATCGGCTGGGCCCGTGAGCCATGACTGCTGAGCCTGTGCATCCGGAGCCTGTGCTCCACAATGGGAGAGGCCACAACAGTGAGAGGCCCGAGTACCGCAAAAAAAAAAAAAAGAATAGAAAAGAGACCTTGAGGTAGCACTTAGCCCAGAAGTTGTTTAATTCTCACCACTGGTGGAAGGAGTAGTGGTCCTTTACATCACCTGCATGAGGGATGAGTTAGGAACAAGCCATGTTGTTACGGGCTGTTGGATAAAGGCTGTAACGGTTTAGAAGTTTATGAATCTCAACTTTGGGCAATTTCAGACAGAGAAAATTTATCAGCTTTGGTGAAAGGAAGTGACCAAAGCAGATAGAACATGTTTCTATGTGGCCATAAAAGAGAATTAACAAATTATATACATTGGACAGTGAAAGAAAAAAGGACCTGTATGTACAGAACCAGAACAGGAATGGTTCCCTCAGCTGCCCCTGGCTAGCACTTTTACCAGTGCCTCAGTAGAGAGGTGTTGGGGGTGAACACCAGGATGACTCTGCTATATTTGTGGTTTGGGGTCTGTGTATGCTGGGTTTATGTCTCTCTGTATTCCTGGATTCTTTTTCTTTCTTTCTTCCTTCCTTCCTTCCTTTCTTTCTTTTTTCTTTCTTCCTTCCTTCCTTCCTTCCTTCCTTCCTTCCTTCCTTCCTTCCTTTCTTTCTTTCTTTCTTTCTTTCTTTCTTTCTTTCTTTCTTTCAATATCTTTATTGGAATATAATTGCTTTACAATGTTGTGTTACTTTCTGCTGTACAACAAAGTGAGTCAGCTATAAGTATACATATATCCCCATATCCCCTCCCTCTTGAGCCTCCCTCCCATCCTCCCTATCCCACCCCTCTAGGTGGTCACAAAGCACCTACCTGATTTCCCTGTGCTATGCAGCAGCTTCCCACTAGCCATCCATTTTACATTTGGTAGTGTATATATGTCACTGCTACTCTCTCACTTTGTCCCAGCTTCCCCATCCCCCACTGTGTGCTCAAGTCCATTTTCCATGTCTGCATCTTTATTCCTGCCCTGCCACTAGGTTCATCAGTACCATCATTTAGATACCATATATGTGTGTTAGCATACGGTATTTGTTTTTCTCTTCTGACTTACTTCACTCTGTATGACAGACTCTAGGTCCATTCACCTCATTACAAATAACTCAATTTCATTCCTTTTTATGGCTGAGTAATATTCCACTGTATGTACGTGCCACATCTTCTTTATCCATTCATCTGTCAATGGACATTTAGGTTGCTTTCATGTCCTGGCAATTGTAAATAGTGCTGCAGTGAACATTGTGGTACATGTATCTTTTTGAATTAGGGTTTTCTCAGGATATATGCCGAGGAGTGGGATTTCTGGGTCGTATGATAGTTCTATTTTTAGTTTTATACGAAACCTCTATACTGTTCCTCAGACTGGCTGTATCAATTTACATTTCCACCAACAGTGCAGGAGGGTTCCCTTTTCTCCACACCCTCTCCAGCATTTATTGTTTGTAGATTTTTTGATGATGGCCATTCTGACTGGTGTGAGGTGATACCTCATTGTGGTTTTGATTTGCATTTCTCTAATGATTAGTGATGTTGAGCATCTTTTCATGTGTTTGTTGGCAATCTGTATGTCTTTGGAGAAATGTCTGTTTAGGTCTTCCACCCATTTTTGTTTGGGTTGTTTGGTTTTTTGATATTGAGCCGTATGAGCTGCTTGTATATTTTGGAGATTAATCCTTTGTCAGTTGCTTCATTTGCAAATATTTTCTCTCATTCTGAGGGTTGTCTTTTCTTCTTGTTTATGGTTTCCTTTGCTGTGCAAAAGCTTTTAAGTTTCATTAGGTCCCATTTATTTATTTTTGTTTTTATTTCCATTACTCTAGAAGGTGGGTCAAAAAAGATCTTGCTGTGATTTATGTTAAAGAGTGTTCTGCCTATGGTTTCCTCTAAGAGCTTTATAGTGTCTCATCTTACATTTAGGTCTTTAATCCATTTTGAGTTTATTTTTGTGTATGGTGTTAGGGAGTGTTCTAAATTCATTCTTTTATGTGTAGCTGTCCAGTTTTCCCAGCACCACTTATTGAGGAGGTTGTCTTTTCTCCATTGTATATTCTTTCCTCTTTTGTCAAAGATAAGGTGACCATATGTGCATGGGTTTATCTCTGGGCTTTCTATCCTGTACCATTGATCTGTATTTATGTTTTTGTGCCAGTACCATACTGTCTTGATTACTGTAACTTGGTAGTATAGTCTGAAGTCAGGGAGCCTGATTCCTCCAGCTTCATTTTTCTTTCTCAAGATTGCTTTGGCTATTCGGGGTCTTTTGTGTTTCCATACTAATTGTAAAAGTTTTTGTCCTAGTTCTGTGAAAAATGCCATTGGTAGTTTGATGGGGATTGCATTGAATCTGTAGATTGCTTTGGGTTGTATAGTCACAATGTTGATTCTTCCAATCCAAGAACATGATATATCTTTCCATCTGTTTGTATCGTCTTTGATTTCTTTCAACAGTGTCTTTTCTGCACACAGGTCTTTTGCTTCCTTAGGTAGGTTTATTCCTAGGTATTTTATTCTTTTTGTTGCAGTGGTAAATGGGAGTGTTTCCTTGATTTCTCTTTCTGAAATTTCATTGTTAGTGTATAGGAATGCAAGATTTCTGTGCATTAATTTTGTATCCTGCTAATTCACCAAATTCATTGGTTAGCTCTAGTAGTTTCCTGGTAGCATCTTTAGGGTTTTCTATGTATAGTATCATGTCATCTACAAACAGTGACAGTTTTACTTCTTTTCTGATTTGGATTCCTTTTATTTCTGTTTCTTCTCTGATTGCCATGGCTAAAACTTCCAAAACTATGTTGAATAATAGTGTTGAGAGTGTGCAGCCTTGTCTTGTTCCTGATTGTAGAGCAACTGCTTTCAGTTTTTCACCATTGAGAATGATGTTGACTGTGAGTTCGTCATATATGGCTTTTATTATGTTGAGGTAGGTTCCCTTTATGCCCTTTTTCTGGAGATTTTATCATAAATGGGTGTTGAATTTTGTCAAAAAGCTTTTTCTGCATCTATTGAGATTATCATATAGTTTCTGTCCTTCAGTTTGTTAATATGGTGTATCACATTGATTGATTTGCATATATTGAACAATCCTTGCATTCCTGGGATAAACCCTACTTGATCATGGTGTATGATCCTTTTAATATGCTGTTGGATTCTGTTTGCTAGTATTTTGTTGAGGACTTTTGCATCTATGTTCATCAGTGTTATTGGCCTATAATTTTCTTTTTTTGTGACATCTTTGTCTGGTTTTGGTATCAGGATGATGGTGGCCTCATAGAATGAGTTAGGGAGTGTTCTTCCGTCTGCTACATTTTGGAGGAGTTTGAGAAAGATAGTGTTATCTCTTCTCTAAATGTTTTATAGAATTCGCCTGTGAAGCCATCTGGCTCTGGGCTTTTGTTTGTTGGGAGATTTTTAATCTTTTTTTTGCGGTACGCGGTCCTCTCACTGCTGTGGCCTCTCCCGTTGCAGAGCACAGGCTCCGGACGCGCAGGCTCCGGATGCGCAGGCTCAGCGGCCATGGCTCACGGGCCCAGCAGCTCCACGGCATGTGGGATCTTCCCGGACCGGGGCACGAACCCGTGTCCCCTGCATCGGCAGGCGGACTCTCAACCACTGCGCCACCAGGGAAGCCCTGTTGGGAGATTTTTAATCACAGTTTCAATTTCAGGACTTGTGGTTGGTCTGTTCATGTTTTCTTCTTCTTCCTGGTACAGTCTTGGAAGGTTGTGCTTTTCTAAGAATTTGTCCATTTTTCCAGGTTGTCCATTTTATTGGCATATAGTTGCTTGTAGTAGTCGCTCAAGATCCTTTGTATTTCTGCAGTGTCAGTTGTTACTTCTCCTTTTTCATTTCTAATTCTGTTGATTTGAGTCTTTTCCCTTTTTTTCTTGATGACTCTGGCTAATTATTTATCAATTTTCTTTATCTTCTCAAAGAACCAGCTTTCAGTTTTATTGATCTTTGCTATTGTTTCCTTCATTTCTTTTTCATTTATTTCTGATCTGATCTTTATGATTTCTTTCCTTCTGCTAACTTTGGGGTTTTTTTTTGTTCTTCTTTCTTTAATTGCTTTAGGTGTAAGGTTAGGATGTTTGAGATGTTTCTTGTATCTTGAGGTAGGATTGTATTGCTATAAACATCCCTCTTAGAACTGCTTTTGCTGCATCCCATAGGTTTTGGGTCATCGTGTTTTCATTGTTATTTGTTTCTAGGTTCTTTTGATTTCCTCTTTGATTTTTCAGTGATCTCTTGGTTATTTAATAGTGTAATTGTTTAGCCTCCATGTGTTTGTATTTTTTACATTTTTTCCTGTAATTGATATCTAGTCTCATAGTGTTGTGGTTGGAAAAGATACTTCATACAATTTCAATTTTTTAAAATTTACAAAGGCTTGATTTGTGACCCAAGATATGATCTATCCTGGAGAATGTTCCATGAAAACTTGAGAAGAAAGTGTATTCTGTTGTTTATGGATGGAATGTCCTATAAATATCAATTAAATCCATCTTGTTTAATGTGTCATTTAAAGCTTGTGTTTCCTTATTCATTTTCCATTGGATGATCTGTCCATTGGTGAAAGTGGGGTGTTAAAGTCCCCTACTATGATTGTGTTACTGTCGGTTTCCCATTTTATGGCTTTTAGCATTTGCCTTATGTATTGAGGTGGTCCTATGTTGGGTGCATAGATATTTACAATTGTTATATCTTCTTCTTGGATTGATCTCTTGGTCATTATATAGTGTCCTTCCTTGTCTCTTGTAATAGTCTTTATTTTAAAGTCTATTTTTTCTGATATGAGTATTGCTACTCCAGCTTTCTTTTGATTTCCATTTGCATGGAATATCTTTTTCCATCCCCTCACTTTCAGTCTGTATGTGTCCCTAGGTCTGAAGTGGGTTTCTTGTAGAAAGCATATACTTGGGTCTTGTTTTTGTATCCATTCAGCCAGTCTGTGTCTTTTGGTTGGGACACTTAATCCACTTACATTTAAGGTAATTATGGATATGTATGTTCCTATTACCATTTTCTTAATTGTTTTGGGTTTGTTTTTGTAAGTCTTATCCTTGTGTTTCCTGCCTAGAGAAATTCCTTTAGCATTTGTTGTAAAGCTGGTTTGGTGGTGCTGAATTCTCTTAACTTTTGCTTATCTGTAAAGCTTTTGATTTCCCCATCGAATCTGAATGGGATCCTTGCTGGGTAGAGTAATCTTGGTTGTAGGTTTTTCGCTTTCATCACTTTAAATATATCTTGCCACTCCCTTCTGGCCTGTAGAGTTTCTGCTGAAAGATCAGCTGTTAACCTTATGGGGATTCCCTTGTATGTTATTTTTTGCTTTTCCCTTGCTACTTTTTTTTTTTTCCCCTTGCTACTTTTAATAGTTTTTCTTTGTGTTTAATTTTGTTAGTTTGATTGATACGTGTCTCAGCATGTTTCTTCTTGGGTTTATCCTTATGGGACTCTCTGCTCCTGGACTTGATTGACTATTTCCTTTCCCATGTTGGGGAAGCTTTCAACTATAATCTCTTCAAATATTTTCTCAGACCCTTTCTTTTGTTCTTCTTTTTCTCAGATGCCTATAATTTGAATGTTGGTGTGTTAATGTTGTCCCAGAGGTCTGTGAGACTGTCCTCCATTCTTTTCATTCTTTTTTCTTTATTCTGCTCTGTGGCAGTTATTTCCACCATTCTGTCTTCCAGCTCACTTATCCGTTCTTCTGCCTCAATTATTCTGCTGTTGTTTCCTTCTAGAATATTTTTAATTTCAGTTATTGTGTTGTTCATTACTGTTTGTTTGCTCTTTAGTTCTTCTAGGTCCTTGTTAAATGTTTCTTGTATTTTCTGTATTCTAGTTCCAAGATTAGGTATCATCTTTACTCTCATTACTCTGAATTCTTTTTCAGGTAGTTTGCCTATTTCCTCTTCATTTATTTGGTCTTGGGGGTTTTTATCTTGCTCCTTTGCCTGTAAGATATTTCTATGGCTACTCATTTTGTCTAATTTACAGTATTTGAGTCTCCTTTTCCTAGGCTGCAGGGTCATAGTTCCTCTTCTGTCTGTTCTGTGCCCCTGGTGGTGGGGTTGGTCCAGTGTCTTGTGTAGGCTTCCCATTGGGAGGGACTGGTGCCTGTGTTCTGGTCAGTGGAGCTGAGTCGTTTCCCTCTGATGAGCAGCGCCATGTCAGGTGGTATGTTTTGGGGTCAATGTGAGCTGAGTATGACTTGAGGCAGTCTGTGTGCTGATGGGGGGGGTTTGTGTTTCTGTCTTGTTTGGTGTTTGCTGTGAGGTGTCCAGCCCTGGGAGCTGCTGGCAGTTGGGTGGAACTGGGTCTTGGATTCAGACAGAGGCCTCCTGAGAGCTCTTGGCAATTAAGCTTCCCTGGGGCCAGGAATTCTCCAGTCGTCCAGCATCCTGGACTCAGTGCTCCCACTCCAGAACCTCAGGCCTGACTTCTGGTTTTGGGACAAAGACCGCAGAAGTCACTTATCCCAGCAACAAAGGGGATTTTAAAAAAAAGAAAAAGACTAACAAAACACCATACAAATGGTAAAAAGTAACATCAGAGAAATAGAAACAGAAACAAGGAAACATTCACGCACACAAAAGAAACAAAACAGAACCAAATAAATCAACTAGCAAGAGAACAACCAGAGAAACAAAAGAACCCAAGAATGAAATCAAGCAATTAAGAAGAAAGCTGACAAAAACCCCATCCAAAAAAGAAAACCAAAGCAGAGTGCCAACTGAAGAATGAAGCAAAGAAATAAGCTGACAAAAATGTTAAAAAAAGCAAAAGGAAAGAGAAAGAGAAAGGGCAAAGAAGAGAGAACCACAGAAAAGCAATGTAGAAACAGAAATATATATTAAAAAAAGAAAATATATTAAAGAAAAATAAAAAAAACAAATGAAACCCTGGGGAAATGGTAAAAACAAAATCAAACAGAAATAAGGAAACAGACACACATGTGAAAGGAACAAAACCCGAGCCAAATAAAACAAAAAGCAAGAGAACAACCAGACAAATAGAACTCAAAAATGAAATCAATTAGGATTAAAACTATCAAAAACACATAACGTAAAAACAAAACGAAAGCAATGTGCCAACTGAAGAATAAAGCAAGGAAACAGAACAAACCAATAAAAATGATTTAAAAATAATAAAAATAAAATAAAATAAAAAGGGAAAAAGCACAGGACAACAGAAAAGCAAAGTAGAAGTGGAAATATATATATATATAAAGAAAAATATATTAAAGAAAAAGAGGAAGAAAAAATAAGGGAAAAGAACACAGAACTATAGAAAAGCAAAGTAAAAATAGAAATGTATAAAAATATGGTATAAAACTTGGAGATCCAAAAAGACTAAGAAAAAAACAAACTAAAACAACAAAGAAAAAGAAACAAAAAAGCTAGAACAACAATGAATCAAAACATAATAAAATTAATAGTCATAATTATGTTTCCTTGCAGTGTCTGCTATAAGTGTCCTTGCACATGCTGTGAGCCACAGCCCACCTCTGCCTCCCCAAGAGGGTCTCCTCTGCCTCTGGGCTGGTCTGTGGATCTGCTGTGGACCCTGTGGGGACAGCTCAGACTCTGATCTGGCCCAGTTCCTGTGTGTGCTGCCCCCAAAGTCCATAGCTGCCAGAGCTAGACCGTTTTCACTTGTGGGAACGCTCATTGTCTACTCAGATATTCCATAGATGCAGGGTCTACCTAGCTGATCATGGGGATTTAATCTGCAGCTTGTACAGCTGATGGAAAGATTTTCAATCTTCTTCCTTAGTCACCCCATTCCTGGGGTTCAGCCTTGGTTTTATCTCCAACTTTGTGTGTGGTCCACCCACAGGAGTCTGGTCCTGAGGCTGCCTTGGAGCTCTTGGGTCTTCCCCTGTGAGGACCAGGCACAGAGGTGTTCTGACTGCTTGGATTGCAGGAGGCCTGGTGGCTCCAAATGCACAGGGAAGCCAGTGGCCATGGGCGCAAGAGATATGGTCCTAGTGAGGGCCTTTTCTGGCACCTGGTGTAAGGTACATGAGGGCCAGCCCTGGCCGGGGTTTTTCTGGCAGCTGGCAGTACGTATGTGAGGGCCATCCTGAGAAGGATTTTTTTTTTTTTTTTTTTTTGCCCTGCAGCTGGCACGTGAGGAGAGAGGTTACAATAGTGGCTCCTCCCCCTACATGTGAATCAGCAATAGCACCCTGCATCCATGGCATTCCAGTCTTCCTCCATAGGCATTCCCTGCTGCAGATTTCCTCTCTCCCATCCCTTCAGTCCGTCTCCCCACAGCCCACAGCAGTTCTCCCTCTGGGCCTGTTCTCCAATCCCCATGCTCCCAGCCCCCTTGCACACCTGTGAACACATGTCTAGTCCGGGGCTTGTAGGGCTGTGGTACAGACGGACCATCTGTGTATTTCTCACTTTGTCCTGTCTGCCACAGATTGGTGGCTTCACCCTGTTCTGATAGCCTCAAATGCTTCCTTTCTGTCCCAATCCATTTCCCCATAGGAGAGGGGGTTTCCCTGAATTCGGGAATCTCTCCTCTGCTTCAGCTCCTTCGCCCCAGGGTTCAGGTCCCTTCCTGCTTCCTCTCCTCCTCCTTCTCCCTTGTTTTTTCAGTCCTACCCAGTTATGCAGGGATCTTTATAGTCCTTTCCGGTGTCCAGGGTCTTCTGCTAGTTTTCAGCTAGTGTTCTCTGAGAATTTTTGCATCTATAGATGTATTCCTGATGCATCCATGGAGAGAGATGAACTCCACATCCACCTACTCCTCCGCCATCTTGAATCTTCCCTGTATTCTTTATAATACATTCCAATAGGTATGTTCAGTCAACATTGCTTATACTTGTATTTTTAAGATGCTGAGCCAACAAACTGATCAGTTAGCCAACCAACAAATAACCAAACAAAAATTCCTAAGCCTTTTGAGATTATTCAGGAGAAATACCTGAATTGGGTCAATTCCTCCGGCTGACATTTGCATTTATCCAGGTGGGCAGAATAGGTATGCAGCCCCCTCTAGGGAGGACTCTGCTTAGGCCTATTTCTACCTCGTGTGCCATTTTTGTGTAGTTTTGCTTGGATCAGCAATGTGAGTTTTTTTTTTTTTTTATAACAAGTAGAATACAAGTGACTAGGGTACAAAGCTCCTTTAACTGCTGATAGGACTCTAATTTAGGTAGTACACTTTCTGTTTAAAATCAACTCTGGACAGCTACTACCTGATCACCTGGTGCGAAAAGAGTGGCAGACTTATCTGAAGCAATCATCCCCTTGAAAAGGATAAGAAAAGATGAGCCTGGATATGATTGCTCCAGCTCAAAACATATCTAAACAGTCTCTCTTTCTCTGCGGTAAGCTTATTTCCTCTTTGGTCTCCTGTGTTATCCTCCTGCACAGACATCTAACAAGGCACGGAAAAGAGGGCCTTTTTTGATAAGGAGAGTATATAAGAAAGTAGCTGCATGCTTTCTCTCCTTCCTGGTAATTTACCAGCAATGAAAATCCCAGCAGTGGCCCTGTGCTTCCTATTCTAAGCAATGAGATCTTTATGGTCACGAACTACCCAGAAGTCATAGCTGACTCTTTCTTCCCTTACTGGAAAATATGGTTTGTGGTAATGAAGCTGCTTCCTGACAGAAGTGAATGCCCTGAGGTATGTAGCATGTATAGTGAGAAGATGGACAGTTACCTTTATAACGTGACAGTTAATTGTTACATATAAAGCTTGCCATCTAAAGATGGATATTGATTGGTTTTGCTTCCTTTTCATACTTAGCTGCCCCAAAGTATTACTGCTTTCTATTTTAAGATCAAAATAAACAAGACTTGGAGACAGTAACTTAGATAAAACCTAAAGGGTTTGATTTCATACCATACATGAGAGAAATTTGCTAATAGGCAAAACAGCTATATTTCAGGTCCAATTTGCTTTAGTTGCATAACAGATACAAGGTTCCTGCCCTTTTGTGTTTCATGTATGTGTAATTAAAATTTTCTTTAATATTTCCTTTGAACATTTGTGTGTATAAATGATATCACAGAGATATATGTATGCGTTTATATATTAAGGCCTGATGGGACTAGAAAAAAGTTAATGTGAGAAATTGTCTTTTGATTTACTGTGTTTAACATATCCTAAACCTAGTCTGTTGCCACCTGCTAAGGACCTCTTCTTGAAAAAACAGAAAGCAGAAATGACACAATATTCTACTTGATGACTAAAGAAAAAATGATTAGTATATGGTTTAAACTGTTTCTCACATTAAAAGTAATTCAGTATTTGGCTTTGCAGCACCAAATGTTGGTGACTATTTCTCACTCATGAACCAGCTGGCATGTAGACCTAGACCCTTCAGTATTTTCCACGTAAAGTCTGGACTAGACGTTTACTGTTTTGTGTGTCAAAACCCCTCCCTTTTTTTTTGACCAGCACC
Source organism: Lipotes vexillifer (assembly GCF_000442215.2). Lineage (NCBI taxonomy): Eukaryota > Metazoa > Chordata > Mammalia > Artiodactyla > Lipotidae > Lipotes > Lipotes vexillifer. The sequence continues at coordinate 117,573 of NW_006784171.1, read as the reverse complement.
ACCACTGTCATGCAATGGAAGCTGTGATCTTTTTAGCCACAGTGATGGTCTAGGGGTGGACATTGGACCCATGCTGGGCCCATGATAGGATCGCCTCTGGCCTAGTGGAGTGGTGAAGCTGTGGGATGTGGGACTTGGAGCAGCTGAGACTCATAGTCCCTGACACTGGCAAGGAGACAGAGTGAGGCTGGCATCCAGAGATGGCGAGATGAGAGATGGAGAGAGTTAATGTGCTCCAGTCCCTGGTTCCAGCCCCATACCCTTTCTCCCACCCCTCCCCCCTTGCCTAAACTAGTTAGGATTAGGATTTTTTTTTCCACTTGCAACCTAAAGATTCTGTAAAGGAAGAAAATTCAGGCACACGCAGCATTTTATGGATTTTGGTAGACTTTGCTGTTTTTTTGGGGAGAGGGGGTTGTTACACTCAACATTTCCCGTAAAATATCGCCCTCCAGCATTTTATTGCCCCAGTCTCTCCTTCCCTTGAACCCAGTGTCTTTCTCTAGACTCCCCTCCACTATCAGCATTGGGCAACCTTGGGTTTTCCTCTCTTCCACTCACTCAAGTGAAACATTTGTCTCTCTCTCTTTTTTAATTGTAACTGCCTTCTCTCTTCCTCAAGAAACCAGAGCCCAGCCAATTTGTTTCTATTGCAAAGTGGCTTCTTCTTAATAAAGGTGATGCTCTCCCTACAAAGGAATTTTTGTATCGACTGCTAAGAGAATACAATTTTCTCCATGTTAGAACACACACAATGTTTTTAGATTGTTCTCCTCATTAACTAAGCTCCCTATGGTAATTTTCAAGGCCCGGTATCAGCACATTTTATTCTAAATAGCTAGTGTATATCTATTACTCTTCTTTTTCCACCCAATATTCCACGCAAACTTATATACACCTATCATCAGAATCTATCATTTACTTCCCAAGTTGACTGATATAATCTAAGTATTAAGTTTTTTCCATTGAAGACCTTTTGAAATTCTACCATCTCCTAATATTTTATGATTTAATTGAGTGAAATGTTTGAAATGACTTGTTTTTTAACTCAAAATAAATGCATATACTATACATAGCAATCCCTCCCTCACTCCCATCTTTCTCTACTTCCCCCAACTGTCCTTGGCAACCACTCTGCTGTAAAATGGGGGTGTGTCTGAGACGGCAGGATGTTAAACATCCTGGAAGGAAGAAAGAACAATTTTATGAAGTTTTTTCCAATGTTACTGAGAAGGGGAATTCTGGAAGAAGATGATTAATATAGCTCCAGCCTGGGACATAATTCTCTCTCTGAAAGTTTAATAAGAACATTTGATGATGTTGGGATAGTGTTTAAGGAGGCTTCTTTTTGCTTTCAACAAGTGAGACATTGATAGTTCCTCAGTTACCTTGATTGTGTTGGATTAAAATATGGCCATAAATTATCTGCAGTCCCTCCTAACAAGAGATGGAGTCTCTTCTCCTCTCTTTTAATCTGGACTGGCTTTGTAGCTTGCTTTGGGCACTACAATGCAGTGATAGTGGTGTGTGACTTCTCAGCAAGGTCTTAAGATGTCTTGCAGATTCTGCTCACTCCCTCTTGGAATGCTCCACCATTTTAGTAGAAATTGGAGCCATCCTGCTGGAAAGGCCATGTGGAAGAGAACTGAGACACCCCGGTCAACTGTCTGAGCTAACTACTAGACAGGGGAGTTTGGTCTTGCTAGACCTCAGCTGTAGGTGACCTGCTAGGTGACTGCAGCCACATGAGTGACTGAACCCAGCCTAAATTGCAGAATCATGGAAAAATGCACATGTATCTCCAGTAGAAAGGGAACATGGATGAAGCAAGGCAGAGATAGACAATTGCAAAAGTGATGTTCTGGAGTAGGAAAGAAGTAAGGAATTAGATGCATGGGAAAGTTCACCCTCCAGAACAGAAGGGAAGGCAGGATACATGGGTACACCTGAAGAGAAGAGGGCAGTTTTGGTGGGTAGTGCTTCAACATTCTCTTGTGATTGCTTCAGTTTTCTTAGTGTGAAGATATGAAGGTGGTAGGGAGTCACAGAGTTTGAGGCTAAAGGAGAAGGTGTGATTTGAAGAGTGGGAGGGAAATTGACTATGGAAATTCACTAGGATCACAGGGAAACACCAGAAGCCCCTTGAGGTTAGTGTTTCTACACTTAACTGAGAACTGTCAGCTGTGTGCTTTTCTCCAGACATTTTCAGATGCAGAGGTACAAGTGTGGAGTAGCTAAAAGGTGGATTTAATCATGCTTGGGGCTTAGAATATGACAGTGAGTGAGGGTCAAGATAATTGAGCATACGTGGAAGGGAGTGGTTATAGTGATGCCCGTGGAATATAAGCTAATAAAGCAGGGAAGTGAGGGCATGAGATATGTTAGGGTTTTGGGAAAGGGATAAAATAAATGGACTGAATACAGACTTGTGAGGGAAGGTACCAACTGTGTTATTGTTTAGCACCTGATTCTGGTATGCATTGTGATCTCGGGAAAATTATTTAAATTTACTGATTTATACAATCAGGGGTTGTATTAAGATAAACGCTAAGATTTCTTTGCAGCTCTAACAACCTGCCATTCTATGATTCTACATAAAAATAGCACATAACATAGACACTAATGTGGAAAAGATTCAGTTTTCTAAATAAGATAATGACAAACCTCTGCTAAAGTTTCTCCTGACATCTGAAGGTTAATTAACTACTTAATTATTTCCATCACTTATTTGTTGCATTCTTTTTGGATGGCTGCTGCACAGATAAGGATTTTTGGACTATGTATTAAGAAAGATAATGGAACATATTTGGAATCACTGGAGGTATGGGCTAGTGGACAGAAGTACACATTGGGAGGTGAGAATGCTGGTGTCTGCCTGGGTTCTGACTCTGTTCTGTTTTGTGTAAGTCATGTTTATCACTTTTACTTTTGGTTATTAAATGTTGTGAGAGACTGTGATATGTGCTTCACTTAAGTATTTGACCAAATCAGAGCTGGACACAGAGTCCTGGAATAGAAGAGGTTTGATTTTATTGTTTTCACTTGTCCATCAGAATCTGGACTAGATAATAGAGGTCATGATGGCATTTGGGGAGATGTGAAAGTGAATGAAACTTTCTAACATCCTAGTCAAAGGCTTTTCATTATAATTGAAAAGAAGCTTCTGACACCCATGCTGTTGTCCTTGTTGGCAATTACTACCACCAATGTACCTGACTTTGACTATTGAAATTTCCTCAAATTTGTCTCCTTTCTTCCCTTGTCTCCTGCTCCGTTTATTCTCTATGTAGAAGCCAGGAGTGATCTTTTTAAAATGTAATTCAGGTAATTTTATTCCCCTCTTTGAAGTCTTCCATTGACTTCCCATTAGATTTAGAATAACATCCAGACTCTTCATTACTATCTCTAGGATCTTATAGGAACTGGCCTGTACTTTTCTCTCTGACCTCATCCTGAACCAATTTCCTCTTCATACATTGTGCTCCAGACCCACTGGCCTTTTCCTCTTCCAAAAACATGTAGAATTCTTCCCTATCTCAGGACTTGGCATCAGTGGGTTCCTTTACTTGGAAAGCTGTTTTGGACCTGAATTTATGTTTTTTGTTTACTTTTTGGTTTTCTATCTCCCCTTGAACTAGATAGAAATATTTGATATGCACTTATCTGTCTCATTGGCTGGGTGTGCCTAGGAGAGCACTGGGTAGGTGCTCAAGAAACATTTTTTTCATGGAAAAAAGAGGGACCTCAAAATTAGATGGCATAGAAGGTAGTTTGTCTAGGGTTAGTTGAAAGGGCATGAGTCTGGCTGCTCTATTCCAAATGACTGACCCAGGACTCTTAAAGCTTTACTTCTTTGAGTCTTGAAAGATTCATAGCCTTCAAGATTCCTCTCTTAAAATGCAGATAACCTTGTGAGTTCATTTCTCAAGTCAGTATCTACTAATATTTTGGTTCTTAGTGACCACCTAGGGAGAAATAGGATATAGGATGTGCAAATGACAGAAAAGCAGAGCCAAAAGGCAAAGGGCCAACAGAGAGGAAAAATAGGGATAAAGAGATGAAGGGTGGTGGGAGGAGAATTACATCAGAATTTTGCCTAGAGTGGAAACATTTTTGTTTCCCAATATACAAGACAGTGGCACAGTTGACAACTGGTACTATATATTTCCAAGTATTATACAATTTTTTAAAAAGCAGATTCTTGATAGATTTTCATGGTTACAAATAAATTGAGGAAGAAGGGGAAACTGCATTCTCAGTTAAAAAAATAAAATGTGGAAGCAACTATTATATAAGACAATGTATGCTGCTCAGCATGAGAATTTCAGGGAGAGATCTGGTGTCTTGTAATGTTGCAGTTACTATGGTGACAATGCATTTTTAATGGTACCATTAAATGGTCGTATAACTACTTGTAACTAAGGAGTGCTGAATAGTCACAGCTGTGATGTTTGGAGTTTATGTTTCTTTTAGTGACTTCAGAATAAGTGTTGTATAATAGAACATTTTGGTATAAAATATATGTTCTTTTTAGAATTAAAAAAGACTTTATAGAGTAATTCTCCCCACTACACCTTACAGACACACACGTGAGCAAACACACATATATGTGCATACTTTATGGATGAAGATCTGCAGACAAAGATTAAGTAGCTTTTCCCAGCTCATTTAGCTAGTGACAGAATTAGGATGAAAGCTCAGGTTTTCTGACCCCTAAGACAGTTTCTTCCTACCATTGCACACTGCCTTTCCCCAAGACAAAGTACACACAATGAATTCTACATTCTTTTCACACAGGAAAATTGGTAAGAGGTTGCAATGAATTTATATCACCCTGGAGGGTCTGTAAGGTGGTTAAGACCAGATGAAAGAGTAATGAACGAATACTGTAATTAAAAGAGTCTATAAATGGAATTCCAGAGATCCATAAGCCCTTTAAAATTGTTTGCAGATGTGTGTGCATATGTTCATTTTTCTAATGAGAGACTTCATCAGATTCTTGAGTTGGTGACCGCTTCCCAAATAAATGATGAATTATGGCTCTTTCCCCATTTAGGTTATCAAAATGTAATAAACAAAATGAAAAAGTAAATGGCATATTGAGAAAAATATTTGTTATGATATGATAAAAGATTAATACCTTTAATTTACAAAGAGCACATACACATCAAGCAAAACATCAAGACCCAGTTGAAATTAGAGTGAAGGAAATGAATGCAAACATGCAGACAGGAAGTACAAATAGCTAATAGAAATGAAAATTATTCATCCTCATTAGTCATCAATGAAATGCAAATTAAAACAATAAAAATTTTACTAGTTTCACCCAACAAATTAGCACAGATTAAAAACAACCATGATAATATTCTATGTGGTGAAAAGGTAGTGGGATAAGCAGATTTTTCTGCTGTTACTAGGAATATAAATTGGGACAAAGATTTTGGAAATCAAATTAATAATTTAAGGGCCTTAAAAATGTTCATAGCTAGTAATTCAAATTCTAAGGACATAGTTCTATTCTAAGGCAATATAAGTGCTCACTATGATTTGAGTATAAAAGTATTTCTCCCAGTGTTATTTAAAATAGTAAAAAAATACGAAAGAGTACACATATCCAATATAGGGAAAAACTAAATAAGTTACAGTATTTCTATGAATTTGTTAAATTATCTTAAAAATTTTGTTAATAATATGGAAAACTCTTATATAAGAGTGATAGAATATAAACACCCAGACTTCTAAAATGGTTGTAGAATATAATTCCAATCTTGCAAACAAACTACAAAATACTAGAAGGAAATACACTGACATGTAAAATGTCTGTCTTTTGAGTTATAGGGTTAGTAATTAATTCTTTTTCTTTTTTGTACTGTTGTGTATTTTCTCAGATTGCTATAGTGAACTTATATATTACCAGAAATGAAATAAAAGTTATTTTAAAAGTTTTGCTGAGCTTATTTCTGATATCACTTCATTTGTTCTGACATGGCAAAAATCTGTTGTCCTAAAGAATGATAGAAACTAGAAAGTATCTTTTGAAAAAAAATCTTCCTAAAATGAAATAAAATTTAACTTTTTTCTTTCATTTAAAAATTATCTATGTAATCTATTTGGGTCAGATGCTGGGGAAACACATATGAGTAAGAAGGTTTTACTGCCACCTAAAGTTTATGATCTACTAGGAAAGACAGGCATGTAATAACCATACAAAAACAGCTCATGGGTACCTTGTAATATGGCAACATGAAGGAGGAATGATGAAGTCTTCTTGAGGAAGTGGAGGTGTGTGACATTTGACTCTGGTCTCTAGTGATGGGTCATGAGGTGGGCAAAAGTGAAGACCTTCTCCATAAAGGGAAGGGAATGTATTAACATGGGGGCATGAAAGGGCAATACAATTTAGAGAAAAGGTCCCTTCGATTTGGCTAGAAAGGTAGAGCAAGGTCAGCTGCTGAAAGACCTTTGCAAGATGCCTGGACCATATCTTATAGGTAAAAGGAGTCATGAAAGTTATTGAAAGAGTTGTATAAGTAAATGATCAGATTTGATCAGGTGATGAACATGTGAAGGAATAATGTCTACCGCAGTAACAGAAATTGTGATTCAATAATGGTTGAGATATTTTTATGGAAACAATGCTCAATATGGTAGAACTTTAAGATTTTTTTTTTTAACTTTAAGATGTATTTTGCACTGCATTATGCCACAGAGAATGTTTGACATTTGATATTGGGGATGCATTGGTTGGACATACCTTGGTATTAATGAGGCTAAAACCACAGTCTCCTTGTTAATTTAGTTGGCAGAAAAACTTTGTTTTGTGGCTGACAGATCAATGAGGAAGTTTGTAACTGCCTCTGCTATTTAAAAAGGGTCTTTAGGGCTTCCCTGGCGGCGCAGTGGTTGAGAGTCCGCCTGCCGATGCAGGGGACACGGGTTTGTGCCCCGGTGCGGGAAGATCCCACATGCCGTGGAGCGGCTGGGCCCGTGAGCCATGGCCGCTGAGCCTGTGCGTCCGGAGCCTGTGCTCCGCAACGGGAGGGGCCACAACAGTGAGAGGCCTGCGTACAGCAAACAAACAAACAAACCGTCTTTACATGGTAGAAGAGTTGAGCTGCATCTGTACTGAATCTTAACTTTAAATTGATCAAAGTGCAACAGATCTCTACATGTATTTCATTTCAGCAGTCCATTGAAGCCCAGTAGTGATCCTTATGATAAGAAGGTTATCAGGTGGTCTCAGAACACTCTGGCCATCTTTGCTTGGCCAAGTATTATTCTTGAACTTTCTTTTTTTAAATAAAAGGATTTAGAGCTGTTGTTTTGCTGTTTATTTTAAAAATTGAGATAAAATTGACAAATAATAAAGTATTGTTTTAGGTGTACAACATGATAATTTGATATGTGTGTACATTGTGAAATGACTACCACAATAAGTTTAGTTAACATCCATTACCACACATAGTTGAACATTTTTTTCTTATAATGAGAACTTTTAAGATCTCCTTCCTTAGCCACTTTCAATTATACAATATAGTACTATTAACTATAGTCACCATGCTGTACATTACAGCCCCAGGGCTTATTTATCTTATTATTGGATGTTTGTGCCATTTGAATACCTTCACCCATTTTGCCCACCTCCCTACTCCTTGCCTCTGGCAACCAAGAATCTGTTTTCTGTCTCTATGATATCTATATCCATATATTTTTTAGATTCCACATATGAGTGATTTCACGCACATTTATCTTTCTCTGTCTGACATTTTACTTAGCATAATGCCCTCAAGGTCCATCCATGTTGTCTCAAATAGCAGGATTTCCTTTTCTTTATGACAGAATATATGTCACATTTTCTTTATCCATTCATCCATGGATGGACATTTAGGTTATTTCTGTTTCTGGGCTATTGTGAATAATGCTGCTATGGACACTGTGATGTGGATATCTTTTTGAGACAGTGATTTTGTTTCCTTTGGATAAAAATCCAGAGTGGAATTGCTGGATCATATGATAGTTCTATTTTTAATTTTTTGAGGAACCTCCATATTGTTTTCCATAGTGGCTGCATCAAGTCACATTCCCACCAGCAGTGCACAAGAGTTCCCTTTGCTCCACATCCTCACCAACACTTGTTACTTGTTGTCTTTTTGATAGTAGCCATTCTAACAGGTGTGAGGTGGCCTGAACTTCCTGTATTCATGAATTATAACATGAACTGTACCTGTCCTTCACAGTTTTAGATGCCAGTGTTTTTCAGAAGGATTGCTTTTTTTGGGGGATTGTTACTGAATTATTTATGAATAGTGATGTTCTACTGCCTCTTAGTTGTAATAGTAAATGAGTAATAATAGTAGTAGATATAAATAAACAACCTCCAAATTAGCCTACCCATATACCCACATTCTTGATTATCTTTTAAAACCATCTACAATAGTCCCCTCTTGTCCATGGTTTCACTCTCCATGGTTTCACTCACTCGAGGTCAACTGCGGTCTGAAAATATTAAATAAAAAATTCCAAAAATAAATAATTCACATGTCTTAAACTGCGTGCCATTCTGAGTAGTGCAATGAAATCCTGTGCCCTGCTCCATCTCTCCTGGGATGTGAATCATCCCTTTATCCAGTGTATCCCACCCTTTAGTCACTTAGTAGTCATCTCAGTTATCAGATCGACTGTCACAGTATTGCAGTGATTGTGTTCAAGTAACCCTTATTTTACTAAATAATGGTCCCAAAGTGCAAGAGTAGTGATGCTGGAAATTCAGATATGTCAAAGAGAAGATGTAAAGGGCTTCCTGAAGTCCTAAACTTAATAAGGAAAGAAAAAAACCGTATGCTGAGGTTGCTAAGATCTATGGTAAGAACAAATCTTCTCTCCATGAAATTGTGAAGAAAGATGTTAGTTTTGCTGTCACACCTCAAACTGCAAAAGTTAAGGACATAGTGCACGGTAAGTGCTTAGTTAAGATGGAAAAGGCATTAAATTTGTACCGTAAGATATTTTGAGAGACCACATTCCCATAACTTACACTGTGAACAGTATATTGTTATAATTGTTCTGTTTTATTATTAGTTATCATTGTTAATCTCTTACTGTGCTTAATTTATAAATTAAACTTTACCATAGGTTTGTATGTGTAGGAATAAACATAGTGTATATAGGATTTGGCGGTATCTGTGGTTTCAGGCATCCACTGGGGACCTTGGAAATTATCCCCTACAGATGAGGTGGGACTACTGTATTAATTTAATTTATATTTAAGATATGTAGCACCAGACAAGAAGGTTTAGTTTTGGCTCCTGGATACTAGTGGTGATTATATATAAGTATTATTTAAGCATTTCTTTTCTTTTTTTTTTTTTGCGGTACGTGAGCCTCTCACTGTTGTGGCCTCTCCCGTTGTGAAGCATAGACTCGGACACGCAGGCTCAGCAGCCATGGCTCATGGGCCCAGCCGCTCCGCAGCATGTGGGATCTTACCGGACCAGGGCACGAACCCGTGTCCCCTGCATCGGCAGGCGCACTCTCAACCACTGCGCCACCAGGGAAGCCCTTAAGCATTTCTTGATACCCATCTTTCTCCTCTCTGCTGAGTGGTGGGAGAGAAAATGCATTAGATGCTTCTCCTTCTTTAAGATGATAATGTTGTCCAGTGGAAGAAAATTAGATTGAAATGCAGAAGACATAGTCTAATTTCAACTTCAAAGTTTATTCACTCTGATCTTCAGCCAAGAATCACTTAATCTTACTGTACTTTACTTTCCCTATATTTTTAAAATTCATTAGTCATGTGCTAACCCAAGTCAGTTCTCTGAGACTTGCTTGATGACTGACTCTTTTAGAGAAATCTTGAAATAGAGGAAGAGTTCAGGAAAGGATTTGAAAAATAGGAGTGATTTATGGAAGATAGGATAGAAAGATTGTAAAGAAGATAATGAGGCATGAAACTCAGGGAGTCTCTGTGAGAGGTCGAGATGTACAAGAAAATCCTGGGGCTAGGAGAATATGAGCTTGATATTGTTGAAGGAAAGTAGAGGGATGATATAAAACAATAACAACAACAACAACAATAATACTAAAAGAATAAATGTCAGATAGGAAAGGGTTTTAAAATATCTGATGTAGAAGGCTCTGGAGAATGAGACATACAGAAGTAATTTAGTGAAGGAACTGATGGGGAATATTTTTCTGTTTTGTAGAAAATAGGCCAGGATGAATCACAAGCTATAGACCAAACTTGGCTTGTTTGCTTGTAGTCTGAGAAAACAGCTTAGGGGTATTTACTGAAAAACACCCTTATAAAATTACATATAGATACCATTTTGATAAAATATATTCTACTTTTGCTTTGAGATTTTCAACATTAGAGCAGAACTGTTTGTTCAGAGATTAAAAAACTTTTTTAATAGACTTTACTTTTTAGAGCAGTTTTAGGTTTACAGAAAAACTACAGAAATGCCAGAGTTCTCATATATTCTCTTTGCTGCACAGTTTCCCCTATTATTTACACAGTTTCTTTTATTATTTACATCTTGTTTTAGTGTGGTACCTTTGTTATAATTAATTTACCAATATTGATGAATTATTGTTAACTGAAGACTGTAGTTTACATAAGAATTCATTCTTTGTGTTGTACATTTTATGGATTTTGACAAATGCAAAATGTCATATATTCACCATTGTGGTATCATAAAGAATAGTTTCACTACCCTAAAAATCCCCTGTGCTCCCTCTATCAATCTCCCTCTTTCTCTCTCCTTACCTCCCTTCCTCCCTCCCTCCCCCGAACCCCTGGCAACCATGGATCATTTTACTTTCTCACTAGTTCTGCCTTTTCTAGAATGTCATATAATTGGAATCATCAGTACATAACCTTTCAGATTGGCCTCTTTAACTTAGCAATATGCATTCAAGTTTCCTCCATGTCTTTTTGTAGTTTGATTGCTAATTTCTCTTTATTGCCAAATAAGTTTCATTGTAAGGATGTAGCAGAGTTTGCTCATCCATTCACTTATTTAAGGACATCTTTTTTGGATAAAATTATAGATAAAACTTCTATAAACGTTTTTGGTCAGGTGTGGTTATTAGTTTTCAACTCACTTAAGTAAATACTAAGTGGTGCAATTGCTGGATCACATGATAAAGGTATGTTTAGTTTTGTAAGTAGTTGTCAAGCTGTCTTCCAAAGTGGCTATGCCATTTTGCATTCCCAGCAATAAAAGAGAGTTCCTATTGCTCCACATCTTCACTAGTGTTTGGTAGTATCATTGTTTGGATTTTAGTTTGGATAAATAGTTAGTGGTATCTCAGTGCTGTTTTAATTTTCAGTTCCCTGATGGCATATGATGTTGAGCATCTTTTCATTTACTTATTTGCTATCTGGATATCTTCTTTGGTAAGACATCTGTTCAGACCTTTTGCCAATTTAAAAATTGGGCAACTTGTTTTCTTTCTGTTGAGTTTTATGCGTTCTTTGTATATTTTGAATACAAGTCCTTTATCAGATACGTGTTTTGCCAAAAATTTCTCCCAGCCTTTGGCTTGTCTTTTTAATCTCTTTGGCTTTTGCAGAGCAGAAGTTTTAAATTTCAAGGAAGTCCAATTTATAATTTTTTTCTTCTGTTGATTGTGCTTTTACTGTTGTATCAAAAATTCATTATCAAAGTCAAGGTCACTTTACTTTTCCACTATGATATCTTCTAGAAGTTTTAAAATATTTCATTTGCATTATGTCTTTGATCCATTTAGCTTTATTTTGTGAGAGTGTAAGATATGTGTCTAGATTTTTTTTTTTTGCATGTAGTTGTCTAGTTGTTCCAGTATCATTTATTGAAAAGATAATCCTTTCTTGATTGAATTGCATTTGCTCCTTTGTCAAAGATCAGTTGACTATATTTGTGTGGATTTATATCTGGACTCTATATTCTCTTCCACTGACCTTTTTTCCTATTTTTCTTTGGCCAATACCACACTGTTTTGGCCAATACCACACTGTTCTGTAGCTTTATAGTAGGATTTGAAATTGGGTGGTATCAGTCCTCCAACTTTTTTCTTCTTCAGTATTGTGTTGGCTATTCTGGGTCTTTTGCCTTTCCATGTAAACTTCAAAATCAGTTTGTTGATGTCTAGTTTATCTGAAGAGACAAGGCAAGCATCAGAACCAGATTCAGATATGCCAGAGATTTTGTAATGATTAGACTTGGAATTTAAATTCTCTGTAATTAGTATTCTAAGAGCTCTAATGGAAAAAATGGGCAACATGCAAGAACAGATGCATAATATAAGTAGAGAGATGGAAGCTTTAGGGAAGAATAAATAAGAAATATTAGAAATAAGAAACACCGCAACAGAAATGAAGAATGCCTTTGATGGGATCATCAGTAGACTGAACATGGCCATGGAAAGACTCAGTGAGGCTAAACATATGTTAATAGAAATGTCCCAAATTAAAAAGCAAAGAGAAAAGGATGAAAAAAATGGTACAGAGTATCCAAGAACTATGGGACAATTACAAAATGTGTAACGTATATGTAATGAGAATTGTAGAAGAAGAAGAAAGAGAGGAACAGAATAAATGTTTGAAGTGTTATAATTATAGTTGAGAATTTTCCAAAATTAATGCCAGACACCAAATCACAGATCCTGGAAGCTCAGAGAGTACCAAGCATGATAAATACCAAAAAATTTACACCTGGGTGTATCATATTCAATCTGCAGAAAATCAAAGACAAAGAAAAATCTTGAAAGATGCCAGAGGAGGGAAAACACATTGTCTATAGAGGAGCAAGGATAAGAATTACATCGGACTTCTCTTTACAAGCCATGCAAGCAGGAAGATAGTGAAGTGAAATATATTAAGTGTTGAAAGAAAAATCTCACTAACTTAGAATTCTGTATCCAGCAAAATTATCCTTCCAAAGTCAATGAGATATAGAGACTTTATAAAATAAACAAAAGTTGAGGGAACTTGTTGCCAGTAGACCTGCTATACAAGATATGTTAAAAAAAATTCTTCAGAAAGAGGGGAAATGATATAGACCAGAGAGTCAGATCTATATGCAGAAAGATAGTGTTAGAGAAGGAATAAATCAAGGTAAAATAAAATCTTTTATTTTCTTATTCTTTATTGATATAACATAGTAGCTTATTCAAAATAATAATAGCAACATAGAGTGGATGATATCTTATGGATAAGTAAAATGAATAACAGCAATATTATTAGGGTCAGGTGGGAGGAACTGGGAATATTCTGTTATCAGGCACCTGCACTATCCATGAAGTGGTATAGTGTAATTTGTCCTATATTAGTTGAAAATGTGTATTGCAAAGTCAAGGGTAAGCACTAAAAATGAAAAAAAAAAAAAAGAAATATAAATGGTATGCTAAGAGAGGAGAGAAAATGGAATCTTACAAAACGGAATCTTATAAATGTTCAATTAAAATCAAAGAAAACAAAAAAGAGTGAAGGATAATGAATAGAAAATAGTTACAAACATGGTAGATACTACTACAACTATATCAAGATTCACCTTAAATGTGAATGGTCTAAATTCACCAATTAAAAGACAGAGTGGATTAAAAAAGAATATCCAATTATATGTTCTCTACAAAAAACTCACTTTAAATATAAAGATAGAGATAGATGACAATTAAACAAATGGAGAAAGATATACCATGCTAACACTAATATATTGAAACTAGAGTAGCTATGGCAATTTTAGGCAAAGCAGGCTTCAGAACAAGGAAAATTATCAGGGATAAAGAGGGACATTACATATGGTAAAGGGATCATTTCTCTAAGAAGAAATAACAATCCTTTACATGTATGTTCAGAGATTTTTATATGTATTTTATATTTTGTTAAAGGCTGATCAATGTAGTAGAATTAACATGGGAATCAGAAAACTAAGGTTTTAATCTGGGCTCTGCCAGCAAGTATCAAGTGATTTATGAGCAAGCACCTTATTTATTTGGATCTCAGTTTTCTCATATTTAAAATAATTGATTTAGAAAGTTCCTTCTTGCTTTAATATTCTGTGATTCTTATATCAAGATTCTATTTGGGTATGTTTTACTGAAATAATTGGGAATAAATATAATTATGTTGGATGACATTCAGAGAGAGTCTTTAGAGATGAATTTGTAGTAAATGTGCATTTTCTGTACATTTACTATTTGGAAAATGTTAAATAGCAAGCTACCTGCATTATTTTTCCTATACATTTCCCCCCATAGGTCTGATTTTGAAGTGAGTATACATGGCTGGTAGGAGTGACAAATATCTTAAACCGTATACTGTCTACCCATTATTATTTGTTGTGTGTCTTCCATCTCATGCATAGTGGAAAATAAATGTCTATTTATTCTTTTTAGGAGGATTTGCCTTACTATATCATGTTTCTAGTTTTCTGAGTTGCTGTAGTCAAAGGTTTTAAGTACTTTTCTAGCTGAAGAAAAATCAGTCTTTGTTTCCCTATCCATGTATGTAGCTCATTTGCTAAATTTTTGCCAAAGAGAGAAAGTGCCAGTAGGTAACACTTATATAGCATTTAACTATTTATATGTGCCAGGCACTATTATTCTAAGAGCTTTAGATCTATTAGCTGATTCAGTCCTTATGGCAACCTTATGATGTAAATACTACTGCTATCTCCATTTTACAGATGGGGAAACTGAATTAAGTAACTTGTTCAAGGTTTTACAAGTAATAAATGGTGGACTGGGATCAGAGCCTAGGCAGAATGGCTCCAGAGCTCACTAAAGTATCTCTAGTAGAGTTACATATTTTTTTGTTGTTGTTGTTGAGTTGTTTTTTTTTTAAACATCTGTTTTGGAGTATAATTGCTTCACGATGGTGTGTTAATTTCTGCTTTATAACAACGTGAGTCAGCTATACATATACAAATATCCCCATATCTCCTCCCTCTTGAATCTCCCTCCCCCTATCCCTATCCCACCCCTCTATGTCATCACAAACCACCGAGCTGATCTCCCTGTACTCTGCGGCTGCTTCTCACTAGCTATCTATTTTACATTTGATAGTATATATTAGTCCATGCCACTCTCTCACTTCATCCCAGCTTACCCTCCCCCCCACCCTGTGTCCTCAAGTCCATTCTCTACATCTGCATCTTTATTCCTGTCCTGCCCCTAGGTTCTTCATAACCATTTTTTTTTTAAGATTCCATATATATGTGTTAGCATACGGTATTTGTTTTTCTCTTTCTGACTTACTTTACTCTGTATGACAGACTCTAGGTCCATCCACCTCACTACAAATAATTTTGTTTCTTTTTATGGCTGAGTAATATTCCATTGTATATATGTACCACATCCTCTTTATCCATTCATCTGTTGATGGACACTTAGGTTGCTTCTAGTTACATATATTTTTATTTACTTTTAGTGTTCAGGCTTGAAATGTAAAGAACAGAAAGGGGACTGTTGTAGGCAGGGTTCTAGGATGGCTCTCAGATTTCTGCCCCCTGATGTACATGCCCTGTATCATCCCCTTTACCTGAGTGCATGCAGGACCTGTGAATATGATGGGATATCACGACTATGGTTGTGTGTTACCTTATAGAGTTAAAGGAGTTTTGCAGATTTAAATTAAAGTCACTAATTGGTTGACTTTGAGTGAGTCAAGAGGAAGATTATTCTGGTTGTGTTTGACCTAATCAGCCAAGTCCTTAAAAGAGACAGTAAGTAGCTACAGATTCTTCTGCTGGCCTCAAAAAAAGACGTTAAGTTACCATGAATTCTCCAGCTGCAAAGCAACGAATTCTGCCACATGAGCACGGAAGAGGACTCTGAGCTTCAGAAGAGACTGAAGTTGCAGCTGACACCTTGACTACAGCCTTGTGAGACGCTGAGCGGAGGACCCAGTTAAGCAGTGACTGGACTACTGACCCATGGAATCTGCGAGGTATAAGTGTGTGTTGTTTTAAGCTGTTGAGTTTGTGGTAACTTGTCACATACCAACAGAAAGTTAATACAAGGATATACTGTACGTGGATTTTAAAAATGCTCTGGGCAGTATCTATGTATTTTTCAAAATGTGTGTGAGGCCACACATACCTTCATAGCCTCTCTTTCTCTCCTCTCACCTTGTAAACATAATAAAAGTATGATTTGCACTCATTATTACCAAAGGAATGCCTCCATTTATGACTCAACCCACTGCATGCCCACTGGACTTGTTCCTTTAAAATCACTCGTATTCTCCTAATTGTTAAAGTCAATAAGCATTTTCAGTCCTTTTAAAAAACAACTCATATTTTATGCTACATTTGACACCCAAATCACATCTAGCACTGATCTTTTTCTGGAGTTTTAGAGTCTTATCCCACTATCTGTTAGACATCACCACTACGATGTCCAATAGGCCCTTTAAACTCAACATCTGTATTAGTTTCCTAGGGCTGCTATAACAAAGTACCGCAAACCAGGTGGCTTTAAATAACAGCCATTTATTGTCTCATGGTCCTGAACGCTAGAAGTCCAGGATCAGTTGTTGACAGGGCCATGTTCCCTTCGAGACTCTACATGGTCTTCTTTGCTTCTTCTTCCTTGTAGTTCTTCCTTGCCTCTTCAGAGCTTCTGGTGGTGGTGACAATCCTTGGCATTCCTTGCCTTACAGCTGTATCACTCCAGTCTCTGCCCTCATTGTTACATGATGGTCTCCCTGTTTTCTTCTTATCATCGTCCCTTTGAGTGTGTGTTCAAATTTCTCCTTTTATAAGGACACCAGTCATATAGCATTGGAGCCTACCCTCATGACTTCATCTTAACCTGGATAAACCTGCAGAGATCCAGCTTCTAAATAAGCTCACATTTTGAGGTCCTGGGAGTTAGGACTTCATCATATTTTCTGGGAGGGAGACACAATTCATCCAATGACAGCGTTCCCAGTAAAATGAATTATCTTTCCCCACTGCTCCTTTTCTTACATATACTTTTATACTTATCTCTTGAGGAGGGGCTAGTGTAGTGGATAAGAATGAGGGCTCTGAAACCAGACAGTAATGATGTGTAATATAATTATTCTAAGCCCCAGTTCATGTAAATTTGGAAAATAATAGTTTAAAAAAATTTTATTAAAAATTATTTTTAAATTGAGATATATAAAGTGAGATATAACATTATATTAGTTTCAGGTGTACAACATAATGATTTGATATTTGTATGTATTGTGAAATGATCACAATAAGTCTAGTTAAGATCTATCCATGCATAGTTACAAATTTTTTTTTCTTGTGATGAGAACTTTTAAGGTCTACTCTTTTAGCAACTTTCAAATATACAATACAGTATTATTATTTTTTAAAATTTTATTTATTTAATTTTTTTAACATCTTTATTGGAGTATAATTGCTTTACAATGTTGTGTTAGTTTCTGCTTTATAACAAAGTGAGTCAGCTATACATATACATATATCCCCACATCTCCTCCCTCTTGCGTCTCCCTCCCACCCTCCCTATCCCACCCCTCTAGGTGGTCACAAAGCACAGAGCTGATCTCCCTGTGCTATGTGGCTGCTTCCCACTAGCTATCTATTTTACATTTGGTAGCAATATAGTATTATTAACTATAGTCACCATGCTGTGCATTACATCCCCATGACTTATTTTACAGCTGGAAGTTTGTATTTTTTGACGACCTTCAGTCATTTTGCCCATCCCTCAAACCTTGCCCCTGGTAAGCATCAATCTGTTCACTGAATCTATGAGCTCTATTTTGTTTTTTGTTTTTTTTTTAGATTTCACGTATAAATGATATCATGAAATTTTTGTCTTTCTCTGTCTGACTTATTTCACTTAGCATAATGCTCTCAAATTCCATCTGTGTTATTGCAAATGGCAGGATTTCCTTCTTTCTCGTGGCTGAATAATATTCCATTGTAAATATATCCCACAATTTCTTTTTTTTTTTCTCTTTTTTTAACATCTGTATTGGACCACAATTTCTTTATCCATTCATCCACTGCTTCCATGGCTTGGCTGTTGTAAATAATGCTGCAGTGAATATAGGGTACAGGTGTCTTTTTTGTTTGTTTGTTTTGGGATTTATTAAAAATAAAAATAGTTTCATAATAAACTCGCATTCTATGACAGTTTTTCAATATGCCTATAGTGTTACAAATTCTGTCTTTTAGACTCCCTTCTTAGCTTTGACATTATATTTCTTTAAAAATTTTTTGTAAATAATCAATACTTTTTATTGAAGTATAGTTGATTTACAATGTTGTGTTAATTTCTGCTGTACAGCAAAGTGATTCAGTTATACATATATATTCTTTTTTTATATTCTTTTCCATTACAGTTTATCATAGGATATTGGATATAGTTCCCTGTGTTATACAGTAGGACCTTGTTGTTTACCCATTCTGTATATAAAAGCTTACACCTGATAACCCCAACCTCCCACTCCATCCCTCCTCCAACCCTCTCCCCCTTGGCAACCACCAGTCTGTTCTCTATGTCCGTGATTCTGTTTTTATTTCATAGATGTGTTCATATGTGTCATATTTTAGGTGCAGGTATCTTTTTAACATAGTGATTTCATTTCTTTTGGATGAATACGCAGAAGTGGAATTGCTGGCTCATATGGTAATTCTATCTTTAAATTTTGTGGAACTTCCATACTGTTTTCCACAGTGGCTGCACCAATTTACATTTTCACCAACAATACACAAGGGTTCCCTTTTCTCACATCCTTACCAATAGTTGTTATTTCTTGTCTTTTTGGTAATACACATTCTAACATGTGAGGTGATATCTCATTGTGGTTTTGATTTGCATTTCCCTGATGGTTAATGATGTTGAACATCTTTTCATGTACCTGTTGTCCATCTATACATCTTCTTTGATAAAATATCTGTTCAGATCCTCTGCCCATCTTTTAATCAGATTGCTTGTTTGTTTTTGCTATTGAGTTGTAGAGGTCTTTATGTATTTTGGATATTAAGTCTTTATCAGATATATGATTTGCAAATATTTTCTCCCATTTGGTAGGTTGCCTTTTCATTTTACTGATGGTTTCTTTTGCTGTGCAAAAGATTTTTAGTTTGATGCAGTCCCACTTATTTATTTTGGCTTTTATTACCTTTGCTTTTGGTGTCAAATCCAAAATAATCATTGCCAACACCAAGTCAAGGAGCTTACCTCCTATGTTTTCTTCTAGTTTTATAGTTTCAGGTCTTGATATGTTCAAGTCTTTAATCCATTTTGAGTTAATTTTTGTGTATGGCATAAGATAGTGGTCCAGTTTCATTCTTTTGCCTGTGACTGTCCAGTTTTCCCAACTCCATTTATTGAACAGACCATCCTATTCCCACTGTATATTCTTGGCTCCTTTGTTGTAAATTAATTGACCATATATACATGGGTTTATTTCTGGGCTCTCTATTCTGTTCCATTGATCTATGTGTCTGTTTTATATGCCAGTACCATACTGTTTTAATTATTATAGATTTGTGATATAGTTTGAAATAAGGAAGTAGGATGCCTCCAGCTTTGTTTTTCTTTCTCAAGATTGCTGTGGCTATACCAGGTCTTTTGTGGTTCCATACAAATTTTAAGATTGTTTGTTCTGTTTCTGTGAAAAATGCCATTGGAATTTTGATAGTGATCACACTGTATCTGTAGATTGCTTTGGGTAGTATGGATGTTTTAACAATATTAGTTATTCTAATCCATGAGCATGGAATATCTTTCCATTTATTTGTGTCTTCAGTTCTTTCATCAATGTTTTATAGTTTTGAGTGTACAGGTCTTTTCACCTAATAGTTGTTTTTTTTTTTTTTGGTATCAATATTGTGAAAATGACTATACTACCCAAAGCAATCTACAGATTCAATACAATCCCTATCAAATTACCAATGACATTTTTTACAGAACTAGAACAAAAAATCTTAAAATTTGTATGGGACACAAAAGACCCCAAATAGCCAAAACAGTCTTGAGGGAAAACAACAGAGCTGGAGGAATCAGACTCTGACTTCAGACTATACTATAAAGCTACAGTAATCATGACAATATGGTACTGGCACAAAAACAGAAACATAGATCAATGGAACAAGATAGAAAGCCCAGAGATAAACCCACACACCTATGGTCAACTAATCTATGACAAAGGAGGCAAGGGTGTACAATGGAGAAAAGACAGTCTTCATTAAGTGGTGCTGGGAAAACTGGACAGCTCCATGTAAAAGAATGAAATTAGAACACTCCCTAACACCATACACAAAAATAAACTCAAAATGGATTAGAGACCTAAATGTAAGGCCAGACACCATCAAACTCTTAGAGGAAAACATAGGAAGAACATTCTTTGACATAAATCACAATAAGATCTTTTTTGATCCACCTCCTAGAGTAATGGAAATAAAAACAAACAATTGGGACCTAATGAAACTTCAAAGCTTTTGCACAGCAAAGGAAACCATAAGCAAGACGAATAGACAACCATCAGAATGGGAGAAAATAGTTGCAAACGAATCAACGGACAAAGGATTGATCTCCAAAATATATAAACAGCTCATGCAGCTCAATATTAAAAAAACAAACAACCCAATCCAAAAATGGGCAGAAGACCTAAATAGACATTTCTCCAAAGAAGACATACAGATGGCCAAGAAGCACATGAAAAGCTGCTGAACATCACTAATTATTAGAGAAATGCAAATCAAAACTACAATGAGGTATCACCTCACACCAGTTAGAATGGGCATCATCAGAAAATCTACAAACAGCAAATGCTGGAGAGGGTGCAGAGAAAAGGGAACCCTCTTGCACTGTTGGTGGGAATGTAAATTGATATAGCCACTATGGAGAACAGTATGGAGGTTCCTTAAAAAACTAAAAATAGAATTACCATATGATCCAGCAATCCCACTACTGGGCATATACCCAGAGAAAACCATAATTCAAAAAGACACATGCACCCCAATGTTCATTGCAGCACTATTTACAATAGCCAGGTCATGGAAGCAACCTAAATGCCCATCGACAGACAAATGGATAAAGAAGATGTGGTACATATATACAACGGAATATTACTCAGCCATAAAAAGGAACAAAGTTGGGTCATTTGTTGAGACGTGGATGGATCTAGAGACTGTCATACAGAGTGAAGTTAGTCAGAAGGAGAAAAACAAATATTGTATATTAACACATATATGTGTTAGTAGTACAGATGAACTGGTTTGCAGGGCAGAATTTGAGACACAGATGTAGAGAACAAACATGTGGACAGCAAGGGGGGGAAACGGCTGGGGGGTGGTGGTGGTGGGGTGATGAATTGGGCGATTGGAATTGACGTGTATACACTGATGTGTATAAAATTGATGACTAATAAGAACCTGCTGTATAAAAAAATAAGTAAAATTAAATTTAAAAATTAAAAAAAATTTAATGAGATATCAGTGCCTTGAACATTGTGTATGTTGCACTAAATAAATGTCAGCTACTGCTATAGTTGCTGTTATAATCATTGTTACTCTCTCAGTTAGTGGCATCAAATCTAGTATTTGTTTATAAAGAGATCAATAACCTGATTACATTTTGATCCTGACAATAGTCTGAAAGGAAGAGTAGGTTAAGATCCCTATTCTATCAGATAAGAATAGTCACATTAATTAAGGTAATTTTCCCTGATCACCTAGATGGTTACCTGTAGAACTAGTGTAGAAAGTCAGTCTACATTTGAGCTCTTAAATCCAATATTTTTTCCACCACATAATTCTACCAAAATATATTTTTATAAGACAACTGCCAAACCAGCTGAACACCATACTTTGTACATTTTCCTTACAGATATTGATTAGGATATTCTTTTTTTTAATCTTTTTAAAAAATTAATTTATTTTATTTATTTATTTTTGGCTGCGTTGGGTCTTCATTGCTGTGCATGGGCTTTCTCTAGTTGCAGTGAGCAGGGGCTACTCTTCCTTGCGGTGCACGGGCTTCTCATTGCAGTGGCTTCTCTTGTTGCAAAGCACGGGCTCTAGGCGCACAGGCTTCAGTAGTTGTGGCATGTGGGCTCTAGAGTGCAGGTTCAGTAGTTGTGGTGCACAGGCTTAGTTGCTCCGTGGCATGTGGGACATTTCCGGACCAGGGCACGAACCTGTGTCCCTTGCATTGTCAGGAGGATTCTTAACCACTGCGCCACCACGGAAGCCCGATTAGGATATTCTTCTTTGAATATCTGTTTAGGGCATAGTCAACATTTCCTCCTCCTCTATGTAAATGATCATAGCCTTTAAGTTACATCCCCAATCATTAGCATTGAGTCTAATACCCTATCTGCTCCATTTTCCTCTCCCCTCTTCTCTTGACCTTTTCAAGGCCAAAGGTGCTGACAGGGAGAGCTGATGAATGTTAGTGAAGAAGGGGCTGCAAAATTAAGTTCATTTTTTTCTTATACACTTTATGTCTTTGAAGGGACTCATGCAATTAAAGAAATACAGAAGATGAATTCTTGTTGAGATCTGTGTATTTTCTAGGTAGTAATAATAGCAAATGACAGTAGCCACACAGTTCACTTTGTTTTGTGCATGGTGATGTGACCAGTACTGTGAGGGACAAATATCAGGGGTCTTGTCTTTATTTTAATAGTTTTTGCTTTGGTCAAAGCCCTTATTTCCAGACAACAGGGTCTGACTAACAGATTGGAAAAGAAAAATGATTTGGTGGCTTACATATCACCAAGAGGACTGGAGAAGTTGACTTGGGGTCTCTGTCATAGAACTGGTTCAGCAAAGACACCTCTGCTTGTCCCTTCCCCCTTTCCCACCCCCACCACCATGCCATTGCACTTCCAACACTGATGACACACGGGAAGGTGGATACCACCATTGCTGCCCTTGGAGCTCCAAGATCTTGGACCTGCCACAAATCCCTTCTGTCACCGAGAGAATTTTTTCAATCTCTCCTTTGCACTGGTAGCACCCAGTCCAAGGCCTGATGCAGGTTCTCAACAGATTTGTGGTAATTGTCAATTTACTTGAAAGTGTAGTCCGAATACTAGCAGCATTAGCATGAGTTGAGAGCAAGAATTGCAAATTATGTGACTACATTATCCTACTTAGTTAGAATCTTGGGCCGGGGTGGGGGGGGGTGTGGGGTGGGGTGTGGTGGGTGGGTGGGTATTTTAACAAGCTTTCTTGATTTGGACATCCTTAAAGTATCAGTAGTACAATAGGCCCACTTAAGTCTGAGAAGGGCTCCTCTAGGTAACATATCCTTACCTGCCAAGCAGGCTGGGAAACAAAGTTGCAGGCATTTTCAGCCTTTATAGCTGAAGGCGGCTCAGCTTTGTCTCAATACTGACAAGGTGGGGGAGTCCCAAGACCTAAGAAGGGGGTTCAGCTTTCTAGTAGCCAAAAGGAATGACACTTGCCTAGGGCAGCTGTTGTTCTTGGAATGTTGTGGCTGGACTTCCTGCAGGCTGTAGTGATTAACCAGAGGAGTTTAATCTGCTTTGTTAAGGGGTATCTCAGAGTTAGCTACCCTCCCCCTCCCCCAAACCCTGATTGTAATTGCCGGCCTCATCCTCCTCTTCATGCTCGCCTCCCTTTACCTCCTTCTTTATCTTCTTCCCTCTTCCCCTCCCCTCTTGGCCTCTCTCCTGCCCCTTCCCATTTCTTCTACTCCAGGCATTTCTAAAGTTGATTTGAGTTGTCCTCCCTTAAGGTTTCTGTGAAAAGGGAAGTCATTCTTCCTCTATTAAAGGCTGCTATAATCACTGGCTTAAGGAGTTAATGAGGCTTTCAGGGGAAGTTCTTTTTCATTTTTTTAGGCAGGCTAAGAAAACAAACACCCAGGACTTGCTCTAGGCAAAATGTTGAAGCTGAGAAATTGGTTTTTAGTGCCTCCAGGCTCTCTTCATTTCTCCACTCCCCCACCCACAGCTTCCCTTCTTACTTCACTTTCACCTCTGTCACCAGCTGCCCTCCCCCATCCCCCCCCAATTAAAACATGCTCTTAGGGAAAAGTGATATCCTTAATGATGCTATCAGTCAATACACAGAATCACCTCTCTGAGGGTGTTTACATTTAAAGTTTTTTTTTTTTTTTTTCTGGTAGAGGAATCAAAGGTTTTGTTCTCACTAAAAAAAAAAATTCAAAGACATCAGTCAATTGGAGAAGTTATGATTTGTATCTGCTCATTTGGTGAATTAAGGGGTCTTGCTCAAAAACTTCTCCCACTGTTTTCTCTACTGATTTTAATTTTCTACTGTCCACTGTTAGAGTTGGAGAATCTATCAGAGCTTTCCCATCTCTACCTATGTCTCATGACAGGTGAAAGACCCCAGAAATG
>NW_006784171.1:86671-91671 GCF_000442215.2 Lipotes vexillifer | reverse complement strand
GCATTGCTTTTTGACCCAGCAATTCTACTTCTAGAATTTATTAAGATTCACTGGCAAAAACACAAAATGACTGATGTACAAGGTAATTTATTGTGGCACCTTCTGTAAAAGAAAAGATTGGAAACAACCCAATAGTTCATCAATAGAGAACTGGTGAATAAATATTGATGCAGTTACATGAGGGACTACTATGTAGATGTAGACAGAAATGAGGATGTCTGTACACTGCTGCGGAAAAGTCTCCAGCATATAGTAAGGTACAGGATGCTGCCTTTTTTAAAATAAATGAGGAGGTGATAAGAATGTAATATATATATATATATATAATATTCACATATTATAAACTATATAGTATGAAATAATATATAATGTATATACATAATAATAAATACAGCTGTATTAGTCAGGGTCCTCCAGACATATAGAACAAATAGGATGTTATATATATAGAAAGAGACTTATTTTAAGGAATGGGTTCATGCAGTTATGGAGACTGGCAAGTCCAAAATCTGCAAGATGAGCCAGCAGGCTGGCGACCCAGGAATAGTCAATGCTGCAGTTCAAGTCTCAGTTTGCTGGCAGAATTCCTTCTTGCTTGAGGGAGGTCAGTCTTTTGTTCTATTCAGGCCTTCATCTAAATGGATGAAGCCAACCCACATTATGGAAGGAAGTCTGCTTTACTCAATGTCTACAAATCTAAATGTAAATCTCATCCAAAAACACCCTCACAGAAACATCCAGAATGGTGTTTGCAAAAATCTGGGCACCGTGGCCCAACCAAGTTGACACATTAAATTAACCATCACAACTATAAAGAATATTATATGGAATATACTTGCTTATATTAAAAAGACCAATGAATAAAATACCCCACAAAACTGATTCTAAATAAAGTGGTTTTCTATAGAGGAATGGAAGGAACAGATACAGAAACTTGAATTCTCTGAATGTACTTTGATTTAGTTTTGACTTTGGAATTAGGTAAGTTTTTTGGTGATTCTAAAACAAAATTAAGTCAACATTAAAAAGCAATTCTTAATAACTGAAAGGAAAATGAAACAAATGAACTTGTGTATACAGTTGGTGGCTTACCTACATTGAGAAAAAATATTTCAAATGAATTTATGACCCATCAGTTTGAAACTTTGGTGGGACGTATCCTAAAGACAAATAGAAATCAAACTTTTTTTCAGGAGTCATACTGTTAGTAATAATACTGGTATTCTTATTTTGAAAATACACTATACATAGAGTTGGCTGAAATGAGTAATTTTGATAATGTCATGAAGAACCTTGTTTTTTTTCAGTGTGAGGAAAAAGAGGTACAAATATAAAATCAAATAGTTATGTAGGGCTTCTCTGGTGGCGCAGTGGTTGAGAGTCCGCCTGCCGATGCAGGGGACATGGGTTCGTGCCCTGGTCCAGGCAGATCCCACATGCCGCAGAGTGGCTGGGTCCGTGAGCCATGGCCGCTGAGCCTGCGTGTCTGGAGCCTGTGCTCCACAACAGGAGAGGCCACAACAGTGAGAGGCCCGCGTACTGCAAAAAAAAAAAAAAAAAAAAAGTTATGTAAATCTCCTAAATTTGAGTTGGAAATTTCAGTGTGAACTCATCATGTGTTTTCACATCTGCCCACAAAAAGGTCTAGAAACAATGATCAACCCTGTAGCTAGGAGTACCTTGTTGCCTAGATTGTGGTCTATGAATATCTCCTAAAAGTCCATGTCTCCTAAATGGAACCAAGATTCCTTGGATGAAGAGCTAATTACAGGTCTTAGGGAGAAAATGTGAAAGATGACCTGAAACATTTTGTATTAAAAAGCAAGGCGGCTAGCATAGACAACTGGGGTCATGTCAAAATGACTCAAGAGCTCATTTGGAGGGCTTTCCACTAACTAATGATGGACAATTTGAATATCAGAATAATTACTACAATAGACTGAAACACATAAAATATGTTTAAAAACCCATGAGTACATGAGGATAATTATTAAAAAAACACTTATTGGTCATCATCTTATTATTCTGAAAACAGGTGAATAAAGAGGAAGACTCAAACTTCGGCAAACTATTGCCTGAGCAACACTATTTAAGGGTAATGGAATAGTTCATGTGGGAAATAATTTTTTTTTTTTAACATCTTTATTGGGGTATAATTGCTTTACAATGGTGTGTTAGTTTCTGCTTTATAACAGAGTGAGTCAGTTATACATATATATATGTTCCCATATCTCTTCCCTCTTTATCTCCCTCCCTCCCACCCCCCAAAATGAGCATCTTCTGATGCTCATTTTGAATGGGAAAAAAAGCCCCTTCAATTTTGGTGAATTATGTTAGTAAAATGTTCTCATTACTTTCTGGTTTAACTTCGTTTCATTTTAATGTCTTAGAACAATTTCCTGGGCTCTGCCTCTGCTCTCTCTCTCTTCAGTAGTCCCCAACACTCATTACTGATGCTAAATGAAACAGGAAGAGGCAATGACACTGTGATAGCAGCATATTTTCAGTTCCTGTGTCTCCTATACACTGTACTTTCTAATTTTCCTACACTTGGGTTCTGAATGATCTAATTCAAAACCATAATTTTTATTCTTACTTGGAGCTTCTGTTATGAATACTTAACTTCCATAACCCTAAAAGGTGAGCAGGACAGGCCAACTGAGGGTAAAAAATCAGTATGGCACATTAATGTTACTTCCTTAAGCCTAAGAAATTAAAATGATCTTTCTCCTCCTCGGGAGCTAATCAAATCACCTAATACTAAAGTGCCCACTAAGCAGACTTTTTCAAGATAAAAAATTCTCCAAAATCCATAGAACTGACTTTCTTTTGGGAAAAAAAAAAAAAAAAAAATGTTGTTCTCTCTCAAAGTCCACTATCTGCAGTTTTGTGACATTCCCCCCAAACGCAGAAGGGCAAACAACTTGCAAAAGGAAATCTGCTTTTCCTTCTAACCACAGTAAGGTGATTTGGTTCCCAACAGTAACTGCCTGTTTCTAAGATATATGCCTATCATGTCATAGTTTAGGCTCTTTGACTATCCTGTGAAAGTTTCTTACGTTTCTCCATTTATTCTTGCTTCATATGATATTTATGCCCTTATGACCCCCAGTAAAGAGGAAACATGAAACAGCCAAAATCTCTTATAATCAGATAAGGTAACAACTCCTTTCAAGAAGCTCCATATCATAAAACATTCTCATTGTCTAGTGTGTTCAATTACAAATGTGTCTTACTTTAGAATGTAAAGAATGCCAGTGTATGTGTGATACTGTAAAATAATTTTTCCACTTCCTATTGTGTATCAGATTATAATAAAAGTAACTTTTAATTTAGCTGTATGTATTTTAAGATATTATTCACTTATTTTGATTCAGGGGATTTCTTCTGAAAAATGTTTCCCACTTTGATATTATCATTGAGATCCGTTCTCTCACAGAACATAATGTCTTACTGCATTGTAATGGGATAAAAATGAAGGAAGAACAAAACGTCTTATAATCTGGACCAAATATTTCATATGTTTATTACTTACGAGAATAAATATCAAAACCTCAATTTTTGAGTCTTCTACTAAAACCATCTTGAAAATATAACCAGGGTCACAACTTTTTATTCTTAAAATTATTCTGGGCTGTCCTGCCTGTTGTACCCATGCAATGGGACTACAAATGGGGTTTAAAAAAGATCAGAAACTCAAAATAATTGCTTGGCAAATAAAAAACAAAATTTCTCATTAAGAGTCTTAGAAGTATTTGAAAGAGGAAGAAATATGCAATATCCTATAGAGGTGATAAAACCATCAGGCTACAAATTTATTGAAGAACTACTAAGTTATTATCACTTCCAACATTTCTGCTTTATTGTCATTAATATATACCATTCCCTCATTACCTGTAAACATCGGTCTGTTGTTGAATTTTAGTCTCTTGTAAGATAGTAAGATAGTATATAATAATAACAACTTATTCTCAGTTAAGGCAACAGAAGACTGACTTCAAGAAATAAGTATGAATCAATTTTATGAAAGTAGTTCCAAATCTTCAAATTAATGTTAGTGCAGGATATGTGTTGCATGGAATTATGGTATCAATTGTACTGGAATTGTTGCATAAAATTTATACAAACATAGCCTTAAGGAAAATGTAAACATTCTTAATACTTGACTCTTCATGATTAAAGCTTATTTCCCTCTTTGGTCTTATTACTGGTAACTATATTCTTGAAATCAAAGTTCCATTTAAATTGAACTCCCTTATGTTCTTGGAAAAACTCTCTACCTGCCCCACCTTTTGCCTATGCTGTGTTTTCTACCCAGAAAACTTTCTTTCATTCCCACCAACTATTTAGTTCCTA
This sequence comes from Lipotes vexillifer, assembly GCF_000442215.2. Taxonomy (NCBI): domain Eukaryota; kingdom Metazoa; phylum Chordata; class Mammalia; order Artiodactyla; family Lipotidae; genus Lipotes; species Lipotes vexillifer. The sequence goes on along the minus strand of NW_006784171.1, from coordinate 87,315 downwards.
CTTAACCTGGTTATTTCGGGATCAGTGTCTCATCTTCCAAATCCAGGTCAGTTGCCATTCCCGCTGCACCCTCTGGTGGTCATTTCCATATCCACCTAAGTTGACTAAGCCAATTCTGGTCAATTCATACTCTTTACACTAGTGAGTTTCAGAAAAAGGCATGTGATCCAATTCTAGACAGTAGAGCCAAAAGCAAATTCTGATGAAAGACTTCTAATACAGGGTTCCTCATTCACAAAATAGAGACACAGGAAAACATAGTGGCTCTTCTGTTTCAAAACACATTTTTATTATTGTGGTTACTGCTGTGGTCTTTGTTGATGTTAATTTTTTATATGATTCCTGGGACTATTCTTTCTATATTTTTAACAGCTGAAAGTTGAAATCAACCAAAGATGGAAGAATGAAGACCTGAGAAGAAATCAAGTATCTGTCCACATTGTTCTGCCAATGAATTTGCCAATGTTGAGGTCGATGTTAGCAGTCATTTAGCATTTCTCTTGCCCATCTTATATGTTTGCAGAATCTTCTACCTTTTGAAGAAGAGACTGAAACTCACTACCAAATCTGAAAAAGCCTCATATTCTCTTCTCTAGCCTTCCTTGTGTTGAGAGACATTTTTCTATGGATTTTTTGCATTCCTG
>NW_006784171.1:57623-83810 GCF_000442215.2 Lipotes vexillifer | reverse complement strand
CCGCTTTGCCCTCCGCACCCCCGTTGCTGTGCTCTCCTCCGCGGCTCCGAAGCTCCCCGCTCCGCCTCCCGCAATCTCTGCCCGTGAAGGGGCTTCCTAGTGTGTGGAGACCTTTCCTCCTTCACAGCTCCCTCCCACTGGTGCAGGTGCCGTCCCTATTCTATTGTCTCTGTTTTTAATTAATTTTTTCTTTTGCCCTACCCAGATACGTGGGGAGTTTCTCGGCTTTTGGGAGGTCTGAGGTCTTCTGCCAGCATTCAGTAGGTGTTCTGTAGGAGTTGTTCCACATGTAGATGTATTTCTGGTGTATTTGTGGGGAGGAAGGTGATCTCCGCGTCTTACTCCTCCGCCATCTTTCCACCGCCCCGGGAAATAATTTTTTAAAAAGAATATTGGCTAACAAAATGAAATATTGGCTAATAAATGAAAAAAAATGAATATTGGCAAAAAAGGAGTAACACAATTAAACTCTCTTCATTTTACACCCCTAATTTAATTATATGATGGATCTAGGCAATGCTCACTACTGGCTGCTAAAATTCTTAGCTTTAGAGAAAGTCTGGTCGGGACTGTGGCAGGTGTCTCTGAAGCTCATGCAGCATCCTCATGGGCCACCTCTGATTTTAGCCTCAGCTATGGTGGACAGATCTGTTGCAATCAGATTCCTCTCCCACTATCAGCATCCCTCAATGTACATGGAGTCTTTTTATTAATACTTCCTGCTCCAGGGCCTGGTCTGTTACCTCTCAAGCTTCCCTGGCTCCAGCTTTCAGGCGGCCCTGAGTGTGGAAGAGTTAATGTCTCTAGAAGCAACCCTCATCCAAGAGATGGGAGCTAAAGGACAAATGCTCTTGACTCCTGTTTTCTAGATGGACCATTCTTGGAGGTCTTCTGCGTGTGCCTCAGTGGAATTGCTAATGCACACTTACATTTCTTTTTCTTTCCTTTCCTGTGTCACTGGTCCTGCTTGCTTCCTGCTGCTTCCTGAGATCACCTCCCAAATAAACCTACTGCATCCAAGTTCTCACTCCAAACTCTACTTGGGGGAAGAAATGGTAGGGCAGAAACTCTATCATGATCAGGCTGACAACATATGAGCTCACTGGTTCATGTCATTGTCACAGAAATACAATCAGACGTTGTGTTTCCAGCACCATTTGTAAAGTATTCCTTTCAAGTATTGAGCTTCAATCTAATCATGCCTTTATATTTAACTGCCAGTTCACAGGAACATGTTAAACTATTCCTTAGGGATGTAATCAGTAATCCGGAATGTGGGAAATTCTGCAAAACAAATGGCCCAATTTCTGCCACAACTAAATGATACGAGAAAAAAGTGGGAGGAGAAAACTGTGAATTAAATGACACTTAGGAGAGCTATTAAACAAATCTAATGGTTTAGTTAAAAATGATAAACTATACAAGTTATAAGTTGGGGAGTTTGTTGATATTAAGGAGCTGCTATTAATTTTAAGTGTGGTATTTGATTAAGTGTCCTGTCTTGTAGAGATACTGAAGTATGTGTAAATGAAATGATATGTTTGGGATTTGTTTTAAAATAATCTAGTGGGTGGGGTGTACATGAAATGAGATAGACCCATGAAAATGACATGGAGGTGGGTGCTGGATACATGGGGGGTGGGGGGGTTTGCTATACCCTTCTCTTTACTATTGAATATGTTTGAAAATGTGTGTAATAAATGTTTTTTTTAAGACGATATTTCTCAGGATACAGAAATGAGAAACTAATGTACTAGAACTTCCAAAATAGACATATGCTGCAACCTTATGCTGAGCCATTTGGCTTCTTTGTCCCTCTGGGGTTGTTATTTGTGAAGCATGAGCACACGCAGATTAACACCGTGCTGTCTTGCAGGAAGTGCTGGGCTCCTATCACGCAGGGAATGCTCTTTGAATAATCGTTTTGGTCACTCCTGGGAGTTGAAAGTGATGTTTTGGTGAAGTATGTGCACATGCTCAATGTATGATAATGAACCTATGGATTCATTCCCCAAGATGGTCTCAGTTTGATGATATCTCTGAACCTGTTCTCTTTGAAGCAAGGAATTTATTTTGTTAATTTTGTCTATTCTGTAATATCCATCCCAGTATCTTCATTATGTGATGTTTCATTATACCTCATGGTGTGAACCGAAGGTCTTAGGTATTTTCTCGTCTGATAGGAGAGGCTTAATCGGTGGTCTGTGAAGTCTGTCCTGGACCTTTTGTCTAGGTAGGTGACCCCGTCACTCACCTCGCAGGGCAATAAGAATGGAGTGTCTGTCTTCTGATTCCTGGAATTGTGCTGAGAGCCAGCATATTTTGTATGTCAGCACTACACTGTATGCTTTGTACACGTGATCTCATTTCTTTATCTTCCACTGGGGATGGAATGTTCCAGATGGCCCACCTGCCCCTGGAACCCTGCCTTCTTATCCTCTCTCCTAGATGTGATTTCACATATCTCTATATTAGTTTGTTAGAGCTGTAATGACAAAGTCCCGCAGATTGAGTGGCTTAAACAACAGACATTTATTGTTTCACAGCCTGGAGGCTAGAAGTCTAAGATCAAGGTGTTGGCAGGTTCCTTCCGAGGGCTATGAGGGAAGATGGGTCCCAGGTTTCCCTTCTTGGTGTGTGGATGGCTGTTTTCACCCTTTGCCTCCTCACATCGTTTTCCCTCTATGCACATCTCTGTGTCTAAATTTCCCATTTTTATTTACTTTATGTTTTAAATTTTTTATTTGTGGTTTAAAAAGACAGAGCATAAAATTTCCAAACTTCAGTGTTGTTTTTTTTAGTGTACAGCTCAGTAGTACTAATTATATTCACTTTGTTGTGCAACAGATCTCCAGACCTTGTTCCCCAGTGACCAACTCCCTGCTCCTCCCTCCCACAGCCCCCAACAACTTGCTCCTTTTAAGAATTTGACCACTTTAGATATCTCAAACAAGTGTAATCATGCACTCAAATTTCCCATTTTTATTTTATTTTTTAAACATTTTTATTACAGTATAATTGCTTTACAATGGTGTGTTAGTTTCTGCTTTATAACAAAGTGAGTCAGCTATACATATACATATATCCCCACATCTCCTCCCTCTTGCGTCTCCCTCCCACCCTCCCATCCCACCCCTCTAGGTGGTCACAAAGCACAGAGCTGATCTCCCTGTGCTATGCGGCTGCTTCCCACTAGTTATCTATTTTACGTTTGGTAGTGTATATATGTTCATGCCACTCTCTCACTTTGTCCCAGCTTACCCTTCCCCCTCCCCGTATCCTCAAGTTCATTCTCTAGAGGGTCTGCATCATTATTCTTGTCTTGCCCCTAGGTTCTTTTGACCATTTTTTTGTTTTTTTTGTTTTTAGATTTCATATATATATGTTAGCATACGGTATTTGTTTTTCTCTTTCTGACTTACTTCACTCTGTATGACAGACTAGGTCCATCCACCTCACTACAAATAACTCAGTTTTGTTCCTTTTTATGGCTGAGTAATATTTCATTGTATATATGTGCCACATCTTCTTTTTCCATTCATCTGTCGATGGACACTTAGGTTGCTTCCATGTCCTGGCTATTGTAAATAGAGCTGCAATGAACATTTTGGTATATGACTCTTTTTGAATTATGGTTTTCTCAGGGTATATGCCCAGTAGTGGGATTGCTGGGCCATATGGTAGTTCTATTTCTAGTTTTTTAAGGGAGCTCCATACTGTTCTCCATAGTGGCTGCATCAATTTACATTCCCACCAACAGTGCAGGAGGTTTCCCTTTTCTCCACACCTTCTCCAGCATTTATTGTTTGTAGATTTTTTGATGATGGCCATTCTGACCAGTGTGAGATGATATTGCATTGTAGTTTTGATTTGCATTTCTCTAATGATTAATGATGTTGAGCATTCTTTCATGTGTTTGTTGGCAATTTGTATATCTTCTTTGGAGAAATGTCTATTTAGGTCTTCTGCTCATTTTTGGATTGGGTTTTTTGTTTTTTTGATATTGAGCTGCATGAGTTGCTTGCATGTTTTGGAGATTAATCCTTTGTCAGTTGCTTCATTTGCAACTATTTTCTCCCATTCTGAGGGTTGTCTTTTCGTCTTCTTTATGGTTTGCTTTGCTGTGCAAGAGCTTTGAAGTTTCATTAGGTCCCATTTGTTTATTTTTGTTTTTAATTTCCATTTCTCTAGGAGGTGGGTCAAGAAGGATCTTGCTGTGATTTATGTCATAGAGTGTCCTACTTATGTTTTCCTCTAAGAGTTTGATGGTGTCTGGCCTTACATTTAGGTCTTTAATCCAATTTGAGTTTATTTTTGTGTATGGTGTTAGGGAGTGTTCTAATTTCATTCTTTTACATGGAGCTGTCCAGTTTTCCCAGCACCACTTATTGAAGAGGCTGTCTTTTCTCCACTGTATATTCTTGCCTCCATTATCAAAGATAAGGTGACCATATGTGCGTGGGTTTATCTCTGGGATTTCTATCCTGTTCCATTGATCTATATTTCTGTTTTTGTGCCAGTACCATACTGTCTTGATGACTGTAGCTTTGTAGTATAGTCTGAAGTCAGGGAGCCTGATTCCTCCAGCTCCGTTTTTCTTTCTCAAGATTGCTTTGGCTATTCGGGGTCTTTTGTGTTTCCATACAAATTGTGAAATTTTTTGTTCTAGTTCTGTGAAATAATGCCAGTGGTAGTTTGATAGGGATTGCATTGAACCTGTAGATTGCTTTGGGTAGTAGAGTCATTTTCAAAATGTTGATTCTTCCAATCCAAGAACATGGTATATATCTCTCCATCTATTTGTATCATCTTTAATTTCTTTCATCAGTGTCTTATAATTTTCTGCATACAGGTCTTTTGTCTGCTTAGGTAGGTTTATTCCTAGGTATTTTATTCTTTTTGTTGCAATGATAAATGGGAGTGTTTTCTTAATTTCACTTTCCGATTTTTCATCATTAGTGTTTAGGAATGCAAGAGATTTCTGTGCATTAATTTTTTACCCTGCTACTTTACCAAATTCATTGATTAGCTCTAGTAGTTTTCTGGTAGCATCTTTAGGATTCTGTATGTATAGTATCATGTCATCTGCAAACAGTGAAAGCTTTACTTCTTCTTTTCCAATTTGGATTCCTTTTATTTCTTTTTCTTCTCTGATTGCTGTGGCTAAAACTTCCAAAACTATGTTGAATAATAGTGGTGAGAGTGGGCAACCTTGTCTTGTTTTTGATCTCATTGGAAATGGTTTCAGTTTTTCACCATTGAGAATGATGTTGGCAGTGGGATTGTCATATATGGCCTTTATTATGTTGAGGAAAGTTCCCTCTACTCCTACTTTCTGGAGGGTTTTTTTTTTATCATAAATGGGTGTTGAATTTTGTCAAAAGCTTTTTCTGCATCTATTGAGATGATCATATGGTTTTTCTCGTTGAATTTGTTAATATGGTATATCACGTTGATTGATTTGCATATATTGAAGAATCCTTGCATTCCTGGGATAAACCCCCCTTGATCATAGTGTATGATCATTTTAATGTGCTGTTGGATTCTGTTTGCTAGTATTTTGTTGAGGATTTTTGCATCTACGTTCATCAGTGATATTGGCCTGTTGTTTTCTTTATTTGTGACATCTTTGTCTGGTTTTGGTATCAGAGTGATGGTGGCCTTGTAAAATGAGTTTGGGAGTGTTCCTCCCTCTGCTATATTTTGGAAGAGTTTGAGGATAGGTGTTAGCTCTTCTCTAAATGTTTGAAAGAATTCACCTGTGAAGCCATCTGGTCCTGCGCTTTTGTTTTTTGGAAGATTTTTAGTCACAGTTTCAATTTCAGTGCTTGTGACTGGTCTGTTCATATTTTCTATTTCTTCCTGGTTAAGTCTCAGAACAATGTGCATTTCTAAGAATTAGTCCATTTCTTCCAGGTTGTCTATTTTATTGGCATGTAGTTGATTGTAGTAATCTCTCATGATCCTTTGTATTTCTGCAGTGTCAGTTGTTACTTCTCCGTTTTCATTTCTAATTCTATTGATTTGAGTCTTCTCCCTTTTTTTCTTGATAAGTCTGGCTAATGGTTTATCAATTTTGTTTATCTTCTCAAAGAACCAGCTTTTAGTTTTATTGATCTTTGCTATCATTTCCTTCATTTCTTTTTCATTTATTTCTGATCTGATCTTTATGATTTCTTTCCTTCTGCTAACTTTGGGTTTTTTTGTTCTTCTTTCTTTAATTGCTTTAGGTATAAGGTTAGGTTGTTTATTCGAGATGTTTCCTGCTTCTTAAGGTGGGCCTGTATTGCTATAAACTTCCCTCTTAGAACTGCTTTTGCTGCATCCCATAGATTTTGAGTCATCGTGTTTTCATTGTCATTTGTTTCTAGTTATGTTTTGATTTCCTCTTTGATTTCTTCAGTGATCTCATGGTTATTAAGTAGTGTATTGTTTAGCCTCCATGTGTTTGTATTTTTTTACAGATTTTTTCCTGTAATTGATATCTAGTCTCATAGTGTTGTGGTCGGAAAAGATACTTGATACAATTTCAATTTTCTTAAATTTACCAAGGCTTGATTTGTGATGCAAGATATGATCTATCCTGGAGAATGTTCCATGAGCACTTGAGAAGAATGTGTATTCTGTTGTTTTTGGATGGAATGTTCTATAAATATCAATTAAGTCCATCTTGTTTAATGTATCTTTTAAAGCTTGTGTTTCCTTATTGATTTTCATTTTCGATGATCTGTCCATTGGTGAAAGTGGGTTGTTAAAGTCCCCTACTATGATTGTGTTACTGTTGATTTCCCCTCTTATTATTTTCCTTATGTATTGAGGTGCTCCTACGTTGGGTGCATAAATATTTACAATTGTTATATCTTCTTCTTGGATTGATCCCTTGATCATTATGTAGTGTCCTTCATTGTCTCTTGTAATAGTCTTTGTTTTAAAGTCTATTTTGTCTGATATGAGAATTGCTACTCCAGCTTTCTTTTGATTTCCATTTGCATGGAATATCTTTTTCCGTCCCCTCACTTTGAGTCTGTATGTGTCCCTAGGTCTGAAGTGGGTCTCTTGTAGACAGCATATATACGGGTCTTTTTTCTGTATCCATTCAGCCAGTCTATGTCTTTTAGTTGGAGCATTTAATTCATTTACATTTAAGGTAATTATCGATATGTATTTTCCTACTACCATTTTCTTAATTGTTTTGGGTTTATTATTGTACGTCTTTTCCTTCTCTTTTGTTTCCTGCCTAGAGAAGTTCCTTTAGCATTTGTTGTAAAGCTGGTTTGGTGGTGCTGAATTCTCTTAGGTTTTCCTTGTCTGTAAAGCTTTTAATTTCTCTGTTGAATGTGAATGAGGTCCTTGCTGGGTAATCTTGGTTGTAGGTTTTTCCCCCTCATTACTTTAAATATGTCCTGCCACTGCCTTCTGGCTTGCCGAGTTTCTGCTGAGAGATCAGCTGTTTACATTATTGGGATTCCCTTATGTGTTATTTGTTGTTTTTCCCTTGCTGCCTTTAATATTTGTTTTTTGTATTCAATTTTTGATAGTTTGATTAATATGTGTCTTTGCATGTTTCTCCTTGGATTTATCCTGTATGGGACTCTCTGTGCTTCCTGGACTTGATTAACTATTTCCTTTCCCATATTACGGAAGTGTTCAACTATAATGTCTTCAAATATTTTCTCAGTACCTTTCTTTTTCTCTTCTTCTTCTGGGACACCTATAATTCGAAAGGTGGTGTGTTTAATATTATCCCAGAGGTCTCTGAGACTGTCCTCAATTCTTTTCATTCTTTTTTCTTTATTCTGCTCTGCAGTAGTTATTTCCACTATTTTGTCTTCCAGGCCACTTATCTGTTCTTCTGCCTCAGTTATCCTGCTATTGATCCCTTCTAGAGAATTTTTAATTTCATTTATTGTGTTGTTCATGATTGTTTATTTGCTCTTTAGTTCTTCTAGGTCCTTGCTAAACGTTTCTTGTATTTTCTCCATTCTATTGCCAAGATTTTGGATCATCTTTACTATCATTATTCTGAATTCTTTTTCAGGTAGATTGCCTATTTCCTCTTCATTTGTTAGGTCTGGTGGGGTTTTGTCTTGCTCCTTCATCTGCTGTGTGTTTTTCTGTCTTCTCATTTTGCTTATCTTACTGTGTTTGGGGTCTCCTTTTCGCAGGCTGCAGGTTCATAGTTTCTGTTGTTTTTGGTTTCTGTCCCCAGTGGCTAAGGTTGGTTCATTGGGTTGTGTAGGCTTTCTGGTGGACAGCCTACACAACTTTCTGGTTGTGTAGGCTTACCTGTGTTTTGGTGGATAAGGCTGGATCTTGTCTTTCTGGTGGGCAGGTCCACGTCTGGTGGTGTGTTTTGGGGTGTCTGTGGACTTATTATTATTTTAGGCAGCCTCTGTGCTAATGGATGGGGTTGTTTTCCTGTCTTGCTAGTTGTTTGGCATAGGGTGTCCTGCACTGTAGCTTGCTGGTCGTTGAGTGGAGCTGGGTCTTGGCGTTGAGATGGAGAGCTCTGGGAGATATTCACCAGTTAATATTATGTGGAGCTGGGAGGTCTCTTGTGGACCAGTGTCCTGTACTTGGCTCTCCCACCACAGTGGCACAGCCCTGACGCCTGGCTGGAGCACCAAGAGCCTGTTCTCCACACGGCTCAGAATAAAAGGAAGAAAAAAAAGAAAGATGAAGATAAAATAAAATAAAGTAAAATAAAGTTATTAAAATAAAAAATAATTATTAAGGAAAAAAGTTTTTTAAGAAAAAAAAAAAAGGAGAGATAGAATCCTAGGACAAATGGTAAAAGCAAAGCTATACAGACAAAATCACACACAGAAGCATATACATACACACTCACAAAAAGAGAAAAAGGGAAAAAAAAAATATCGTTGCTCCCAAAGTCCACCTCCTCAATTTGGGATGATTCGTTGTCTATTCAAGTATTCCACAGATGAAGGGTACATCAAGTTGATTGTGGAGATTTAATCTGCTGCTCCTGAGGCTGCTGGGAGAGATTTCCCTTTCTCTGTTTGCACAGCTCCCGGGGTTCAGCTTTGGATTTGGACCCCCCTCTGTGTGTAGGTCGCCTGAGGGCGTCTGTTTCTGCCCAGACAGGACGTGGTTAAAGGAGCAGGTGATTCGGGGGCTCTGGCTCACTCAGGCCATGGGGAGGGAGAGGTACGGATGCCGGGCGGGCCTGCGGCGGCAGAGGCCGGTGTGACGTTGCCCCAGCCTGAGGCACGCCGTGCGTTCTCCCGGGGAAGTTGTCCCTGGATCACAGGACCCTGGCAGTGGCGGGCTGCACAGGCTCCCGGAAGGGAGGTGTGGAGAGTGACCTGTGCTCGCACACAGGCTTCTTGATGGCTGCAGCAGCAGCCTTAGCGTCTCATGGCTGTCTCTGGGGTCCGTGCTGACAGCTATGGCTCGCGCCTGTCTCTGGAGCTCCTTTAAGCGGTGCTCTGAATCGCCTCTCCTTGTGCACCAGGAAACAAAGAGGCAAGAAAAATTCTCTTGTCTCTTCGGCAGGTCCTGACTTTTCCCCAGACACCCTCCTGGCCAGCCGTGGCGCACCAGCCCCCTTCAGGCTGTGTTCTCGCCACCAGTCCTCTCCCTGCGCTCAGACGGAAGCCCGAGCCTCAACTCCCAGCCCCGCCCACCCCGGCGGGTGAGCAGACAAGAATCTCGGGCTGGTGAGTGCTGGTCGGCACCGGTCCTCTGTGCGGGAATCTCTCCGTTTTGCCCTCTGCACCCCTATTGCTGCGCTCTCCTCGGTGTCTCCGAAGCTTCCCCCCTCCGCCACCCGCAGTCTCCGTCCGCGAAGGGGCTTTCCTCCTTCTCACTCCCTCTCACTGTTTTTTCTTTTGCCCTACCCAGGTACGTGGGGGAGTTTCTTGCCTTTTGGGAGGTCTGAGGTCTTTTGCCAGCGTTCAGTAGGTGTTCTGTAGGAGCTGTTCCACATGTAGATGTATTTCTGATGTATTTGTGGGGAGGAAGGTGATCTCCGCGTCTTACTCTTCCGCCATCTTGAAGCTCCTTCCAAATTTCCCATTTTTAAAAGGACATCAGGTGTACTGGTTTATGGCCCACCCTTATGACCACATTTTAACTTGGTTATCTCTGTAAAGAACCTATTTCCAAATACAATCACAACATATAAATTTAGCGGGGGGGCACAATTTAACTTGTAAGTCTCCAAAAGGGACTATTCCTTGTGCTTCTAGAATAGCTTATTGCTTTTCTGAAGATTTGGTTTGTTCCTTGCTCTAAAGTGGGTACAAGTACGGAAATTTTAGGGATGGAAAAGGGTGAGAATACTGGAGTTGGTGTTTTGGGAATTCTCAGACATAGACAAGCATGAGACTGCTGGCAAACTGTGAAGTACTTGATGTTCCATGTGAATTACCATGCTTAAGATTCAACTTAAGATTGATATGAGAGTTCGCAAGTAATTTGACCTCCTGGGTAGCTTTTCATTAGCTTTATCTCTGGCTCTGATCTTTCAGTAACAGACAATAAAAGGATTGAAAGAGACAGAGGCTCTGTACGTGGCAGAACCCTGGGACTTGCTGTGAGGGACGTGGTTAATGGAAAGGAGGCAAAACCCTGTTGTACACTTATTCTGGCCACAAGAGTGTACCCTATTCTGCTTACAAAAATCTAGCTGTGGAGAAAAATGGGGAAATAATTCCTTTAACAATAATTAGAACCAGAAAGGAAATAGCAGAGAGGGTGTAAGTAGATATATTTCTGTTTACAAATCTCAGTGAAATCTTAGTAAAATGGTGAGGAAAAAAAGGCGAGAGAGTAGTTCTTGTATAGCTATGGGAAGGAAATAGTGGAAGGAGCATTTCTGGAAGTGAGTGCGCTGTAGGGTGTGGGATAGCCAGCTGCAGAAAGTTGCCCCAACCTGACATTCCTGCAGGGCCTGGCTTAGCTCCAGCGCCACATGCTCGTCCCATTCGGTTCTGTGCACCCAGCTGCACATTCACCCCAGTGCTCTGGGCTCCCTTGCTCTCTGATTCCCTGGCTCTAAATGTGGGCTGTCTGTTTGTGATTCCCGATTTTACCACCCATGCAGTCCTTACTCCAACTGCTGTGCGAGTCTTTGCTGAGCAGGCTCCCTTGCTCTTAGAGATGCTGTCAGCATTGGAGAAGAGAAAATCCCTCTGCTAGTTCAGTAGTGCCACGGAACCCCAACCACAGGTTCTCGCTTCTCCTTTTCTGGCTGAAGGGATGAATTTGTAGCTAGACCGATCAACCCCTCTTCTGCTCCCTAACTGCTTGAGGAGAATGAAATCAGAAAGCTGCTTATGAAAACTTCCTAGAGATGTAAAGATATGTATATTTTATAGTTTTAAGGACTATGCAGCTTAGCTGTATTTGCTCTGGGGATGAAAAGCAAATTCAGTGTGAAGTGGGGTGACTCACTAGTTGCTTTTATACTTGAGTGCTTCAGCCTGCCATGCATTCTGGCTGGGAATTGACATATAAATTTCATTAGAAAATATTTCTTTGGGTTGTCAGAGGTTGGAAAGAGGCATGCTGAGACTGGAGGATCACAAAGACAGGATCTGAAGTGGGCAGTATGCTAAGAGGATGCTAAGGGAAAAGAAATGAGAAGGGTCTTTGGTGTTATACATAAGCACTGGATTTGCTTCTTGCAGAGAGCGTAATTGTGGTTTCTCTGATTTGTAGAGACTGGTTTGCAGAGGCAGGGACTGGAGCCTCCTGGAAGGCATTCTTTTTTCCCTTGACTTCCAAACCCTTGTCCTTCTCCTTGCCTGAAACCTCAGTTTCTCTGCCTCTCCTTGCTCTCTACTCCCTCCTTCCTGTCCCATGTCATTTTTGTAATTGTCTCAACACTCCCACAGTTGCCAGACTACTTGTCTTTCTTTCTTTCTTTAGAAGGCCCCAGTACAAAGAGTATAAAGTTTTTTTGGAGAGGGAAGGAGGAAAGGCAGGCTCTTAATGAAAAATAACAACAGGCCTTGAAATTCTAGTGGAATTCATTGAACTTCTAGACATAATATTAGTGGAATGGTGTTTCTGTTTTGATTCTCAAACTAGTGTTAAATGTCAGGTCAGGACCCAAGCTTTCAGTATAATTCTTAACAGTTTCTCATCTCAAAATAAGGAAATAACATTGACTTCTCACGGTGGATGACAACAGTAACTCCTCTGGAGGAGGCTTTTCTTGGCCCTTTGGTTATAAAAGGCTCTTATATGATTATAGCATATGGTGATAGAAGCTAACAATTTCTGCCTCTTCCTTCCTTGCTTCCTTCCTTTCTTTCTCTTTCTTTCTCTATCAAGAGTCAATCATGTGGTCTTATATCCCTTGCTAGTTGACTTGGAGGTGGGCAGATGACCCAGTCCTGGCCAGTGGAACCCAAAGGTCAATCTGCTCTGGAGCTTCTGGGAAAGGTTTCTTTAACTCAAAAAGAAAACAACAACAAACAAGCCAAAACAGATACTCAGTATGGAATGCCCCTCTTCTTCACTGCATGTTGTCTGTCACCTGTGATGCTTAGAATTGCAGCCTCCTGGGACCATGAAGGGAGGCAATACTGATACATCAGAGTGGAAGAGTGAAAGAACTTAGGTTCTAGCGATCATCCTACCAGTCGTTTTTTTGTTATGTTTGTTGTTTGTTTTGTCATGCCTCTTATTGGTTAAGCTATTTTTCAGTACAGCTTATTCTGAGAAGTTGGTTTATCGTTTACTAATATAATTCCTTCAAATGTATCCTGGACAAATATGACGTAAGTCTATAGACATAGAATGAAATATAAGCAGCTACAAAGAAGAAATACAGAGAGGGAGTTAAGAACATAGGCTCTGCAACCAGTTGCCTCAGTGTGCCTCTCTCTTCCATCTCTTAGTACCTTAGGCTGAAGCTGGGGAAATTATTTAGCCTTTCTGTCTCTCAGTTGCCTGGTATGTAAAATGGGGATAATGATGGTACTTGCCTAGGGCTAAATGATTAATGGAGGCAAAGCGCTGAGCACAATGGCTGGCACAGATTACATACCCGATAAATATTAGCTACTGTAGTTGTTGTATTTGAAATATCAACAAGAGTTCCAGAGAAGGTTTAAAAATTGTCAGATTTTGGTGAAAAAAAAGTTTCTCAAAGATAAAAAATGTTATGACTGTTCATGATTTTCACTGCTAAATTACAAAAATTAAAAAAAGATCTGGTAATAAAGATGCATAGAATGTAGAATATTTTCAAAAACGAATATATAGAATGTTTTGTTTTCACAGAAAATTTTAAGGTGATGTAAAAAAATCAAAGAGACTTAATAGCACTACGCTGCCCTAAATTGAATGTTATCATACAGAAAAGAGTGAATTGCGATTTAACAGCTAATCTGAGAGTGGTAGGAAATAGTAGAAAGGTTTAGGGACAGATTACCCAACATCTGTGTTTACCCCAAAGGTAATGCTTCCTTCAAGTAGCAATGGATGGTTGGGATTTACCTATTGACTACTATAAATTTGGGCTTTATCTGTGAATCCTAATTACTCATATCAAATCATTAGGGATAGTTGGGAGTTAGTTGCATTTTGCAGGATGGAATAACATGATGACTGGTTTAGATTGTTTTCAACTGAAACAAAGTGTCACATCCATCCCCAGGCTGAATACTTATTACCTCTTCAAACACACCATGGCATATTTACTCCCGATACATGTTTCTGTTGACCTTCTGATGTGGAAGTCTTCAGTTGTAAAGTGTTTTGCTGGAAATAAATAGTGTGAGAGATCAGTTGACTTAAGAATGTGAAACTGACTTTCAGCTGTAGCTGCTTATCAGAAAACCTTAGTAGTCTCCTAGCATTCCCTGTGGAATTCTGTAATAGTTTAAGTGTCATGCAAAACATTTTGCCATTTATCATTATAATGTAATAGAGAGGTACCTTATGGGAATGAGGCTAGAAAAGGCTTTTTTATGATTACATCATATGGAGATAAATGCTAACAATTTGCGCTTATTATGAGAACAGTTTTCTGAAGAGAATTCTTGATAAATTTTGCAATTGCTCTTCCCTAGATGTATATAGATATAGCATATTATATCATAAATATAGATAACAAAGTTAGAAATAGGCAAGAGGAATTTAGAATTTGTCTGGGTAGAACAGATAAGAATTTGTGCATGCTTGCTCCGGTTTTGTTTTGATTAAAGGATGACTGGGAAGAATGGGAAAAAAGAACAATTCTAAGAAAATATTTACTGGAATTATAATCCATGCCTTTGTAATCCATGACTTCTGGAATAAATTATTGAAGGGCACATAAGCAGAGGTCAGAAAGAATATTCCTCAGATATTTGAGTTGGAACAATACGTGGACTGAGAATTATTCGATATCCAGAGATCAGTATATCTGTATTCTTAACGCTCAGATCACAAGATAAGTAAGAGGCCTTGTACTGCCCCTAGGAGTTTATTTTGGAGCTGCTGAGCTGAGGACATGTGTACTTCAGAAATGAAGGTGTCTTTCTGCCTCCAGTAACTTTAGGGCTAATGTTACCAGGCTACGAAGAGCTCAAAGGCTCTTCTAGTACCCACCTGTTACCGTATATCTGGAGGAAGGTAAAGTGTCCCTGTATTTTACTTGACTGGCTAATAGGTCAATGTCAGTCAACCAAAATTTAATGAATGTTTACTATAGACTTAGCACTGCGAAAGATACTATGAGATGTCAGGAAATCGTAATCCATGGCTCCTACTCACTAAATGCTATAATCAGGATTTATAACCAGGTCTACCTGACTCTAAATCCTATATATTTTACTATGCTATACCATTGGCTAGGCATTTCTCTTACATTATTCTATTTAATATTTACAGTAAGCTTGTAAAGAAATTATTATTATTTATAATTTATGCAAGAAACCTCAGCCATTACAGCAGAAGGAACCCAGTTAGGGATATAAGAAATGGAAAAGCATTTTTCAAAATCAAAGGAACTAAGCCGATTACACTCTATATACAGGCTCTTGCTTATGCAACTGCGAAAGCATTATCATTCTCATTTTATATGAGGAAACAGAGGTCCAGAAGAGGTAAATAAACTTCCTAAGTTTTTACTGTTGGAGCAGTATATGCAGAGCTCATATATAAATCCAAGCCTCTTGAGTTTCCCCTATCTCATGCTGCTTTCCTTGAGACTGGGGATTTCAGCCCTGCCATGGCAGACAGGATTTTTATGGACAGACAGGAAGAGTATGTGTAGGAATGATAACCACCCATCTCTTAAGGTGATTAGAGAGATGCCCATTGTAAACAAGGCCAACCCACCTTGGAGGACTTTGCTTATAATAGGTACTTAATACCCACTAGTTGAATGAGTGAAGATCTGAAAATTTTGATCCATATTCTTAAACATGCCCCTAAGGGACTTTTTCATGAACCAAAACATTGGTCTTCAAAGGGTGTTCAACACACTATATTAGTCCAGTTTTCTTTTGACAAGTGCTTGGTGATCACTAATTTTAAAACTACGGGAGATGAAGAAGACAATCTGAATTGGAACCCACCCTAGAACATTCAATGCATATGGGAATAAGTGCCCTTATCCCATCTGCTTCTGGAAGATGTAGAAGCCACAGGCCAATAGTAAGCATTTTCATATTACCATTTATCAGGGCTCAGTAGTGTTCACCAGATGGGCTTTTATGAGCCAGTAGAGTTGCTTCTCTTTCTACAGTAGCTTACATACATCCTTTTTTTAAATTGTAATTCGACTCTGAAGTACCAGAAAATGAACTGCTTGGTGTAATCATTAATTTGAAAAGTTTAAATATCACCCATTTTGTGCAAGTTGTATTTCAAGATTTAAAAAAAGTTCATTTAAAGGGTGAAAAAAAGTAGCGACAGCAGTCTTTTCCAAGAAACATCAGGGTTTTCATCGTTAATTAGTTAATATAGTACTTGTAAAGTGCTTAGAAGATGAAAAGCACCGTGTAATTAAGTGTCACCTTTCTTATCAGTACCAATAGACTTTAATCACATTATAAGGTCATAGCCTATCTATTTTGCTCCACTGGAGAGTTTTTTTTTTTTTTTTTTCCCTTTCTTATATTGTAGGTATTTCTTTAGAAGAAAATAAGGAAAGAAGTTATTCTCCCTGGGTTTCTGTTAATGTTTTCTGCCCTTAAACCAATAGAGACTTCTGTGGTTTTTGTGGGTTTTGTAATCCAGTCATAGGTTCATAATGCCTGGGGTGTGGGGCTGGGGGACTGGAGGGGGTCTGGAGTGGCAATGAAATGTAAAACCTCTCTAATCCTGACCTCCATCCTCTTCTGAGTATTCTACTTCTTGCAGCCTATTGGACAGCTGTCCTCAGATGTTTACTGACCCCCTAAAGACAAAACATGATTTGAACCAAGCTTTCCACTCAGACTGTTGCCCCTAACTTTATTCTGTTATAAGCACTGCCATCCTTCTTTACGCTCAGAATTGTAAATTTGTAGTTACCATTTATCACTCCTCTTTTCAGTCTTAGTTGTCTAGCCAGTTATTAAGTCCCAGGCTTATTGGATTTGTCTCCTCTACGAAGACCCCAGTGACAGCTTTGATTTAGGTCTTCTGGCCACTTGTCACTTTTCTGCTTCCCGTTGTTTATAATATAAGCACATTCTTAGATTTTGAAAGGGTCCTTGAGCATCCCAGCATCCCAGATGAAAGTTTTTTTTCCTTTAAGCAAGGAATTTTATTTAACCTATGAAAAATAGCCTCATACACTGTGAATAGCATTTGTTATTATTACCTTGTGAGGTTAAAACCTTAAAATTCTACCATAAGCAGAGGTCCTGCCTAGGAAAGTCCTAACAGTTTGTTGGGGGAGATAACTAAGTAGATTTTTTTTCCATTAGTGAATTATTTATTTTGCAATTAATCAAGGTTGTAATATTCTTTAAAATTTTATGTTGAAGACATAATTTAAACAAATTTTTTTTTTTATAATCCCAACACCCAACTATGTAGGGAGAAACAAAGCAATGAATTCATAATCACATAGAGTTACTTATGTAGGGGAGGAAGAATTCTCCTCTACCCTCTTGGGTGTCCGGCTGGGCCTAAGAATTACACTGACATAAGACAGATGAACAGGAGCAAAGCATACATATTTTATGGAAATTTTACATGTAAATGGGAGGCTTCACAAGAGAATGAAGACCTGAAGAAGTGACCAGAGCAGGAACCTTTTATATCTTTTAGACAAAGGAATGAAAAATTTGTGAAGAATTCACAAGACAAAGGGGTTGGGGCTATGGGTAGTAAGTAGTGAAGAAGTAACTAGAAAGATGAGGGTTAGCTTAACAGGTTTGTTTATATAGCCTCCTTGGCCCTAAATTCCCAGTGGTGATAAGGATGTCTTCTACCCTCCTGGTAGAGGGAGAATGCCTTTTCACATGTAGCCATAATCCCCATGGTTGTTTCAGCCTTTGGTCTGTATTTACTTAAATAATTTCAAAGCTTCCCACTATCATCATTTTATCATAGCCTCTCTGTTTTGTAGTTCTTTGTCTTGATTCACCTTGCCTTTGATCAGAATTACTATTCAGTATTTTTAAGAAGGATTGCATTCATGTGCTTTCATTTAAGTAATGTTTTATTTGTTCTTTTTTTCCTGAGCTCATTAAATATACTTTTAAATCTCCTTTTGAACAAAAAACCAGAATGTTTCACAAATTTGTCATCCTTTCTCAAGGCCCATGCTCATACAACCTCAATCTTTAAAATTATAGGACATGTACTGCAGCCTATAGGCTGTATGATATTACTATCATTTAACTCATCAGCAATAGCCATGCTTTGAGTAGTGCTGTTGTAAAGCTATGGGGCAAAGCCTGGACATTTTCCCTTTTATAAATTTTACATTTTATTTTATTTTTAAAATTAATTAATTAATTTAATTTTGGCTGCATCGGGTCTTCGTTGTTGCACGCGGGCTTTCTCTACTTGTGGCAAGCGGGGGCTACTCTTCGTTGTGATATGAGGGCTTCTCATTGTGGTGCCTTCTTTTGTTGTGGAGCACAGGCTCTAGGCGCACAGGCTTCAGTAGTTGTGGCAAGTGGGTTCAGTAGTTGTGGCTTGCGGGCTCTAGAGCGCAGGCTCAGTAGTTGTGACAACGGGCTTAGTTGCTCGGCGGCATGTGGGATCTTCCCAGACCAGGGCTTGAACTCGTGTCCCCTGCATTGGCAGGCAGATTCTTAACCACTGCACCGCCAGGGAAGTCCCTTACATTTTAAAAGTTTTTTTTTTTTCTTAATATCTTTACCAGAGTATAATTATTTTACAGTGGTGTGTTAGTTTCTGCTTTATAACATAGTGAATCAGCTATACATGTACATATATCCCCATATCCCTGCCCTCTTGCATCTCCCTCCCAGCCTCCCTATCCCACCCCTCTAGGTGGTCACAAAGCACAGAGCTGATCTCCCAGTGCTATGCGGCTGCTTCCCATTAGCTATCTGTTTTACACTTGGCAGTGTATATAAGTCCATGCCACTCTCTCACTTCGTCCCAGGTTACACTTCCCCCTCCTCATGTCCTCAAGTGCAATGTCTGCGTCTTTATTCCAATCCTGCCCCTAGGTTCTTCATAACCTTTTTTTTTTTTTTAGATTCTATATATATGTGTTAGCATATGGTATTTGTTTTTCTCTTTCTGACTTACTTAACTCTGTATGACAGAATCTAGGTCCATCCACCTCACTGCAAATAACTCAATTTTGTTTCTTTTTATGGTTGAGTAATATTCCATTGTATATATATGCCACATCTTCTTTATCCATTCATGTGTCGATGGACACTTAGGTTGCTTCCATGTCCTGGCTATTGTAAATGGAGCTTCAATGAACATTGTGGTACATGACTCTTTTTGAATTATGGTTTTCTCAAGGTATATGCCTAGTAGTGGGATTGGTAGGTCGTATGGTAGTTCAATTTTTAGTTTATTAAGGAACCTCCATACTGTTCTCCATAGTGGCTGTATAAATTTACATTCTCAACAACAGTGCAAGAGGGTTCCCTTTTCTTCACACCCTCTCCATTATTTATTGTTTGTAGATTTTTTGATGATGGCCATTCTGACCAGTGTGAGGTGATACCTCATTGTAGTTTTGATTTGCATTTGTCTAATGATTAATGATGTTGAGCATTCTTTCATGTGTTTGTTGGCAATCTGTATATCTTCTTTGGAGAAATGTCTATTTAGGTCTTCTGCTCATTTTTGGATTGTTTGTTTTTTTTGATATTGAGCTGCATGAGCTGCTTGTAAATTTTGGAGATTATTCCTTTGTCAGTTAATTCATTTTGTTTATTTTTTTGTTATTGAGCTGCATGAGCTGCCTGTAAATTTTAGAGATTAATCCTTTGTCAGTTAATTCATTTGCAAATATTTTCTCCCATTCTGAGGGTTGTCTTTTCATCTTCTTTATGGTTTCCTTTGCTGTGCAAAAGTTTTTAAGCTTCATTAGGTCCCATTTGTTTATTTTTGTTTTTATTTCCATTTCTCTAGGAGGTGGGTCAAAAAGGATCTTGCTGTGATTTATGTCATAGAGTGTTCTGCCTATGTTTTCCTCTAAGAGCTTTATAGTGTCTGGCCTTACATTTAGGTCTTTAATCCAATTTGAGTTTATTTTCGTGTATAGTGTTAGGGAGTGTTCTAATATCATTCTTTTACAAGGAGCTGTCCAGTTTTCCCAGCACCATTTATTGTAGAGGCTGTCTTTTCTCCACTGTATATTCTTGCCTCCTTTATCAAAGATAAGGTGACCATATGTGCGTGGGTTTATCTCTGGGATTTCTATCCTGTTCCATTGATCTGTATTTCTGTTTTTGTGCCAGTACCATACTGTCTTGATGACTGTAGCTTTGTAGTATAGTCTGAAGTCAGGGAGCCTGATTCCTCCAGCTCCATTTTTCTTTCTCAAGATGGCTTTGGCTATTCGGGGTTTTTTGTGTTTCCATGCAAATTGTGAATTTTTTTGTCCTAGTTCTGTGAAAAATGCCATAGGTAGTTTGATTGGGATTGCATTGAACCTGTAGATTGCTTTGGGTAGTATAGTCATTTTCACAATGTTGATTCTTCCAATCCAATGGCATGGTATATCTCTCCAACTGTTTGTATCATCTTTAATGTCTGTCATCAGTGTCTTATAGTTTTCTGCATACAGGTGTTTTGTCTGCTTAGGTAGGTTTATTCCTAGGTATATTGTTCTTTTTGTTGCGATGGTAAGTGGGAGTGTTTCCTCAATTTCTTTTTCAGATTTTTCATCATTAGTATAGAGGAATGCAAGAGATTTCTGTGCATTAATTTTGTATCCTGCTGCTTTACCTAATTCATTGATTAGCTCTAGTAGTTTTCTGGTAGCATCTTTAGGATTCTCTATGTGTAGTATCATGTCATCTGCAAACAGTGACAGCTTTAGTCTTCTTTTCTGATTTGGATTCCTTTTATTTCTTTTTCTTCTCTGATTGCTGTTGCTAACACTTCCCAAAGTGTGTTGAATAGTAGTGGTGAGAGTGGGCAACCTTGTCTTGTTCCTAATCTTAGTGGAAATGGTTTCAGTTTTTCACCATTGAGAATGTTGATGGTTCTTGGTTTGGCATATATGGCCTTTATTATGTTGAGGTAAGTTCCCTCTACTCCTACTTTCTGCACGGTTTTTATCATAAATGGGTTTGAATTTTGTCGAAAGCTTTCTCTGCATCTATTGAGATGATCATATGGTTTTTCTCCTTCAATTTGTTAATATGGTGTATCACATTGATTTGCATATATTGAAGAATCCTTGCCTTCCTGGGATAAACCCCACTTGATTATGGTGTATGTTACTTTTAATGTGCTGTTGGATTCTGTTTGCTAGTATTTTGTTGAGGATTTTTGCATCTATGTTCATCCGTGATATTAGCCTGTAGTTTTCTTCTTTTGCAACATCTTTGTCTGGTTTTGGTATCAGGGTGATGGTGGCCTCATAGAATGAGTTTGGGAATGTTCCTCCCTCTGCTATATTTTGGAAAAGTTTGAGAAGGATAGGTGTTAATTCTTCTCTAATGTTTGATAGAATTCACCTGTGAAGTCACCTGGTTCTGGGCTTTTGTTTGTTGGAAGATTTTTAACCACAACCTCAGTTTCAGTGCTTGTGATTGGTCTGTTTATATTTTCTATTTCTTCCTAGTTTTGTCTAGGAAGTTTGTGCTTTTCTAAAAGTTAGTCCATTTCTTCCATGGTTGTCCATTTTATTGTCATATAGTTGCTTGTAGTATTCTCTAATGATCCTTTGTATTTCTGCAGTGTCAGTTGTTACTTTTCCTTTTTCATTTCTAATTCTGTTGATTTGAGTCCTCTCCCTTTTTTTCTTGATGAATCTGGCTAATGGTTTATCCATTTTGTTTATCTTTTCAAAGAACCAGCTTTTAGTTTTATTGATCTTTGCTATTGTTTCATTCATTTTTTTCATTTATTTCTGATCTGATCTTTATTATTTCTTTTCTGCTAACTTTGGCATCTTTTTGTTCTTCTTTCTCTAATTGCTTTAGGTGTATGTTTAGATTGTTTATTTGAGAGTTTTCTTGTTTCTTTAGGTAGGATTGTATTGCTATAAACTTAACCTTTCTGAACTGCTTTTGTTGCATCCCATAGGTTTTGGGTAGTCATGTTTTCATTGTGATTTTTTTCTAGGTATTTTTTGATTTCCTCTTTGATTTCTTCAGTGATCTCTTGGTTATTTAGTAGTGTATTGTTTGGCCTCCATGTGTTTCTGTCTTCTAAAGTTTTTTTTTCCCTGTAATTGATATCTAGTCTCATAGCATTTTCTTTGGAAATGATACTGGATATGAGTTCAATTTTCTTAAATTTACCAAGGCTTGATTTGTGACCCAGGATAGGATCTATCCTGGAGAATGTTCCATGAGCACTTGAGGAGAAAGTGTATTTTGTTGTTTTTGGATGGAATGTCCTATAAATATCAATTAAGTCCATCTTGTTTAATGTATCATTTAAGGCTGTGTTTCCTTATTGATTTTCATTTTGGATGATCTGTGCATTGGTGAAAGTGGTGTATTAAAGTCCCCTTTTATGATTGTGTTACTGTCTATTTCCCCTTTTATGGCTGTTAGCATTTGCCTTATGTATTGAGGTGCTCCTATGTTGGGTGCATATATATTTACAATTGTTATATCTTCTTCTTGGATTGATCCTTTGATCATTATGCAGTGTCTTTGTCTCTTTTGATAGTCTTTATTTTAAAGTCTATTTTGTCCGATATGAGAATTGCTACTCCAGCTTTCTTTTGATTTCCATTTGCATGGAATATCTCTTTCCATCCCTTCACTTTCCATCTGTATGTGTCCCTAGGTCTGAAGTGGGTCTCTTGTAGATACCATATATACGGGTCTTGTTTTTGTATCCATTCAGCCAGTCTGTGTCTTTTGGTTGAAGCATTTAATCCATTTACATTTAAGGTAATTATCGATATGTATGTTCCTATTACCATTTTCTTATTTGTTTTGTGTTTGTTGTTTTAGGTCTTTTCCTTCTCTTGTTTTTCCTGCCTGGAGAATTTCCTTTAGCATTTGTCTTAAAGCTGGTTTGGTGGTGCTGAATTCTCTTAGCTTTTGCTTGTCTGTAAAGGTTTTAATTTCTCTGTTGTATCTGAATGAGATCCTTGGTGAGTAGAGTAATCTTAATTGTAGGTTTTTCCTTTCATCACTTTAAATATGTCCTGCCACTCCCTTCTGGCTTGCAGAGTTTCTGCTGAAAGATCAGCTGTTACCCTTTTGGGGATTCCCTTTATGTTATTTGTTGCTTTTCACTTGCTGCTTTTAATATTTTTTCTTTATATTTAACTTTTGATAGTTTGATTAAAATGTGTGTTGGTGTGTTTCTCCTTGGATTTATCCTGTATGGGACTCTTTGTGCTTCCTAGACTTGATTAACTCTTTCCTTTCCCATATTAGGGAAGTTTTCAACTATAATCTCTTCAAATATTTTCTCAATCCCTTTCTTTTTCTCTTCTCCTTCTGGGATGCCTATAATTCGAATGTTGGAGCATTTAATGTTGTCCCACATGTCTCTGAGACTGTCCTCAATGCTTTTCATACTTTTTGTTTATTCTGTTCTTGCAGTAGTTATTCCACTATTTTATCTTCCAGGTCACTTGTCCGTTCTTTGCCTCAGTTATTCTGCTATTGATTCCTTCTAGAGAATTTTTAATTTCATTTATTGTGTTGCTCATCATTGTTTGTTTGCTCCTTACTTCTTCTAGGTCCTTGTTAAATATTTCTTGCATTTTCTCTATTCTATTTCCAAGATTTTGGATCATCTTTACTATCATTATTCTGAAGTCTTTTTCAGGTAGACTCTCTATTTCCTCTTCATTTGTTAGGTCTGGTGGGTTTTTATCTTGCTCCTTCATCTTCTGTGTGTTTTTCTGTCTTCTCATTTTGCTTATCTTACTGTGTTTGGGGTCTCCTTTTTGCAGGCTGCAGGTTCGTAGCTCCCCTTGTTTTTGGTGTCTGCCCCCAGTGGCTAAATTTGGTTCAGTGGGTTGTGTAGGCTTCCTGGTGGAGGGGACTAGTGCCTGTGTTCTGGTGGATGAGGCTGGATCTTGTCTTTCTGGTGGGCAGGTCCACATCTGGTGGTGTGTTTTGGGGTGTCTGTGGACTTATTATGATTTTAGGCAGCCTCTCTGCTAATGGGTGGGGTTGTGTTCCTGTCTTGTTATTTGTTTGGCATAGGGTGTCCAGCACTGTAACTTGCTGGTCATTGAGTAGACCTGGGTCTTAGTGTTGAGATGGTGATCTCTGAGAGAAATTTCACCGTTTGATGTTATGAGGGGCCAGGAGGTCTCTCGTGGACCAACGTCGTGAACTCAGCTCTCCTACCTCAGAGGCACAGGCCTCACACCCGGCCAGAGCGCCAGGACCCTGTCAGCCACACAGCTCAGAGAAAAAGGGAGAAAAAAAGAAAAAAAGAAAGAAAAAAAAATTAAAATAAAAAATAATTTTTAAAAACAAAAAATCAGTAATAAAAAAAGGAAAAAAAAAAAAAGAAAGAAAGAAGAGAGCAACCAAACCAAAAAACAAATCCACCAATGATAACAAATGCTAAAAAGTATACTTAAAAAATACAAAAAAACAAAAAAACTGACAGAATCCTAGGGCAAATGGTAAGATTGTCCATTTGTGACAAAATCACACAAAGAAGCATACAGATACAGACTCACAAAAAGAGAAAAAGGGAAAAATATATATATCGTTGCTCCCAAAGTCTACCACCTCAATTTTGGGATGATTTGTTGTCTGTTCAGGTATTCCACAGATGCAGGGTACATCACGTTGATTGTGGAGATTTAATCCTCTGCTCCTGAGGCTGCTGGGAGAGATTTCCCTTTCTGTTCTTTGTTCGTGCAGCTCCTGGGGTTCAGGTTTGGATTTTGCCCTTTCTCTCCCTGTAGGTCACCTGAGAGCCACTGTTCCCTGCTGAGACAGGATGGGCAGCTGATTCGGGGGCTCTGGCTCACTCAGGCCCGGGGGAGGGAGGGGTACGGAATGTGGGGTGGGTCTGTAGCGGCAGAGGCCGGCATGACATTGCAACAGCCTGAGGTGCGCCTTGTGTTCTCCCGGGGTAGTTGTCCCTGGATCACGGGACCCTGGCAGTGGCGGGCTGCACAGGCTCCTGGGAGGGGAGGTGTGGACAGTGACCTGTGCTTGCATGCAGGCTTTTTGTTGGCTGCAGCAGCAGCCTTAGCATTTCATGCCCGTCTCTGGTGTCCACGCTGATAGCCGCAGCTCGGGTCCGTCTCTGGAGCTCATTTAGGCAGTGCTCTGAATCCCCTCTCCTTGGGCACCCTGAAACAATGGTTTCTTGCCTCTTAGGCAGGTCCAGAGTTTTCCCTGGACTCCCTCCTGGCTAGCTGTGGCACACTAGCCCCCTTCAGTCTGTATTCACGCAGCCAACCCCAGTCCTCTCACTGGGGTCTGACTTCCAAAGCCCGAGCCTCAGCTCCCAGCCCCCACCTGCCCCAGTGGCTGAGCAGACAAGCCTCTTGGGCTGGTGAGTGCTGGTCGGCACCGATCCTCTGTGCAGGAATCTCTCCGCTTTGCCCTCTGTACCCCTGTTGCTGCGCTCTCCTCTGTGGCTCCGAAGCTTCCCCACCCCCCAATACCCCCTGTCTCTGCCATTGAAGGGGCTTCCTAGTGTGTGGAAACTTTACCTCCTTCACATTCCCTCCCAGTAGTGCAGGTCTCTTCCCTATTCTTTTGTCCCTGTTTTTTCTTTTGCCCTACCCAGGTACGTGGGGAGTTTCTTGCCTTTTGGGAGGTCTGAGGTCTTCTGCCAGCGTTCAGTAGGTGTTCTGTAGGAGTTGTTCCACATGTGGGTGTATTTCTGATGTATTTGTGGGGAGGAAGGTGGTCTCCATGTCTTACTCCTCCTCCATCTTGAAGGTCTCCCCCATTTTAAAAGTTTTTATGGTGCTTTATCATATGCACATATAACAGACACTTAAGTGTTGGAATTTCCTTAGAGATCCTTTAGTCAGCCTTGAACTCCATGAATTTTTGGTCTTCTTACAATATCATTGAAAAATTTCCAGCTCCTGCTTGAAGTCTTCCACTGACATGATGCTCGCTATTTTAGTTGAAGTTCTTTTGATTGTTGAAAATTCTTATATTGAATAGAAAGCTCTGTCATTGTCATTTCTGATCATTAGCTGGTATAATGAAAGTATGCCTATCTCCTCTTCTTTGAGATTCTTTCAACAATTGGAAGAGTCTGTCTAACCTAATTCTTCTCCACTCACGCTTTCCTCCTTTGTTATCTGTATTTTGAAGAAAGGTCTTCTGGGAAAATTTACCTGTAATCTTCCCTTCTTTTTAATTAACTCAGTACCTTTTAAAATTACTTCCTTTTTGAGAATTCTGTGCAAATATAGTTTATGAGTATGGATTGTTTTGTGAGTAAAATTATAAAGTAGCAAGTCATTTGCATTAAGAATATACATGATGTCTGTATAGTATAAATTCATATCTACTAAGAGGATGACATCAAAGCTTGGTAAATAAAAATATCACACACATATCGAGGACTGATCTTGTGTTCCCAAAACACAAAAAAATTCTATGAGACCACATAAAAACTGTCCATTTAGGCAGGGGGCCTAGTACAAGACAT
>NW_006784171.1:33157-57600 GCF_000442215.2 Lipotes vexillifer | reverse complement strand
GGGAAAGAGCACAGGCTGCTCACTCCATGCAACGTAGGTGATAAAATCCTCTAAAAAGCCATTCCAGGATGGAGAAGCTTTGAAGATGGTTTTCATCTCCAATTTCTGTGGACGTGTCTGACCTTTAATATTACTAAGTAAGTTAAGAACTAGAGGAAACATCAGTGCCCTTTCTCTCCCTCTTCTCCATTTCTTTCTTTTTTTTTTTTTTCAGAATAAATAGAAGATGGAGGAGAGACAGACTGTTGTTGGTTTCTCAGCAGGACTGGGGAAAAGCTCTCTGTGGCAGAGTAAGTGATAAAAAACCTTAGAACTTTTTTTGAAATGTAAATCTAAATATGCTTAGTGGTCACTATTCCTCTTAATGACCTAGTGATAATTATCCAAATGAAACCCAAACTATAGCACCATGAGCACACAGTATTTTCAAATTCTTGATCTGGACCGCTTCATTGACTAATGCATCCCGTTTTCATCATCCTATTTAGGCTGCTTTATACTGTTGGCTCACACTGATTTTATCCTTAAAGAAATTAGCAGGTAATTTTCATAAGAAATGTAGTTAAAGCAGATCTCCTTATGCTATATTTGTGCAATTAAAAAAATCCCCAAATTTAAATGTAAGATTTTACATTTATTCTTGTCTAATTTTTTTGATGTAGTTTCAAACACCAAGATAATTTTGAATATTAGGTCCATCTGTCATCACATCAGTGCTTTATTTGGCTTTCTGTGAGAACCTGATAAGGATATCTTCATGTGTCTTCATTTACATAAAAAATTACAAGGAGTTGAATAAAACAGGAGCAAGGTCGGGGTCCTGTGGCTTGGCACAAATATTCTAGATGGGTATTTGGCCATTAATCAATGTTCTGGACACTTCATGCAGATCAGCTGGCCTTGAATCCATGCAACCAAAATTTCAGTGTTTTAGCCACGTGAACCAATAAGGTCACATTTTAATGGAGAAGATGTCTAAAATTAAGATATATGGTATAGACAGCATTCTCCAATATAATATGCCATTCTTAAATATTTGTTTTTTTCCCCCAATTTCTTCTTTATTATTGATATTTTCATTTATGTTTAATTAAGCTATTTGGTCATTTTTTTCCCCCAAAGTACTTCTTTAGCCATTCTCATTATTCTGCTCTGTTATCACTTTGAGGTGTTCTTAATGGAACACATAATTGCAGTTGTGCTGATACATAGATATATACCCAAAGGAAATGATATGCTTGGTTACTTACTGATTATTTATATGAGAATTAAGAATCATGTCTCTTTAGCATTAAGCTTGAGTGGTTCTTAACTTTTGAATGTTAGCTTTCTAAAGAAACCAAAACAAAGCATTTTATCTTCAAAATATTGAGCTATAGATATGGGGAAATTGTTTGATTTAATTTTCTCCCATCCAGATGTAACTTGTGGATCTAGCCTACAGGTAAAATAATAAGAAAAGATCAAAGGCAAAGAGATGTCAGGATGCTAGAAATTTTAAATGGCTTCAATAAAATCTTATGATCTATCACATCAAGTGCTTTGAACCAGTTCAAGACAGAAAAAAAGATGAGTGAAAGACAAACACATAGGATATTTAATAATGAAGGATGAGTTTGGCAGATGGTAGGCTCCCTTCTCTGTTCCCAAGCAGGAGAGGATAAAGTAGACTTTCCTTTGTAGAAAAGAGAAAATAGCTCTTTTCCACCTTGATAGACACCTGCAGATCTGGGTATGTCCTCAATCTTTGTCTGATATCTCTGTAATATGATTCTGAAATAGAGCCTGTCTGGGATATATTGGCAGAGATTATTTCTTCATACTTCAGATAACAATTGTGAAAAACCAGTTCTGAATCACTACATTAGAATTCTCTCATGATCACTTGCAATGAGTTGTCAGTATCAGAGAAATTAAAGGAATCTATAAGAACATCACAACAGTTAGGCTACATAGTTAGAACTCTTTTATCTGTCAAGAGGCCAGTTATATAATTAGAGCATTTCTGAGTTGTAAGAGTCTTTAAGATTGTTTAGTCCAACCCCCATATTTTTGGAGCTCAATGATTTATTTGCTTTTGGGAAAGGATTTTCAAATTTAGAGATAATTAGGATTACATTAAGGCTCTTTGTGCCAAGATAAAACAATTAGTAAAGAGCGTCCACTAGTTCCAGTATAATAACAACAATAAAAGTGAAATTTATTGAGTGCCAGGTACCGTTCTAAACATTTTGCATGTAGTAGCACATTTAATCCTTACAATCACCTTAGGAGATTGGTGTAATTTTTATACCTCATTTTTCTGTTGGAGAAGCAGAAGCACACAAAGGTAATTTGCCTAAGAACTGAGATGTGGCAGAGCCCTGGATTTGAGCCCAAGAAATCTAGTTCTGTAGCTTACAACACTTAACCACAATGCTGTGCTGCCTGTCAGGATTATGGAGATATAAAGCAACTACAAGTTTGAAGTCTGAACTACAGTATTTGCTCAAAGTCAGTTAATCAGTGGAATAGATAATCAAGGATGCTATGTTGGTGGCAGTTCTAGATTGATAACATAAAAATGCTGGATTTGTCAAATTTAAGTACTGTCCCCAGTAGGTTTGGCATTGTTTATAATTTTTCTGGTCTTTGTCCCGGTTTCTTTGCTTGGAGATTCTGAAACCCTTGGAACTTCCCGAGTGCTAGAAGTGTCTTTGTTATTCATGAGCCCCTTGGATCACATCTGAGTTTATGCTAATGAGGGACTCATGGAGGACCCCTAGATAGCTTCAGGTTGGGGGCTCGCTATCACAAAGACCAACCGTATGATTACAGAATTGGAACTTTGAGGCAGCCTGACCTCTGAGGAGGGACAGAACGAGTTAAATCATGTGGCCAATGATTCAATCAGTCGTGCTTATGTAATGAAACCCAAATAAAAATTCTGGACACCTAACCTTAGTGATGCTTACTGGTTGGTGACCACGTTGATGTGCCAGGAGGGTGATGTGCCCCAATTCCATGAAGACAGGGCACAGAAGCTCTGAGTTTGGGATCCTCTTAGACCTCACCCTGTGTGTCTCTTTATTTGGCTGTTCTTGAGTTGTATCATTTTAATAGAATTGTCATCAGAAGGATAGAGTTTTCCTGAGTTCTATGGTTCATTCTAGTGAAGTATCAAACATTAGGGGGCTTATGGGAACCCCCCAAGTTTGTAGCTAGTTGGTCTGAAGTGAGGCAGTCTTTTTGTAGACTGGGCCCTTTAACTGGTGGGGTCTGTTAACCCCAGGTGGTTCATACCAGAATTGAATTGAAGTACACCAGTTGGCATTGAAACATATTGGGGTGAATAAAGATAAACACTAATCATTACTTCCTCATATTTGATAACAAAGCTAAGACTTCATTTCATTAAATACTGCAGTCAAGGTTGTAGAGGGGTGCAGAAGATGACTGGTTTTGAGCTCCTCTTGAAGGATGTTTATGTATATGTAAATGCAATGGTGTGAGTATGTATATAAAATTGGAACTTTAAAAAAAAAATTGAAGTATAGTTGATTTACAGTGTTGTGTTATTTTCAGGTGTACAGCAAAATGATTCAGTTTTTTATATACATATATATTCTTTTTCAGATTCTTTTCTATTATTGAATATAGGCCCTGTGCTATACAGTAGATCCTTGTTGTTTATTTTATATGTAGCAGTGTGTATCTGTTAATACCAAACTCCTAATTTATCCCTTCCCCCTCACTTTCCCCTTTGGTAATCATAAGTTTGTTTACTATGTCTGTGAGTCTGTATCAGTTTTGTAAATACGTTCATTTGTATTATTTTTTTAGATTCTACATATAAGTGATATCATATGATTTTTGTCTTTCTCTGTCTAACTTACTTCACTTAGTATGATAATCTCTAGGTCCATCCATGTTGCTGCAAATGGCATTATTTCATTCTTTTCAATGCCTGAGTAATATTCCATTGCATATGTATACCATATCTTCTTTATCCACTCATCTGGTGATAGACACTTAGCTTACTTCCATATCTTGGCTATTGTAAAGAGTACTGCTGCTATGAACATTGGGGTGCATGTATCTTTTCAAATTAGAGTTTTCATCTTTTCCAGATATATGCCCAGGAGTGGGATTGCTGGATCATATGATAACTCTAATTTTAGCTTTTTATGGAACCTCCATACTGTTCTCCATAGTGGCTGTACCAATTTACATTCCCACCAACAGTGTAGGAGTGTTCCCTTTTCTCAACACCCTCTCCAGCATTTATTATTTGTAGATTTTTTGATGATGGCCATTCTGACTGGTGTGTGGTGATACCTTATTGTAGTTTTGATTTGCATTTTTCTAATAATTAGTAATGTTGAGCATCTTTTCATGTGACTGTTGGATATCTGTATGTCTTCTTTGGATAAATGTATATTTAGCTCTTCTGCCCATTTTTTTGACTGGGTTTTTTTTTTTTTTTTTTTGGATATTGAGATGCATGAGTTGTTTGTATATTTTGGAGATTAAGCCCTTGTTGGTTGCGTCATTTGCAAATATTTTCTCCCAGTCAGTAGGTTGTTGTTTTGTTTTGTTTATAGTTTCCTTTGCTGTGCAAAAGCTTTTAAGTTTAATTAGGTTCCATTTGTTTATTTTTGCTTTTGTTTCCATTACTGTAGGAGGCGGATCCAAAAAAATATTGCTGCAATTTATGTCAAAGTGTTCTACCTATGTTTTCCTCCAGGACTTTTATAGTGTCTGGTTTTACATTTAGGTCTTTAATCCATTTTGAGTTTATTTTTGTACATGGCATTAGAAAATGTTCTAATTTCATTCCTTTACATGTAGCTGTCCAGTTTTCCCAGCACCACTTATTGAAGAGACTGACTGTCTTTTCTCCATCGTATATTCTTGCCTCCTTTGTTGTAGATTAATTGACCATAAGTGTGTGGGTCTTTTTCTGGGCTTTCTGTCCTGTTCCATTGATCTATGTGTCTGTTTCTGTGCCAGTACCATACTGTTTTAATTACTGTAGCTTTGTAGTATAGTCTGAAGTCAGGAAGCATGATTCCTCCAGCTCCATTCTTCTTTCACAGGATTATTTTTGCTATTCGGGGTCTTTTGTATTTCCACACAAATTTTAAAATTATTTGTTCTAGTTCTGTGAAAAATGCCATTGGTAATTTGATAGGGATTGCATTGAATCTGTAGATTGCCTTGGGTAGTTTGGTCATTTTGACAAAATTGATCCTTCCAATCAATGAACACGATATATCTTTCTATCTGTTTGTGTTGTCTTCAATTTCTTTTATCAGCATCTTATTGTTTTTGGAGTACAGGTCTTTTGCCTCCTTAGGAAGGTTTATTCCTAGGCATTTTATTCTTTTTGATATGACAGTAAATGGGATTGTTTCCTTAGTTTCTCTTTCTAACAGGTCATTGTTGGTGTATAGAAATGCAACAGATTTTTGTATTAAAATTGGAACGTTTTGAACTATATGTTATTTAAAAGCTTTGATTAGAGAAAACAAACAAAAAAAAACAGAAGCTGGAACAGTTTCATTGACTTAGAATCTTCCTTTTCATTGTAAATCTATAAACACTTAGGCAGGAAGGGGCTCATGATATCATTGAATTCAATCCCCTTATTGTACTGATAAGGACACTGAAGTCCATCTCAGATTTCATAACTTGTCTAAGGTCACGTGTCTAGTTAGGGTAGAGTTGGGACTAGATTCCAAATAGTTCTAAGGCTGGATTGCAATCTAGCTTTGATGTTTTCTAACCTACAGCTCTATCCACTGAAGAAGAGGTTGTGCATAAACATCCATATTTTTGTACTCTTTATGTAAATTGGCAAGTAATATATAGATGTATTCTTACTGAGACTTTCAACAACACAGAAATGCCTAGAATAAATATCAAAGTTCCTTTTTCCCACACCAATCACAATTCTCTCTCACAAGTTTTATTATTTGGTGAGTATTCCTCCAAACATTTCCCTATGCATTTACATACACTTTGTGATATATTGGCTCGGTTAAAAGTGCTTTTCCATAAAAGAGTTCATGAATACATATTGCTCTTTAGCTTTCTTTTCACACACAGTGAGGTATTAGTTGTATTTCTATGTCAGCATTATAGTTCTAATCCATTCTTCTAACGCCTGCATGGATTGTACATACTCAGTTGCGTGTAAAAAAGTTAAAAAGAAGCCACATTCACATCCCCTGACTGAAAGAAAACTAAAGGAGTTTCAGTTTTACTTTTTGGACTTCCAGTGCTTTCCCTGTATTATTTTTGCTTCCAGTGTTGTCCTCGTTCCCTGAAACTAAACTGTTTTATCTAAATGTCTGTCATCTTTCTCTTTCCTGAAAAAATATACTTAGAATAGTTGCGTTTTACAGCATTTTTCTAACTTTAGCTTATTTCAATCCTTTATCATGTGATTAACTGTATATCTAAGTCTAAATCTTTAGGTACTGTGATGAGAAGGATTTACCATCATTAGATCAGAAATTATTCATGAGTTGCAAATAAATGAAACAGAAGAAAATGGTGTATGCTTCATGTATGTATAATTACTTAAAATGTTTTTCTATGTGCTTGAGCTGGCATTAGCATCAGACCTTCACTGCATTATTTATTAAATGTTCTTAGTACAAATTTATAATATTAAGTGGTTGTTCTCCCTAGGAAAGATTAGAAATTAAGGATGAGCTCAGTGACTGAAACACATTCACACACTTTCTTCTTGGTTTAATCATCTTTAAATTTTTTTGATGGAATGTGTCCCCCAATTCTTGTTTCCCATACTTGTTCAGTTCTGATGAAGACTGCCTAGAGCTCAATTTGGTTAAAAATGGAAACTTGTTTTTACTGATTGTGATAGGTAGCTTATCACATAAATAATGGTCTCTGAAGTTCATGTAGTAGATTGCATTAGTTCTTTTGTTTAGAGTTGAGAGACAAGCAAGTTTCACGTGGCTTGTCAATAGGATCAAAATAGAAGCAGTGTTTCCAGTATATAAGTTTGACATGAAATACAAATAAGCAAACATAATAGCACACACACACACACACACACTCATATGCTTTCTAATTAGAAAAAATTTAATGTAAATGTTTATGTTATATAGGCCCTTGCATTTAGTCAGTTTGCCAGTGACTAAGTAAATATTATTCATGCTGTTGAAGAAAAGTTTTGATGTGTATGAATCATCACCATATTTTCTCCATTCTTCATCATTGTCTATTTGAATATAGTATTATGCCAAGTTCACCAATGCCCACATGTGAAATGGTCTGCCATGCCTGACAAGAACATAAAACAAAGTTTAAGAACAAAACTAATCAAATTAATTGCTGAGGTAATACAGGTTTTTCCTAAAAATCTCAAGTTGGAATATTTCACTCCTGCATTTCCTCCTTCCTTCTGGTGTCTCCTTCACACGCAGTTTACTAGTTCCTCCTCATATCCTTATCCTCCAAATTTTGGAGTATTTCAGGTCTAAGTCCTTGGACTTCTTCATTTTTCTCTCCACGCTTTTCCCCTAAGTAATCTTACCCAGTCTCATGGCTTTAAATATGATCTATGTCCTGATGATTCTAAAAGGTACATCTCCAGCCTAGACTTCTTTCTCGAATTGTCTCCGCTTGAATATCCAATAGATATCTCAGACTTAACATATCCGAGAATGAGTTCCTGAGTTTTTCCTCCAAACTTGCTCACCCCATTTTGTCCATCTTTTTCTCTGTTCTCTAAATATTTACAATAGTTATTTAAAAAATCCAAGTCTGTTAATGACATCATCTTGATCAACTTTGGATCTGCTTCTGTGGCCTTTTTTCTCCCTTGATTATAGGTCACATTTTCTTTTCTTTTTAAAAAATATTTACTTATTTATTTTGCTGCACCAGGTCTTAGTTGTGCATGTGTGATCTTTAGTTGCAGCATGTAGGCTCTCAGTTGTGGCATGTGGGATCTAGTTCCCTGACCAGGGATCGAACCTGGGCCCCCTGAATTGGGAGTATGGAATCTTAACCACTGGACCACCAGGGAAGTCCCTAGGTCACATTTTCATACTTTGGCCCATGTCTCATAATTTTTTATTGTATCCTGGATATTGTATGCAAAAAACAGAAAAAGTTGAACTAGATTTTTTTTTAATAGAGGACATGCCTTTTCCTTTGTGAGGAAGCTAGGTGAAGGGTTGATATTTTCTGTTTTATTAGAGTTGGGCTGGGTCAGTACTAGGTTGAAACTTTAATTAATTTCAGGTCATCTCTGTTTTTAAATATCTTATGAGTGAGTTCAGTCCCATTTCTCGGGCAGGACTTTGTGACTCGGGAACTCGAAGCCTATATCTCTCTCTGCTTTTGACCCCTGGCCTCAGTTGCTGCTTGAGTAATAAGATTGGGGAAGAATTCTGGATCAGGATGATTAGCATTACATTTAGGGCTCCTTCTAGATTTTACACTATCTTTCCAGATCATACAGTCATACAATTTTGTTTGGTTTTCTTCTTGTCCCAACAAATCATGCTTATGGCATACCAGCTCCTGCACCTGTTTCTGTCTCCAGATGTGACATATCCCCAGGTATGAAAGCAGTCACAAGTCTTTAAGCACCTAGAAAGGGCTCATGCTCCTCTGTATATCTGACTTCTTTGTATCTACTGTTCTTTGATGATTTTAAAGAAAAACATACTTTTTAGTTTATCTGGTGTTTTCTTGTTATGGCAGGAGCAATATTATTTACAATTTTCTACACTCTAAGTATAAGTGGAGTTGTAGAATTTAATTTGATACCTTTAATGATAAAAGAGGTTGATAAAAATCCTTCCTTAAAGGTACTTTGAGAATACTTACACTCAGGGTGCTATTCAAAACAGTGTAGTAGAGGACCAATTAAGATACACATTGGTTAGTACAGCCACTGGTGAGGGGATTGGCATATTTTAAAGTAGCACTGTTATGATAAAGAACATGAGTATAAGTAGGTTGATATGAAAGTCTTGTGAAATAGTGAATGAAATGAGCATTTAAGATTTTGCATTTCAAGTGAAAGTTTAACCAATACAACTCTCATTCTGAATGGTGTTTGCAATATCCGGTTTTAAGTAACAGTTTTTTTCCCGTACCTATTACCTGTCTGGTATTTGAGAGAGGTCACACCATGAATCTACATTTCCTGTCTTTTGACTAGTTATAGTCTAAACCAGTTAGAGGGACCTTCTTGTTTAACCAGCTAAAATTCTGCTTTTGAAAATCCTGTCAGTTGGCACTGTGTAAAAAGAATGCCCTGGTGGAAAAAATAGAGGCTCAGCTTCCTTTATAGATCTTTTTCACAATGGGAGGCAAGGACTGTGATCCCTATCCTGCTGGCAGCGCAGTGATATAAATCAGGCTCTTTCACTTCAGTCAACTTTACCCACAATGAATGAAATCCAGATCTTTAAATAACATATGGCTGGGCTGTCATTTCATTGCTCTGACAGAACGTGATCTAAGCTGTCAGTTTCTAATCTAAAGAAAGATAGGGAAAATGAGGAGGAATGACAATGAAGCATTTTATTTCTTTTGGAAAGAAGGCAGGATGTAATGCTCCAGTAAATACATGAATAAATAAAATAACTACATTTGAGGGTTGATTTTAGAGTTTTTGCCCATCTGGCCCTACCTAGAATCTCTGTGGTCCGTTGGATTTTACTGTCTTTATCCTAAACTTTAAGATATTCAAGAGGAGAATGCAGTGCCTTTTTTTTTTTTTTTAACATTTTACATTCATGACAGTACATATTGTAAGATAGAACTTTGATCCTAATCTCACACTTGAGTGCATTTCTGAATCCATACTTTGAAAAAACATACTATATCTTCAAAAGAGGAACAAATAAGAGCAACTACCATTATATTAACTTTATGCACTCACTAAGTGCCATGTCTGCCATAAACATACCAAGTAGTTCAAGAAAATGCTGGGTGGAAATCTAACACCTTTGTACATATTGTAATAAATGGATGTATAAGACAAGAAAAAAATTTTGTACTATTGGTAATCAGTAGAAATCAATAACAAAAATGATATTTTTTGAGTTGAAACAGTACTTTTTGAGGAAATATCTAAGCACTTAGATAAAAAGGACTGTTGAAGTATGGCCCCACAGGTAGGCAGATTTTAAATCTCCAAAAAGAGATAAAAGAAAGATGCTTTTAGCTCCAGTCTAACGATCCTGATGTGTGTGTTTTTGGCCATCTGACACAAACTGTGAAGCCATCCCTAAATTCTAAAGACTTTCTAATGAATTCTAAATATTTTTTTCGGCATAATTCCTGAAATGTTCATTTACAATTTTACTGGGTGTTTCACTTTGTCTGTACTTTCTCTGTACTTGTTTCCCCAATGTTCTACAATTGCACTCATCTTTTAGATTTTTCTCCTTGCTATGCTGGAGAAACACGGGGTTTTTAATAATCACTGTTTACTTAGAAATTTAAATGTAAACACGGAAATTTTTCCTTTGCAAGAGGAGGTGATGGAAAACATTTTAGACATTGGAAAATGGACAAAGGTAGTCTTTTCTAGGTGGAAAAGCTCAAATGAGTAACTCTGAGCTGATATTTTCTATCTGCCCCTCCAGATCCACTGTCCAACTTTCTTCACCTTGTTCTCCGCCCCAGCAGGTTGATCAGTATGGATCCCATTTCCTTGGTCTTCAGCTGAGTCTTCAGGGTGGGAAGACCTGGTAAAAGATCAGAGGGAGGGAGGAGAGTGCTGACTGGGTATTCATTTCCCTGGATTCCTTACTGTGAGGTTGATTCCGGGCCTTTCAACAGAAGTCTTTGGTCCTCTCAAGGGCTTCTTCTTGACTTGACTCTCTCCCTCCAGGTTCAGTAGCCACTGAACCCCTTATTCATTCCGGTACAGGAGTGGTCACAGTCAGGCTACTCCCAGCCCTGGGTGATTCTCCTGTATATTGTGGCTCCCCAAATAGCATTGCCTTTATAATTAATCCCTTCGTAAATAAGCTCTCAAATTAGCCTGTTTCAAGTGTGCCACCTGTTTCCTGTTGGGATTCTGACTGGTAAAAATTCTATTAATCCTCAAGAAAGCAAAATTATTAAGGATCTATATATTAAGCACAGAATGTTGTTAGATTTACATTGGATCAGTATTTAATACTTAACCTCACAAAAAAGAAAAACAATATTATTTCTATTACCTAGAAGAATATTAAATCAAGACTGTTAGGATTTCAAAGATCATGTGACTTTCATGCTTTTATGAATTTGTTCTTAAGGAAAATAAAATTTTGTATATGCAGCCAGCAGCTTGGTTCTTGAGTACCAGCTTTTACTTGTTTTTCCTGGAGGTAAGTGTGCTTTCAAATCTTTCTTGATTCCTGTGAAGAGACAGCTTAAAAAAAAGCTAACCTATTTATTTCATGAAATATAATTTTTTTTTTTTTTTTTACTGAACCTGCCTGCCACAACTACAGAAGCCCACACGCCTAGAGCCTGTGCTCCGCAACAAGAGAAGCCACTGCGGTGAGAAGCCCGTGTACTGCAACAAAGAGTAGCCCCCACTCGCCGTGACTAGAGAAAGCCTGCGTGCAGCAATGAAGACCCAACACAGTCAAAAATAAAATTTAAAAAAAATTTTTTTTAATTTACAAAATAAAATTGCATCGGGATTTCCCTGGTGGTCCAGTGGTTAAGACTATGCATTTCCACTGCAGGGGGCATGGGTTTGATCCCTGGTCAGGGAGCTAGGATCCCACATGCCACGTGTGCAGAAAAAAATAAAATAAAAAATAAAATTGCATCAATTTTGTTACATTCTACGAAATGATTACAACTGCATAAATTACTGTTAGCTCTTGTTTTTTGTTTTGCCAAAATGCTCTCACACTTTCATTACTATTAGATAATAATCAGTTAATTGATAGTTTCAATTGCTTTAAGAAAGAACATAGCTTATTTATGCAGCGTCGTTTTCTTTAAAAACAGTCTTAAGATCAGGGAGGAAGACAGCTGACTCGTTGTGCCAGGCATTGTGCGATATAATACCTCATCCATTCCACCACCCTCTGAAATAGTCCCGTTCTAAACAAGGTCCTAATGTATAGCACAAGGAACTATATTGAATATCCTGTGATAAACCATAATGGACAACAATATAAAAAAAGAATGTATATATGTGTATGACTGAGTCACTCTGCTGTATAGCAGAGACTGGCACAACATTGTAAATCAACTATACTTCAATCAAAATAAAAAATAAAAAATTTAATATATGGTAAAAAAAAATAAAAAAGTAAAAAAAGAAAAAAAGAAATAGTCCCATTCTAAAGGCCAGGAAATAAGGTTTATTTTATTTTTGGCTGCATTGGGTCTTCGCTGCTGCACACTGGATTTCTTCCAGTTGCAGCAAGCGGGAGGTACTCTTGGCTGCAGTGCATGGGCTTCTCACCGCGGTGGCCTCCCCCGTTGCAGGGCACAGGGTCTAGGCATGAGGGCTTCGGCAGCTGTGGCACGCGGGCTTCAGCAGTTGTGGCTCCTGGGCTCCAGAGTACAGCCCCGGTAGTCGTGGAGCACGGGCCCAGTTGCTCCGCAGCACGTGGGATCTTCCCAGACCAGGGCTCGAACCCATGTCCCCTGCACTGGCAGGCAGACTCTCAACCACTGTGCCACCAGGGAAGCCCTAAACACATTGATTTTGTACCATATTCTAGGAAGACTTTTTTGACAGTGAGTTCTGCTTAACCATGGAAGTGTTAAGTTAGAGAGACTGTGGAATTTTATTCATGAAGGGAATGATAGTGAAAACAGAATGCATTTTTTTACTCCTGAAGTTGACTTGGGTAGGCTTAGAGCTAGGAAAGGATGAAGTCAGTGGCTTTTTTTCAAACAATCTTCTTCCTAGATATACAGGAGTCACCTCGAATCAATATGTCAATTTTAATTCAAGGGGTATTTAGTAAGCATCTAGAATGTGTTGGAGCCTGTACGTGGTGATAGAGACAGTGGTTAATGTGACAGCGTGGTCCGGGACCTCTTGCAGATTGTAGGCTGGTAGTAAAGACGTATGTGGCGTTTCCAGGGTGATGCATGTTATGAAAAAAGCATGAGAATATCTAGAGCTCTTATCAGCAGGGAAGGCAATTGTATCTTCCTAAACCATTACCACCCAGTAACCCAAGTTAGAGATATGACTGTCATTCTTTTTTTTTTTTTTAAAGAAGATGTTGGGGGTGGGAGTTTATTAATTAATTAATTAATTTTTGCTGTGTTGGGTCTTCGTTTCTGTACAAGGGCTTTCTCTAGTTGGGGCAAGCAGGGGACACTCTTCATCGCATTGCGCGGGCCTCTCACTATCGCGACCTCTCTCGTTGCGGAGCACAGGCTCCAGACGCGCAGGCTTCGTAGTTGTGGCTCACGGGCCTAGTTGCGCCGAGGCATGTGGGATCCTCCCAGACCAGGGCTCGAACCCGTGTCCCCTGCATTAGCAGGCAGATTCTCAACCACTGCGCCACCAGGGAAGCCCTGACTGTCATTCTTGAATTTTGACCTCCAAAAGTCACCAAATTGTACTTATTTTGTATCTTACACCTGTTCCCATTTCTACATCCTTACAACTATTGCTCTAGTTGAAGTCCTCATCATTTCTCTCCTGATGTCCTATACCTTACCCTGCTTCCAGTCCTGCCCTTCAAATCCATCTTTCACATTATCATCAGAGTGTTCTATCTATAAGCCAAATCTGACCATTTTATAGTGTGCATAAAATTCCTCAGTGACCTTCCAATGTCTAAAAGATAAGGTATGAGGGTCTCTATGACCATGTACCGTGACTCTGCTTGTACCTTCCATTGCACCCCTCTCTTTTAAGGGCAGGCACTAAACGTTGAATTAATGAATTAAAAACATTGAAAATGGTTTCACTGACCAAAGATGAACATATAAAGGTGTTTTATGTAAAGATGTTTTACTAAACTGCACAGAGGTGTTGGGAATGGTTCTGTGCTTGTTAAGAGCCACCCCAATAAAAAACTTGGTTCATTCATTTGATATTGATTTAATGCATGCATGTATTGGGCTTCAAAGGGATATATAAGAAATTATCTGCTGATGTGGAAGGAGTTCACAATTTCTCTGACAAGATGTTGCTCAGTTAGGCATCAGTGCAAGGCAGGTTTTAATAAGGGCCAACACTTGCAATTTGAAATCACTTGTTGTAGGAATTCATGGGAGAAAATCCCCTGTGGGGCAGGGGTTGAGCTGCACTGGATGTGTAAGTGAGTTCTGCCCTGAGGGCATATCTGTTTTTTGGGGAATTGGCCACACTCTTCTTGGAAATCAGAGAGTTTTCAAGCTGAACTTTACCACCCTGACTCTGTAGATCTCAGACCTCTCACTGCTGAGGACTTTATCGCAGAAAAGTGACTGATCAAACGATTCTGCTTCTGCTGGGATCCTTTTGAGATGGAATGGGGCCCAGGATCCTGTTTCTCCTTGGGTTCTTTCAAGTGACCATTATCTCTGGGCAGTCATGTCCAGGGCCTGATGGAAGCTGGGGGAAATGAAGAGGCACCCGCTGTTCAGTGGATCCCAGACGCCTGAGGGAGAGGTTAAGATGAGTCACTGAACATGAAGGGAACAGAACCAAGTCTGCTTTGTTTTTGTGTTCTGGCAGTTGAAAATGTGAATTCACATCTTCCCTCTTCTCTGACCTGGGAATTATGCTACAGGATACACTTTTTATATAAGAAGGCTTCATGATGGCTTTTTATTGTCTCCCACTTTAAGAAAGAGATCCAGGACATCTCTGATAATGTCTTTTTCCTTTGTCCCTTCTCTCCAAGTGTGGTGTATTCTTAAAGAGCCAAGGAAAACAATAATCCGTATAAAGTTTTGTTTTGTTATACTGTATAAACCCAAATGCTGATGCATTTATTGTATAAAGAGCCTACCTCTGGAATTCTTTTTCTGGTTAACATTCTAGGGTTTGACCAAAATGTTTTTTTTTAAATAACTGCATGTTTTATTGATACTCATTTACTGAAATATGCTTTTAACAGCAGGATATGAAAAGGTAAGCTTCTGGTTCTGGAGAGAGTAACCTACCTGGAATATAGCAAAAACTCACTTTCTCTCAATGTTAATTTCTGGTCTGAAAGGAAAGGAACTTTTGTACTGAGATTTCTTGGTGATTTCAATAAAAATTAAAGTTCCTAGTGTGGCCCAAAGATTGCCATCAATAAAATAAAATTAGGATTTCATTAGAAGCGTACACTGAGGACTCAACTCGTCTGAAAGATCTCAATAGGCCTATTTCACAGCCATTTAAAGTGTCACAAATATCCCATAAGAAGTAATGAATGGAACCTGACTGCTTTTGCACCTTCCCTTTCTATACCCTATGACCTATTCCTAATTTGTCAATTTTTTTTCTAGTGGTATTATACATGTTATAAGTAACTGATAGGCCTTATATCTTTATTCAAAAGGCTGTTAATTTCATAAAATAGTATTATATTCCTAGAGATACATTTGTAAGCATTTTAAGGGTCAACTTGCTGCAGTAATAACAGCTAAAACTTGGGAAGTGCTTATTATGTGTAAAGTACCATTCAAAGTGTTTTATGTGCAGCAACTCACTCATTCCTTGGAACTATCTCATGAAGTAGGTACGATTACTATTCATTTTACAGCTTAGGAAACCAAGGCTGAGAGAGTTGAATTAACTTGCCTAAATTCTTATAGGTAGTAAACGATGTTTCTGAAATTTGATTCCAAATAATATGACTTCAGGATCAAGTTGCACTATACTGCCCCTTCATAGAATATTTAAACTGATGTGTCATAGTAGAATGACCAGGTGATTTGGAAGGTCCTGGAAAATCTTAAATCCACAGAAGATGCTTGAGGTTTTCGTTTTATACTTCCTTATGTCATCACCTTGGAACTTTCTTTTAACATTGAAATGAACTTATCAAACACTGCGAACTCACTGTTCGTGTGCGTATGTGTGTGTGTGTAATTTAAGAGGAGAGAACCAAATGTTCTTGCTTTTTCAGAGTGATAGGTGTGGCAGTGGGTGGTTAGGTCTCTCTCGGTAGTAAGATGCCATAAGAAATTGCATAAGATGGTAGTCAACGGAGAGGAAGAATGAGGAAGACGTTGCATTGGAAGACAAGTCACACAGTTAGAACACCTTGACAATGAGTTTGGCTCATTGTGTGTTCCATGGCCACCCCATGCCATGTGAAACCTTCAGGAATTCTTGCAGTGCCAGAGTGAGATAGTGTTTATAAGGAGTGAATGATGTTTAGATGTTGGCATTTGAGAGAGATTGTTCCAGAAGCTTTTTATAGAGTACATTGCAGCTGGAGATACAAGGTAGTGGTCCAGCTAAGAGGCTGTCATTTTTTTCCAGACTGAATGTAAAGCAAAGCAAAAATTCAAGAGATGCTGCAGAAAAGATATGTAAGATGGATATGGTGCTAAAATTAGAGATGCTAGTTTGTTGTAGGAGAATGAGGGTGATTCTAAAATTTAATTTGAGGATTAAAATATTCCACATATCACCAGCATATTAAGATAGAGATATCCAGTCGGCATCCAGACACAGAGGAGACTAACTGGAGATTTGGTTGTCAGGTGCACGAATGCAGCATGTTTTAGTCAGATCACTGCATGGCCTCCTGGCCAGTCTTGCTGTTCCCATTCTTCTCCCTCTCTGGTTCATTCTCCGCTCAAGAGCCAGAGTGATCTTTTAAGGGAGTAATTGGAACATATTGCTTCCTACTTAAATTTCTTTAATACACTAATGCTAAATGGGGAAGAAAGGGATGCTTAGAAGGCATTTTAAAAAGGAGAGGAGGTGTTTTGAGTTGTCACATTAAAGGTGGAGCTACTATTTATTGGGCATGAGTAAGGAATTCTCCATATCCTGAAATACTGCAATGCTTAAGCATTTATATGTGGAAATTCACATTGTTCCATTATAAATTATTATTTCCCCTTTATGATACTATTAGGATATTATATTGATTTTTAAAAAAATATTATGTATATGCAAATAAGTTATATATTATCTATGGACTTCATTTCAGGGAAAGAAGGGAGTTTTATAAAATATTTCTTATAGAGTATTACTTTCTAATTTTATTCATCAC
This sequence comes from Lipotes vexillifer, assembly GCF_000442215.2. Lineage (NCBI taxonomy): Eukaryota > Metazoa > Chordata > Mammalia > Artiodactyla > Lipotidae > Lipotes > Lipotes vexillifer. The sequence goes on along the minus strand of NW_006784171.1, from coordinate 40,435 downwards.
TGAAGGCAATTAAGTAAGAAATAATAAGTATTAGTTCAAAAGAATATATTGGGATTTGGAGAGACATTCTAAATGTAGATGAGTCTAAATTTAAACACAATTATTTTTAAGCCTTGCGTTCATCTCATTATTGCTAACAAGAATGAATGGTGCCACCCTGAAGTAAATTGTGGTGAGGTGGATGGACCAAGAGTCTGTCATACAGAGTGAACTAAGTCAGAAAGAGAAAAACAAATACTGTATGCTAACACATATATATGGAATCTAAGAAAAAAAAAAAGGTCATGAAGAACCTAGGGGTAAGATGGGAATAAAGACACAGACCTACTAGAGCATGGACTTGAGGATATGGGGAGTGGGAGGGGTAGGCTGTGATGAGGTGAGAGAGTGGCATGGACATCTATACACTACCAAGTGTAAAATAGATAGCTAGTGGGAAGCAGCCGCGTAGCACAGGGAGATCAGCTAGGTGGTGTGTGACCGCCTAGAGGGGTGGGATAGGGAGGGTGGGAGAGAGGGAGACTCAGGAGGGAAGAGATATGGGAGCATGTGTATATGTATAACTGATTCACTTTGTTATAAAGCAGAAACTAACACACCATTGTAAAGCAATTATACTCCAATAAAGATGTTAAAAAAATAAATAAAATAAATTTTAAAAATAAATTAAAAAAAAAAGAAAGAACACAAGAGCTGTCATCCTGGGTCAGGCCTGGGCCCCACATCCTGGAACACTACCTCGGAGAGTGGCGCAGAGGGGTAGGTTGGAAACCTGCTAAGTGACAACTCTGATGTCTGCCTGGATGTTAGGTTGTACCATTCCTAGTCTCCCTTGGTACGCTATGGTAAATATGCCGTTCATAAATTTGTTCTGAGCTGCTTCTGAATCTATTTATATTTTCCTTCTATACCAAATTTTGGAAGAGAGCAAATTCTGTAAGTTTACTTCCAGCTGTCCTGCACAGAGTGTTTTTGAGCTACGAGAGATGCTCCCTAGGACAAATTTTCCAAAATTTACTAAGTTGCAGAGATTCACAAGAACAGTGGCTCCCCAAGAGGATCCATGTTGCACTAATCTGTCCTGTTACTCTATAAAATGGGTTCTGTGGTAACATATACTTGGAAAACACTTTGTCTTAACCCTTTTCTAGGAGAATCATGGTGCACATTAGCACAGTGAAGATCCTGGAAGGAAAGGAAATGTGATCACAAAACTTCTCTGTGTGCAACACTCCGCAGAGATAGTGCCCCATGGGGAAAGCTGTCCTAGCAGTTTAGGAACAAACCATTAGAGCTTTTTATGTTTTTATACTGACTAAGGGAAAGTTGTCAGATGGTGGCAAGCAGATCATTTTCCGCTCTCCTCACCCATTTCTAATGCAAATTATTGACTCAAGAGTGGTGAGACAGTGGGCCACCTGTCTAACGAGTCCGTCACCAATATCAGGGCAGCCAAACAATAAGGACAGCGAACTCATGGAAAGAACATGAGCTTTGGAATAAGACATGAATTGGAGTCCCTGCTCAGTTATCACTTGCAGCCGTGTGATCTTGGGAGGGTCCTTTTGTTCTCTGAGTTTCCTCATGTATGAAATGGGGATAATAGTAATAGCTATTTATTACTAGAATTACTTTGTGAATTGTATTTGCTAATGTGTGTGCACACTTGGCAGAGTGTGTTGGTTATTTTTAATATATTTAAAGTATTTAACAAATTCTAAATGAGAATGAATCCTGGTGTTCTAATTAGTGAATTGAATAATTAAACATGTAGTAGGTGATGTTTTAGGTTTAAGACTAAAATCATCTCTTGTGTACAAATATGTAAAGGGAAGAGAAATCCAACCCTTCCTCTGCCAAAAAGAAAAAACACTCAGAGAGGTTAATAACTGTGCTCTTCCACTGTCCCGGTGCAGACATCAACCTCTTAGGTGGGAAAGGCAGCTGACCCCAGTTAGTGCTCAGCACCCATCTTTAGCTTTGCTCCGTTGCAACTCGGAACGCAAAGAGTAGCTTCTGAAAAACTGGTTTTAATGCCTTGTTAAGATAATATCCCCAAGAGTTTAGCTCCACAAATAAATAGCATCTTTCATTATTTGCTTTTATAGCAAAAAGGATTTCAATATGGATTTGTTAAAATGTCTTCTTTTTTTTTTTTATAAATTTATTTATTTATTTATTTTTGGCTATGTTGGGTCTTCGTTTCTGTGCGAGGGCTTTCTCTAGTTGCGGCGAGCGGGGGCCACTCTTCATCGCGGTGCGCGGGCCTCTCACTGTCGCGGCCTCTCTTGTTGCGGAGCACGGGCTCCAGACGCGCAGGCTCAGTAGTTGTGGCGCACGGGCTTAGTTGCTCCGCGGCATGTGGGATCTTCCCAGACCAGGGCTCGAACCCGTGTCCCCTGTATTGGCAGGCAGATTCTCAACCACTGCGCCACCAGGGAAGCCCAAAATGTCTTCTTACTTTCTGTAAAGGAGGCAAAAAAAAAAAAAACAACAAAAAGCTACACATAGAACTCAGATTTTTCCCCTCCAAATCTGAAAAGGAGGCAGAATCACAGAGCCCTATTATGCTCAAGAGCCAGAAACAGTTGAAGAAATACGTTAGCTTCCTGATATAGGTAATTTAAGGAAATATTCTTAGGTCTTGAATGTATAATGGATGTGCAGTTAAGAATGAGTTCATAAGGCAACACTTATGAGCAGTGGTTTGGCCATTTCAAAACAAAAATTATTTGAATCCACTACACTTAGAACCCACATATAAGTCATAGGCTACTGCTCAGAGATGAGTTATGACAACATCATCAAATGATGAGATGATGCATCTCTTGGAGGTTGAGTCCCTCCTGTGATAGAACATGCTCAGGGTACGGCTCTGTGCTTCCAGGCAAAAAACAAGTTGCCCCTACATTGTAGAAGTTGGATTTGAATTAGGTTTGGAGAGGTAAATTTTGGAGATAATCTTAGGCATTATGAATGACCACCACAGGGAAAAGTATTAAGGATGGAAGGAAAGGACAGCTTTATTTTGTTTTATTTTTCCTGATGGCAGTGTTGGTGGTGTCGGTGTTGGTCGTGTGTGTGCAAGAAATCAAATGTGTGTTCTGTACCCTAAAGTCATGCCGAACCTGTTAAAGATTGAAGAAAAACGTATAGTACAGTAAGTGTCAACAACTCAAATGCACTTTGTGCAGCAGGTAAATTACAGGATGAAGAGGGAAGGATGAAGGCTATAAGGACTGGTGTGAGCTGTGATGTAATAAACATACATACCTCCTAAAGGTATTTAAAGTACATTTCTTAAAAATAAATAAATAAATAAAAATAAAGTACATTTCTTTTTTGAAAACACCATGCAGCCCAAACCCAAACAGTTATACGGGCTCAAATCCATCTCCTGGTGGCCAGTTTGCAAACTCTGGGCAGTTTAGAGTAGGGGCTCTGAAGTCAAACTGTCCAGGTTTAGTTCCTCTTAACCAGGCTAGCTAAGTTTGGCAAATTATTTAACATCTGAAAGCCTCATTTTCCTTATCTCTAAAATGTGAATAATAATAGTGCTTATCTCATGTGATTATTGTGAGAATATTGTGATAATATATATACATACATACTTATAATGACTAGCACTAGTTAGCACTTAAATATTAACTGTGTTCACATACACACACACACATGAAATAGTTATCTTGGAAAGGTATATACTTTTTCATGATGTCTTGTGGCATGTTCTTTTGAGTGTAATTGATGGCAGCAAATACTTGCAGAGAGTGGACAGGGATTTGAGCTTTGGAAAGTATTGTAAGTTCTTTGAAGTAAAGGCTGATGAATAAGATAAATAAACTGGGTCATACAATTTTTTTTTTTAGCAAAAGTAAGTTAATGAAAGGAAACAAGAATTTAGGCATAAAAGGGTGTGCAGAGTGGAGATAGAGATTCAGAGAGAATGCGTCGTAATTATTTTGTTGGGTTTCTACCTCCCTGATATTCTTTTCTAGCACATCATCTTGATGTGTACATGTGGGAGAAACATGGGGCTCAGTAATTGAGTCTCTCCTCCATCTATCCTCACTCTCCCTAGGTGATCTGATCCAGTCTCATGACTTTAATACCTTCTTTTTGCTTAACTCCTAAATTTGTATCTTCAGCTAGGCTCTGTCCTCTGGACTCTAAGCTTATATATCCAACCACCCAGTTGACATCTCCACACAGATGTCAAATGAGCTCCTCAAACTTAGGTCAGGAACGGAGCTCCTGATATCCGCTACTTCCTTTCCAAACCAGTGTCTCTTGTATTTTTCCTTGTCTCTGCTCATGGCAACTCTGTTATTCCACTTGTCAGTGTGAAAACTTTGGCGTCATGCTTGACACCTCTCTTTTTCTCATCCTGCACATCTGGTCCATCAGCAAATTCTGTTCACTCTACCACTTTCAGTTCTACCATCCTGGCCCAAACCACCCTCATCTCTCCCCTGGATTATTACAATAATCCTTCCTGCTGCTATTCTTGTTCTCTTCCTAAACACGTCGCCATGGTGATTCTGTTAAAATGAAAATGTGGTCATGATACTACTCCATGGCTTCCCATCCAACTCCTTGCTGTCCTTACCATGACCTACAAAGCTTTCCATAAACTTGTCCCCTGTTGAACCTCTTGGACTTCATTGACTTTCTCATCATTCACTCACAGCTGCCACACCAGCCTCCTTTCTGTTCCTTGCACACACCAGGAGCCACTACCCCAAAACCTTCACTCGTGCTCTTCCCTCTGTCTGGAATGCTTTTCTGATATATATTTGCTTGGCTAATTTTCTCACTGCCTTTAGGTCTTTACTTAAAAGTCACCTTCCCTGGCTACCTCATGTAGAAATTTTGTTTCCTCCGCCATACTTTCCTTTGTTTATTTTCTCCTAGCAATTGTTTTTCTGTCTCTTACTATAGAAGGTAAACTCCGTGAAGACAGTGGCTTTTAAAAAAAATTTTATATTTTATATTGAAGTATAGTTGATTTACAGTGTTCTGTTAGTTTCAGGTGTACAGCAAAGTGATTCAGTTATACATAGACACATATTTATTCTTTTTCAGATTCTTTTCCCATATAGGTTATTACAGAATATTGAGTAGAGTTCCCTGTATTATAGGTTCCTTGTTGATCATCTATTTTATATATAGTAGTGTGTATATGTTAATCCCAAACTCATAATTTATCCCTTTCCCCTAACTTTCCCCTTTGGTAACCATAAGTTTGTTTTCTAAGTCTGTGAGTCTGTTTCTGTTTTGTAAATAAGTTTATTTGTATTATTTTTTTAGATTCCACATATAAGTGATATCATATGATATTTGTCTTTCTCTGTCTGACTTACTTCACTTAGTATGATAATCTCTAGGTACATCCATGTTGCTGCAGATGGTATTATTTCATTCTTTTTTATGGCTGAGTAATATTCCATTGTATATATGTACCACATCTTCTTTATCCATTCATCTGATGATGGACATTTGGGTTGCTTCCATGTCTTGGCTATTATAAACAGGCTGCAATGAACATTAGGGTACATGTATATTTTTGAAGTATGGTTTTCTCCAGATAAATATCTAGGAGTAGGATTGCTGGATCTTATGGTAGCTCTATTTTTAGTTTTTTAAGGAATCTCCATACTCTTCTCCATAATGGCTGTACAAATTCACATTCCCACCAACAGTGTAGGAGGGTTTCCTTTTCTATACACCCTCTCCAGCATTTATAGTTTGTAGATTTTTTGATGATGGCCATTCTGACTGGTGTGAGGTGATACCTCATTGAAGTTTTGATTTGCATTTCTCTAATAATTAGTGATGTTGATCATCTTTTCATGTACTTTTTGACCATCTGTATGTCTTTTTTGGAGAAATGTCTATAGACCTTCTGCCCATTTTTTGATTGGGTTGTTTTTGTTTTTTTGATATTGAGGTGTTTGTATATTTTGGAGATTAATCCCTTGTTGGTTGCATCGTTTGCAAATATTTTCTCCCATTCTGTAGGTTGTCTTTTTGGTGTGTTTATGGTTTCCTTTGCTGTGCAAAAGCTTTTAAGTTTCATTAGGTCCCATTTGTTTATTTTTGTTTTTATTTTCATGACTCTAAGAGGTGGATCCGAAAAGATATTGCTGTGATCTGTGTCATAGAGTGTTCTGCCTATGATTTCCTCTAAGAGTTTTATAGTGTCTGGACTTACATTTAAATCTTTAATCCATTTTGATTTTATTTTTGTGTATGGCATTAGAGAATGTTCTAATTTCATTCTTTTACATGTAGCTGTCCAGTTTTCCCAGCACCACATATTGAAGAGACGAAGACAGTGACTCTTGACTGTTTTATTTACTGTTGTATCCCCAGTGCCTGCAATATGCCTGGTCCAAAATAAGGACTCAGTAAATTTTTGTTGAATAAGTGAATAAATGAATTCATCGCCCTTTCTGCTACCTAATTCAAAATGATGCAGGCACCATGGAAGAGGTAGGCCATGAGGGTATAGTGGAGAAAGCATTGGATCCACGCACTCTATGTGTGTCACTAAGTAGCCATGTAGTTTTGGGACTGTTGCTTTACTTCTGTAAGGCTTGATATCCTCATCTGCAAAATGAGGCAGTTAAATGAGATAGATAGTTAATTGAATCTCTGGGGTTATGTGACTCAGCTCTAACTAAGAAGATGCTTATAGCATCAAAGATCTGTGCTCTATTTCAAACCAACTTAGAACTTTCTGTGATAGCCAGAAAGAGTGCATTTCTGTGTCTCTCCTTTCAAAGGTTACCGTTAATAATCCCTGTCTTTGAGGGAGGACCAAAGCCAGACAGTGGGTAGAGGAAGCGGTAATTCCCCAGTGTTGGTCCTCAGCTCACTTACTGGCTTAACACATTCCCTTACCAGGCTGGCAACTTATTTTGCACTACTTGCTGTAATGCTGATGCCATAATATCAAGTTATATTTTTTTTCCTAAGTATTTCTATGTGTACTGATTGTAATCACAACATCACCCTGCAGAATATGGATCAGGTTTTATTAATCTTCATATACAGAAGCTAAAAGCAGAGAACCAGAGGGTAATTAATTGACATTGTCATAGAGAAAGTTTGTAGCAAGTCAAGGCCAGAACCCCATAACAAGAAGTGTTCTTTTTTAGGAACAGAGTGCCATCATAAGAAGCTGAAGTCAGAACTGATAGCATACTTGCCAGTGTCTCCAAGTCTGGAGTGGTAAGTTATTTAGAAACACATATATAAATGTTTCTGCAACTCATG
>NW_006784171.1:12062-33147 GCF_000442215.2 Lipotes vexillifer | reverse complement strand
GAATGCCACAACATTTTGTTGGAGACTTGAAGATTTTCAGTGCCCTGTGGAGTTGAAAGAACAGATCCTCTTGACCCTGGGCTTTGTAGGATAAGTGCCCCTTCCCTTCTTGCCTCTCAAATTAAATGAAGATAATGGTCCTACCTAGGCATTTTATCAGAGCAGCAATAGAATTCTGACCCTTGAATTTCTGGTTAAAAAAAGGGGAGTATGTGCAGCAAGATGTGCTAAATTATTGAGAAACCCAATATGTCTCTCAGTTGAAAGCAGAAGTGAGCAATGGCAGATATAACTATTCAGATAATTTTTAACCAGTGCAGAACTTTTAAAGACCTTAATGCAAAATCAGAGTTTGGCTAACTAGAAGGTTTATCACAGTTTAGAAAACATAAAAAATTACAAAGACTTAGATATCCAGGCTCAGTATTTAGAATACAATTGAGTTCATATATGTGGAACCTAGAAAAATGGTACATATGAACCGGTTTGCAGGGCAGAAATAGAGACACGGATGTAGAGAACAAACGTATGGACATCAAGGGGGGAAAGTGGCGGGGTGGTGGTGGTAGTGTGATGAATTGGGAGATTGGGATTGACATATATACACTAATATGTATAAAATAGAGAACTAATAAGAAAATTCAAAAATTCAAAACAAAATAGAATACAGTTGCCTTCAAGATCAGATATCTTACTGAGACCAATTTGAATTAAGCCCATCCTGGGTAGATTTGGCTTCTGGTAAGATGGGACTTAGAGACTGAGGCAAGATGGCAACAGGGTTCCAAGACTGAGTATGTAGAAACTATAGGGTTGAACCTTACCTCTTTTCCTGGAAAAGCTGGAGAGTGGTTTCTAAAAGCTGGATTCCTTAGTTATACTTTTAAAATCAGTAAATTTTGATAACAAGGTCAAATATATCACATTGAGGAGAAAATTGGGAAAACAGTGTAGTAAGTATAGTGTATACAGTATTGTCTTTGAGTTTTTACTCTTGGGGACAGAATGCTTAAGGCAGGAAGTGTCAAGGGCATATGCATTTTAGGTCTGTTTATAGCTGGAGCCCCAATACCCCAGAGACTCTTCCTGACAAGGGAACAGATTAAACCTTCCTCTTGGCTCCAGTACCCCAGAGAGAATGCACCCATTAGAGTAGAGACTTCAACACATGACGTTTATGTTAGAGCTGCCTAAGCCAGCAGGCAAATAAAAGCTATTCCAAGAGAAGACGAGTAAAGCAGACTGAAAGCATTTTGCAAAGCATGTTAGTATGAAACGATATAAATCAACAGGTAAAGAAGAACTTTGAATATTTTCATATACCATTACTGATCATACTGAACGGAAGTAGCATTAGTCCTAGGGCAGCATAGCACAGAGATATTCAGCAGATCTGGGGCCACCCAGGAAGATGATGGTCCCAGCTGAACCATCTGATGCTGTACTCTTAATCATACTAGCTACGTGTGCTTGCCATTGTCTTCAGACGACCTGAAAGTCAATTTCAGAACCTATTGCTCCCTCTCTCTCTCTCTCTCTCTCTCTCTCTCTCTCTATATATATATATATATATATATATATATATATATATATTTATTTATTTATTTATTTATTTATATTTGTCTTTAAGTGTGGGTTCTCGGAATTATAATATAAGCTTAGGTTTCACTGTAATCTTTGCCACATAACTCACAAAAGTATTTATGAACATTCTTATAGAGGTGGTTTTCCAGAAGCTGTTAGATATAGATTAATCTGTCTCTCTATCACACACACACAGGAAAGAAAATGAACTCTCTCTCTTTTTTTTTTTTTTGCGGTACGCGGGCCTCTCACTGCTGTGGCCCCTCCCACCGCGGAGCACAGGCTCCAGACGCGCAGGCCCAGGGGCCATGGCTCATGGGCCCAGTCGCTCTGTGGCACGTGGAATCCTCCCAGACCGGGGCACAAACCCGCGTCCCCTGCATCGGCAGGCGGACTCCCAACCACTGCGCCACAAGGGAAGCCCCCAAATGAACTCTTTTGGACAAGAGACCACAGTAACACACAAGCTCATGTTCTGGAGAGTATATCTACAGACCTTCTTTTCTCTTTATTAAGACCTAACTAAAATTGTCACTGAGGCAGTTCTTCTACCCAGGTGACTCACTGTTCAGTGGGTAACAAATCTGACTATGCTGCTTATCGGCATAAAGCCTTCATTGGCTCCACATCACCTATGGGATCTAGCTCAAAGTCCATCATGGACCATATGACACTTCATCTTCTGCTGTCCCTGCTGTCCGTGTCACATTTCATGCTATAGTGGCAGCACACTGCTTCCATCTCCTTGAACACATCACACTGTTCATTGCTTTTTTTCCTCGGTTTGTGCTCTTCCCTCTGGAGTATCTTCATCTCATTTCCTTCTGACTATTCATACTAAAGATTTTTCAGCTGTTTCCTCTTTTAGGAAGCCTTTTAAGATAATGTCTCCCCCTGTTCTTTTCCACCTCCATCAGGCCTTCTGCTCTCAGCTGGTTGGGTGAGGTGCCCCTCTGAGTTACCACTGACCTCAGTGCAGATCACTGTGAAACACATTTTATTTGTTTATTTGTCTGTCTCCTCCAGTAGACTCCAAGTTCCTTGAAGGCAGAGGGTTTATTTTTTTATTAATCTTTGAGTTTCCAGAGATTAATATCAAATTATTTTAGATAATCTTTGGGATTATCTAGCTTACTGCTTGATATATAGCAGCTGAAGTAAATATTTATTTATTTAATTGAAATGATATTATCATTGAAAAAATAGAAAATACTGAGAAGCCCAACAGAACTTGTTGTGACAGAACACATATTAAAGTCCAATTTTGAAGTCTAGCAAGAATGATAACTTAGATCTGGTTTCATCTCCACTTATGTGGTTTTACTACCAAATTGGCAAACAAGCAGTACAAAGAAAGCAAGAAATAGGGAGTCAGGTGAATGAATGGCTCTGATACAGTTTCTCAGGTTCTCAATACCTCCTCAGATTCTGAATACCCCAGTAATCTCAGTTCTTCAAGGAATTGTGCTCAAAGCTCACTGGTCAGGCTAGAAGCTAGAAGCTAATGGGATCCTTTCTTGCCTTGGACAGCAGGAGGCTGAGGAAGAGGTCACATCAGCACACAGGGGTCTCTCTACCACCACAAATGGCAGTTCTTTCTTTGCCATGGACATACATTTTGGGGTTTTATTTGTCAGTGTGGCCAAGGCCCAACCATCAACGTTTCTTTTCACATGCCGGCAGAAAGTAGCCTCAGTGTGTCATCAAGTTCCAGACCAAATAATATCTGAAAAGCAGTAATTATGTACAAAGTTCTCTATGGCTGTAGGTCTGCCACAAACCACACAGATACTTTACTAAAGATTTTCATAGCAGTATTCATGAGATTTACCATGTATATAAAATTTGCTAAGATCATGTTCAACTTACAAAAACCTAGAATTAAAATCACCTCCTAGATGCTAGCAACTAAGAACAATATAAAGGAAAATAAAAATCCCAAGAAAAAAATGAAAGTTCAGGTTGAGGTTACAGGAAGTTTGTTTGGATGCTTTGTTAATAAAAGCTGTAGAAATATGAAGAAGGGCTGATATATGGAATTTTCCACATGCTGCGAGAGAGGGAACATTTTACATTTAAGGAAATGGTATTGTGCTTTTTTTTTTTTTTCCTCAAAAGGCATGTGTATGTGTGTGTTTGGGGAAGAAAAGTGGTGACCTCTGATTAAAAATCTATGCTTTTTGAATATATAAATCATCCTTTCTTGGGCTACTTAAAATACACTGGAGTGCCTATTCTAGATGATACAGTGATTCATGCTGTCTCATTAGATTGATATAGGCTTTTCCTGTTTTCAGGCATTTAGTTCTGGTCTAGCCACTCACTAGACCATTCGTAACTCTAGTTTGGACTTCTGGAAGGTTAGCAAGGTTGAACAGAGTTAGCTGCAGAATTAGGCCATAGGATTTAATGTATATTTAAAAATCTATGTCATGGTGTCTTGGAAGTTCAAATTTTCCCATCTGCCATCCTACCAGTTTTATTTTCCTGTTCCTCCCCAGCCAGTACCCTCTGCTCTACACTGGGCTTCTTATTTCCCTTCATTGTGCTGAGGACTTGCTGTGCTCATTTCTACCTATTTCTACCTATAGTTCAAGTTTAAACATTTCAGGAAATCTGACTTTTTAAATGAAAAATGGAAGTAAGAGATGTCTACATGGGAAATAGGAGGAAATAAAGATATTAATTTTTATCGAGCTAGAAGCTTTGCCTGTATTATCTCACTGAATTTTGATAACAATCAGTCTTCTGGGGGTAGGTGTGATTATTCCCATTGCATAGCTGACAAACTGAGGTTCAATTTCACTTTCAGAGCCAGCCAGTCAGTGAGTGGTCGAGCTAGAATACAAATACAGGCCAGCTGATATCAGAGCGCCTGATCTATTGGCTATGTCATGCTGTCTATCACTAACCATCGGCAGAATTTCAGATTCTTATTTTTTCTTATTAGATTTCCTATTCTCATCACAAGGCAGCTGTGAATTTGCCAGCCTTTTACTTTCTATCACTGGGTCTTGGTTTTAGCATAAACTGGACTGGCTTGGAGAATTGGCATGAAAGAGTAAGAAGTAGGGCTTGGATACTGTAGTATTTAGGGTTCTCCAGAGAAACAGAACAAAATGAACCATCATAGATGCTGCGGTCTCTGCCATTACTGGATGTTGGTTAGTAAACCAATGATGTCTTCATTGTGACCCTGAGTTTACTAATAAAGATAAGGGTAATACTTGAAGTCATGCCTTCAAATTCTGGCTCTTGTTTTTCTTTTGTTTTTAGGTTTGGTAGGAATATTCATGTAATTTTTGTTTTGATACAGTATAATATAAAGAACCATAGACCCATAGCTCAATGAAAAAGACACAGAGATATTTTGCCTGGAAAATCTATTCAATTATTCTGCTTTCTGAATGCTTGTTTTGTAAATGTATTGTTATCAAAATATTCTTTACTGATGGAATATCTAGTGACCACTGGTAAGCAAAGTGCTTTGTTTTCTAGGATATGTCTCATATATTGGAAATGGTCTATATTTTGTAAAATCTCACAAGCAAACTAACACTGAGGTGCTGTTATTAAGAGTGTGTGTGTATGTAAATGTCTTGACATTGGGACAAAAATCAAGATATTCTTTTTTCCATTTTATTTTAACATAACGTTTTTTATTCTTTTCGTATCTTTCTGTAGAAACTGCAAATATCATCATGCAGAAATTTCACTTCTTCAGTTTCCTGAACTCATAGGTCACATTGCTTTTTTGCTGGAATCTCTACCTGGTTTAGTAACCAAGGCAACAAATCCCTGGTTAATGATTCACTAGAAATTCACTGTGGAGGTGGCTTATTAGTTTTTTTCCCCAAGAGCTGGGATAAAAGGCTTGCTCATGGTTTTTTTCATCTATTTCTCCTTTCTCTCTTACTTGTGATCCTGACAGCTTAAAGTGAATTTAATTAAAATCAATAGATAAAAATATCCAGTCTTTACGATTTTGGGACTTAGTGTTTATGTAAATATAAAATATTAATAAGTTTAAGAGAATTTTATTTTATGACTCTTCTTTCAGTTTTCATTTTTGACATGTGGATAAAAGAACAGAAATAATTTTAAGATGGTGGTTTTCGGTTTAAGCATTACGTATCCTAGTCCTTTGAAGAGTTGTTGGAGAAGGCATCTTTAAGAAGGTACTAACGTGCCTTAAGGGAAAGCAGACAGGACAGGTAAAAATCTGACAGAAGTTTGAATGGAAAAAAAGTCAGCTTTATGAAAAGGAGTAAGTGTGGGATGAAATTGACAAGAGGCAAACAACAATAACAACAACAACAACAAAACCAAACAAAAACTAAACCAAAAAACCCTTGGCATTGCTGAAAAATATCCCACAATGTGCAAAGATATGTTGTTAATGGATGAATAAATCCAAATACATTTCTGGAAATTTCTTTTTTCTACCAAATTATTTAAAGGGAGGTAAGAGGGAGAGCAAATGATAGAACAATATTTGACATGTTTCTCAAGTGTTTACAAAAGAGAAAAAGGCAGTGACACTGGTGAACACGGTTACCTGGCTGGAAAGTGCTAAAAGGAATGGGCCTCTTAAGGAAGGCATCGAGGAACAGGGGAGAGACATTAACCACAGACTTTTAACACATTCCCTCTTGCCACAGGGAGCTTTTAGTGCCATGTTAAAAGGATAAAAATAGCTAAAATCATGAGTCAAGACCTGTTAACTCAGGGAAATCTTTTAGGACCCTATTAAGAATTGGAGATGATTAATACAAAAAATTAGACTTCATAAATTAATAGAAAGTATTTGTTTATGGTGTTATAGTTGTTCATATGCCAAAACACAGACAATGAAAAAAAAACGTGATTTTGTTATATTGAGATCTTGAGAAGAGCACACTAAAGGACAGTGGAAGTCCAAGTACACTGTTAGTATCTGTTATTTTATGTTATACAAATTTAGAAATTGTTTCTGGGAGAACACATAAGAATTGCATTTGATGGTTCTGTAGAATGTGTTTGCCATTAGGGAACATCATGTTAGCATTATAAAGATCCCACAGAGGGCTACTATTCTGTTGAAATTTATTGCTAAGAAAAATAGTAACAAATTACTTGAAAATCAGAAGTGGATGCAGTACTGCAAGTGGCTATGGATTGGTTTTGTTCCACGTTGTCCGTGTTCCCCCTACCACAGTTTTGCCTGGAGGCCACTCTGCATCCCCTCTTGACCTACAAGCTTTGGGTTGGAGCTGCCTCTACCCCTGGGCTCCAGAGGTAGAGCCCTTACCTAAGCTGAGCCAGTCAGTACCACCAACCTGGCCAGTCTCAACCAAGAAGACTTAATCCAGACTTTTGTTTGAGCTTTCGTTCGACTTTCCCTCTGGTTTGGGATTGCTGATAATAGGAGCCTGAAGTTGCAGGAACTACTGCATGGAACCTCAGGAGGGAGTCACCTCAGAGGAAGCAAAGAACACTGGTGATATCATCTGAGTCCTGAATAAAGCCATCTCTGTAGTCTCTACTGGTATGACCTTTCATTTAAATGAACAAACAAAAATGCATTTTTGTTTAAGCCAGTTTGAGATTTTTTTCCCCTACTTCCAACTAAAAGATTTCTAACGGAAGCAGAAGTCTTGAAGCTATCCACAGGTGCAGAACTTCCAGACTAGAACAGTAGGGGCTGAGTAAAGTAATTCTGTAAAAAAGGCAAGTGTCGCTCATGCAGGGGATCTTCTTTTGGTTAATGACTGGAGTATCAGAAAAGAATTTAAAGGCAGGTACTATTCTTTCAAGAAGGCTGTATCATAGTTAAGGAAAAAGAACAGTAGCAGAAAACCAAAGAACAATTAGGCACTATGTTCTGCTATTCTGATTTAGTAAATGCACCAAGAATACTCAGGAGGGAGGAGATGATTAATCATGGGAAGGCTTTCAGAAGGAGATGGGCAGCATGGCAAATAAAGAGAATAACTGAGTTAAATGCCTATGATTCATGGGCCAAAATTTAAGTGTTTATTATGGCAGATAGTCTGGAAGTTTTGAAAATATCTTATAGTTTATTCCACTGAGATTGTCTATACCAGTTAACATTTTAGTAGAAAGTAAATCACCAGGTCACTTTATGGTATGTGAACAAATACTGAGAAGAAATATTTCACTTTTTGGAACATAAATTAGGAACCAGGGTACCAAACTGAGAGAATATTTTAAATGCTTTTGTACCAGATGTGAGCAACGTTTTTCATTAATAATGTGATTCTCCATGAAAAAATGAATGCTCTAGTTTTAGCCACTTGGAAGTGGTTCTGTGCTTTCTAGACTTCTTTTTTCTTTGCCTTGTGAGCATACTGCAGATCTACTCTTCAGTTATAAGAAATGTTTATTTTCCAACCACTTTTTTCCTATTCTCAAAAGGTAACATTGGAATAAATTGAAGATCAGTCAGAAATGATGTTTTGATATTTTCACGCATTAGTACAGTTTTAGCACTTCTTTGTTTTAAATTTAATAGGTGGGCCCATAGGGCACTTGGGTGACAAAGAGAAGTCAACAAGTTAGTTAGAAAGGAGTATAGTGTCTTCTTACTGAAATATTGAGAGTATAAGAAATCCTAACATCATCACTGACCACCAGTGAAGAAAGGGTGGATGGATTTTTCAGGGGTGATAATAAAAAATAAGTGAAACATACATTGAGAGACTGCTGGGGACGGTAAAAGAAGTATAACTACAGGGATTAAGTCTGAGATGCTGAATCTGTTGTGAGAAAGGGTGGAATTCAATTTGTAAATTGAAAGAATAAAGAGAAGAGGTAAGAGAAAATATAGTGAGCAGAGTAGCATTGTTGTCAGAAATATTGATTTATTGTGTGTCTATTTTATTCATTTCTCTTATAAAAAGGAATTCAGAACATCTTGGATCTTTAGAGTTCTTTAGAATAGAGCAGACAACTCTGTAAATCAAGTCTGTGTTTGAACTTGCAACTTAAGTTAAATGGAAATATGACATAGTGGCAAAGTTCACAGGGTAGGATATTGAAGTCTGATTTTTTGCAGCTGTCAAAAATGGTGAAATATCTTCCCTTTTCTCATAAAATAATTGATTCTCAGAAAATAAAAATGAAATTGATGTCATCCTGCTGGTTTGTGTTACAAAGGATAAATCAGTGGTTCTTATAGGTAGGGTATGTCACAGCTGAAGAACAGAATTAACAGACTGTCAAATTACCTCAATCTCATGGTATCATACATCTCTAAGAACTTTGCCAGAAATTACTTCCCTAAGTCTTGAAATGGAAACAAAGAAGCAAACAAAGCCCTGTAAAGTAGCCCAACTCCCAGTCTAAGAAAAGAGAGGACTGGAATAGACTAGAGGACAGTCTGGCCTTTCTGAGGTAGATTTGATGTTTCTTTTGATTATTGTTATGACCCATTTCTGATAATTAAACCTAAGTGGTTAAATACCCACTGGGTAATAAATATTTTAATAAAAATAACAAGAAAATCTCTTAATGGGTTTAGGAGTTAAATGCCTTTCAAAGATATTGTGTCTTAAGGTAACAAGAAAATCCTGACTGTGAAAGACTTTTTTTTTTTTTGTGGTACACGGGCCTCTCACTGTTGTGGCCTCTCCCGTTGCGGAGCACAGGCTCCGGACGCGCAGGCTCAGTGGCCATGGCTCATGGGCCCAGCCGCTGCATGGCATGTGAGGTCTTTGCAGCCCGGGCACGAACCCGCGTCCCCTGCCTCTCAACCACTGCGCCACCAGGGAAGCCCCGCGTTAAAGACTTTTAATCAGGGGTAATGAAAACACTATGCAATATTTAAAGTACTTGTTTCTTTGCATATACTCAGTCTGTAATCTGTTTTTATCTTTGGCCTATTACATGGTCTGCTTGCATCTACCATTGTCCCCCTCCATTTCATTTTCCATGTTGCATCCTGGGTGGCCTTTATAAAATGAAGCTCTGCTGTGCTCCCTTCTCCCTCCCCAGTACCTTCTCCAAGACTGTGGTGGCCCTGTGAACACACCTCACAGATCTCCAGCTACAGGGTGTGTAGTTGAGCAGGGCCTAGCTGCTGCACTGTGAACTCCATTACCACTTTTCCACCAAGGCCGGGTTTCCCAGAGCTGATCCCTGCTGATGACTGAGAGCAGCAGCATTCTACTAAGGCGGGTCCTTCTGGGGGACGTGGGAGTCCTTGAAGGGCCACTTTGGCTTGAAGCCTCACTGATGGGCTTGCCAAACCCTTCTTAGACTGCATGGAAGTCTAGGGCACCTCCACCCAGCATGTGACCAACCTTCCCCATGTGCCTGGAACTGTCCCACTTTTAATCTCATGTCCCAGGCAAGCCCTTCTCCCACCCAACCTTCCTTACCTCTCTCCTTCACTGTGGATCAGATTTAATCATGGTCTGACTGCTCTCCTAGCCTCCCTCCTGCCTCATTTTCTCTCATAGGAGTTTCTCCTAATAAAATCCTTGCATGTTTAACCCCAATGTAATGTCTGTGCTCAGAGCACCTGGGCTTCCTCAAAGACTCTGCAAAGCCTTGCTATTTGTTTTCTCAGAGGAAAGACAGAAGTGTTGATCACTGTATATAAGATCTTGCCAACCTATGTAGTCAGAATCTGACTCTGCAACCCACCTGCATTAACCTCCTCCAGTTCTCTTTAATATTGGGCTGGCCAAAAAGTTCGTTCGGATTTTTCATGCCCTCTTACGGAACAGCCGAACAAACTTTATGGCCAGCCCAATATATCCACTTTATTCTCATGGTTTGGAAATACAACAGCTCAGGAAGGTTCACGGCAAAATATGGACATCTGTCAATAAAACGCAAGATAAAGCCCCGAACCAAACTAAACCAAGCCAAGCCAAGCCAAACCAAACCAAACCAAAAACAACAGAGGTGCAGTTGGGAATGCAATTTACTTTTCCCTTCCCTCGCCTTCCCTTGCCTTCCCTCACCTTCCCTCCCCTCGCCTCCCCTCCCCTCCCCTCCCCCCTCCTTCTCTTCCCTCTCCACAACTTCCCTCTCTTCTTTTCCTCAACTCCAACGGGATTTATCTAGTGAACACCCACTCATCATTGAGATCTTTGTTCGAATGTTATTTCTGGAGAAAACTTTCTCATTCTCCTCACTGGTCAGGTTTACTTGTTCTATACACTCTGAGCACCAAGAACTTTGCTTCTTCGAACATATCAGTGTTGATATTTTCTTTGAATGAATATTTGGTTCAATAATGTCCCTTGGACTGGACATTGAACTCTGTAAAGGCAGAAAACATGTCTTTTAAAATATCTTTGTCTCACTTCTGTATCCCCAACTTCTAGCATGTCTGTCACATAGATGTTCAGTAAATAACTGTTGAGTAAATTAATTCAAACATGTAATGCCCCTAAAAACCTAAAAAGATGTTAATTAATGTGAAACTTTTTCCAGTCACCAACGTTCATACTACATGTTAAATGTTAATATTCTTCCCTAAACCTCTGCCTCTTACATTTTTGTTATTCTGAAAGAATCAGGTTAATGAAAAGCTTCCCAGAGCACATATTAAGGTAGAATTGGTTCAATACATTTGAAAAATTATTCTTTGCACTGTATCCTTTTTTATTTTTTAGTATCAATGTTAATATGTGTATAGTTGTCAAATAGTTCCGCAATGCTTATTATGAGGAATAACACTCACTATAACTCTGTTCTCCCTCATTTTCTGTTTCCTAGAGATCAATGCTTTTTAGCTATTTCCTTTTTCATTTCCTTCATACCTGTAAATAACATGATTGTGCTTCAACTTCTAGGTTTTTCACCTTTATGCGTATCTATTGACTTCCCACTCTAAAAGGTTAGACTTTACCTTTCTTTAATCCTTTTCCACTTGTTCTTATACCAAGCACTGTGCTGCATGTTTCCTATCCTTCTCATCCTCCTGAAAATTTTGTACATTAACATTTTAATATTAATATTATTTCTGTTACTATGATTATATAAACGCACTTTTAACTGAGCCCAGTACTATTCTTAGACACTTGCAAAGGGGCCCCTTTCTTGCTCGCCCTTCTCCCTGGGAGAGGAATTCATGGGGCCAAGACAGCTCCCTTTTCAGATCTTACTCTGAATCCAGAGACCCCAGAACTCCCTGCCCAAATGACCCTGAAGGTGCTTCTAAGACCCATGCAGGTCCCATCCCCATGTGTCCTATTGAAAGTGGATAGTGCTACCCCTGTGCACACCCAAGGGGCAAGTGTTTGTGACTTGTGGTCAGAGCTTGGACACGTGGGTGGGTGTCCAGACACTTGCCCACAAGGCTCCTCAGTGTGTGGGATGGACCTTGAGGCTGGAAGAGATGGAGTTGGGCTCCTGGTCTGAGGCCAGCTGGCTGCCATTCCTTCTACTGCCAAGTTCTGGGGTGGATCTCTGAGGAGGATGAGGATTTTAAATTCAATCCTGGCCTTCTAGGTCATTTACTTAGGTAGGAGGGTAGAATACATTTTATTTAATACACTTTTAGTTTGATGTATATTTTTAAAATGTATAGTCATATGATACCTGGGCCTTCATTTACCTGAACCCCTCTCCTCCACCCTCCTAAGTGTTAGAAGTGGGCCCAGTTTAGCCATGTATTTAGTATACTGTGATTATTTTCCTTACCTGCACAGATTTAAACATTTCTTTTGCTGGCATTAATAATTATCTTGTTTTGCATATGCTTTGTTCTCTCTGTACTTATCTCTTATCCGTAGTTTATCCCTCAAAAGTTTAAATTTCTTCTTTATTCGTTAAGTCAAGTAATGTATCCATTTCATCTTTTGGAGAAATCCCTACTGTAGATTTTGTTTCTTCAATTTTAAAAAGTTTGGTAAAATACACATAAAAGTTACCATTTAAGCATTTTTGGTGCACAGTTCAGTAGTATTAAGTACATTTATATTGTGCACCCATTACTACCATCCATCTCTAGAAATCTTTTCATTTTGAAAAGCTGAAACTGTATACCCATTAAACAATAGCTTCCTGTTCCTCCCTGCCTCCAGTCCCTGGAAACCACCATTATACTTTCTGTCTCTGTGATTTTGACTACACTAAGTACCCCATATAAGTGGAATCATGCAGTATTTGGTTTTTTTGTGACTGGCTTATTTCACTTAGCATAATGTCCTTAAGGTTCATCCATGTTGTACCATGAATTTCCTCCCATTTTAAGGCTGAATAATATTCCATTGTATGCATATATCATATCTTGCTTATCTATTCATCTATCAATGGACACATGGGTTGCTTCCACATTTTAGTTATTGCAAATAATGCTGCTATGAACACGGAGGTACAAATACCTCATTGAAAAATCTACTTTCAGTTCTTTTGGGTATATACCATAAAGTGGAATTGCTGGATCATACAGTGATGATGTATTTGGGAACTGCTGTACTATTTTCACAGTGGTTGTACCATTTTAAATTCCCACCAACTGTGTTCAAGGGTTCCAATTTCTCCACATCCTTTCTAACACTTGTGTGTTTGTTTCTTTCTCTCTTTCTCTCTCTCTCTTCCTCCCTCCTTACCTCCCTCTCCCCTCCCTCCCTCCCTCCCTGCCTTCCTTTCTTTCTTTTATGGTGGTCATCCTAATGGGTGTGAGGTGGTATATAATTTTGTTTTTGATTTTCATTTACCTAAAGATTAATGATGTTGAGCATCTTTTCATGCACTTATTGGCCATCTGTATATCTTCTTTGGAGAAATGTCTATTCAAGTCTTGCTCATCTTGGAATTGGATTGTTTGTTTTTTGCTGTTGAGTTTTAGGATATATATATATATTTTTTTCTTTGTATATTCTTGATATTAACCCCTTATCAGATATATAATTTGCAAATATTTTTTCCCATTCTGTGGGTCGCCTTTTTACTCTGTTGATAGATCTACTCTGTTGTCTTTGATGCATAAAATTTTTACAAAGTATAATTTGCTTATATTTTCTTCTGTTGCCTGTGTCTTTGGTGTCATATCCAAGAAATCATTGTCAAATGCAATATTGTGAAGGTTTTGCCCTTTGTTTTCTTCTAAGAGTTTTATACTTTTAGATTTACCTTTAGGCCTTTGGTCCATTTTGAGTTAATTTTTATATATGGTGTTAGGTAGGGTCCAACTTCATTCTTTTGCATATGGATATCTATTATACTTTTCCCAGCACTATTTGCTGAAAAGATTGTCCTTTTCCCATTGAATTGTCTTGGCACTTTTGTTAAATGCCATTTAACTATATAATGGTGGGATTTATTTCCAGGGTGTCTATTCTATTCCATTGGCTATATGTCTGTTTTTATGCCAGGAGCACACTGCATCAATTACTGTAACTTTGTGTTCAGTTTTGAATCAGGAAGTGTGAGTCCTCCAGTTTTGTACTTTTTCAAGATTATTTTGGCTATTTGGGTCCCCTGAGGTTTGATATGAATTTTACAACAGATTTTTCTATGTTTGCCCAAAAAACATCATTGGGATTTTGATAGGGATTGCATTAAATCTGTAGTTTGCTTTGAGTGCTATTGACATCTTAACAATATTAAGTCTTCTAATCCATAAACATAGGATGTATTTCTATTTACTTATGTCTTTAATATCTTTCTGCGGTGTTTTGTAGTTTTTATAGTAAAAGTCTTTTAGCTGCTTGCTTAATTTCTAAGTATCTTATTCTTTTTGATGCTATTGTAAATAGATTGTTTTCTTAATTTTTTTCCTTACTGTTCATTTCTCATTGTATAGAAATGCAACTAATTTTGTGTGTTGGCTTTGTATCCTGATGCTTTGCTCCATTTATTTATTAGTTCTAACAGTTTTCTTTTATGGAATCTTTAGGGTTTTCTACATGTAAGGTCATATCGTCTGTAAACAGAGATATGTTAACTTCTTCCTTTCCAATTTGGATGCCTTTAATTTTCTTGCCTAACTGCTGTGACTAGAATTACTTACACTGTACTGAATAGAAGTGGTGAAAGCAGGCATCCTTGCCTTATTCTTAATCTTAGAGGAAAAGCTTTCCGTCTTTTAGCATTGAGTATGATGTTTTCTGAGGGTTTCTCATATATGGCTTTTATTATGTTGAGGTAGTTTACTTCTGTTCCGAGTTTGTTGAGTGTTTTTATCATGAAAGCATGTTGAATTTTGTCAAATGCTTTTTCTTCATCAGTTGAGGTGATCATGTGTTTTTTCCTTCATTTCATATGTTGAACTCTCCTTGCATTCCAGGAATAAACTCCATTTGGCCATGGTATATAATCCTTCTAATATGCCACTGAACTCAGTTTGCTAGTATTTTGTTGAGGAGTTTTGCATCAACGTTTATAAGGGATATTGGTCTGTAGTTTTCTTTTCTTATAGTGTATTTGTCTGACTTTGGTATCAGAGTAATGCTGGCTCCATAAAATGAGTTAGGAAGTGTTCCCCCCTTCTTCACTTTTTTTCTAGCAGTTCAAGAAGGATTGGTGTTAGTTCTTCTTTTAAAGTTTCATAAATTCACCAGTGACTCCATTAGGTCCAGGTGATTTTTTGGTCAGGAAATTTTTGATTACTGATTCAATCTCCTACTACTTACAGGTCTATTTGGTTTTTCTATTTGTTTGTGAGTTAGTCTTGGTAGATTTTGTGTTTCTAGGAAATTGTTCATTTAATCTTGGTATCCAATTTGTTGACACAATTTTTCATAGTACTCATAATTCTTTTCATTTTTGTAGAATCAATAGTATTGAACACAGATTCTTGATATTTGGAGGACAGCATCCTTATTGCTCACCTTGTCTCCCATAAGCTGTGTGCAAGCTGTTCCAGTAGCACATGCACAGCTGCCTGCCATGAGACTGGAGGATGGGCCCTAGGTAGCTGCTGCAGAGCTAAGAGCTGAAATTGACTGAAATTAACTGCAATTTACTGTCCAAGTCTTTCCCTGAAGTGGTAAGCCTTCAATAAACTCCAGAGGTCCAAAATAGTCACGTCATACAGGTTCTGCCAGTGCAATTTTTATATGGGTGGAGAGGGGGATTCCTGGTGCTTTTTACTCCACCATCTTCCCCAGATCCTCCCCAGCTAGAGCTTTTGACTTGCTCTTATCTAGACTGGTTGCTTGGTAGGATTTCTGAAAAGCTGATATCTTAGCTCTCTCCTTTTATAATAGGGAAGAACAAATATGACTCCACGTTGGATCTGTTTCTTTTACTTTAACTTTTTTCTCTCTTGCCTATGCTTAGTCATGCTGGCTCTGCACCTTTTGTAAAGGAGTGTTGTTTATAGCCTGAAATAAACAGGATAATCCATTCTCAAGGCTCTGACCTTTAAAGGTATAACACTCTTCTGTTCATATAGAGATTAAAAGTTGCAGAACAGGGAATAACATTTGTCTTGTTAGAGGTTTACAGGAACATCATGAACTGAACTATGTGGACAGCTGCAAGAACAAAGGATTCTGACACCAAGAAGTTTGCAACAACCAACTACACCCCCTCCCCTTTTAGTATAAAAGAAGCCTGGTTCTAACTTGGGTAAGGGACACTAGTGTGCCATCTTCTTGGTCTGCTGGCTTTCTGAATAAAGTCACTGTTCCTTGCCCCAACAACTCGTCTCCTGATTTATTGGCCTGTCGTGTGGTGAGCAGAATGGTTTGGACTCGGTAGCACTCTCCTTCATTATGGGAATTCTTTCCAAGTCTGTTGATTGGATCACTTTCCCCAGGGTCTCATGTCTTCATCTTTCTTAGTTTACTTATCCAGTGGCTTCTTGAGTAGAAGTAACTGGGAGACAATTTTTTGAAATATGTTTGAAAATGCCTTTATTCTCAATTCACCCATAATTGATATTTTGGTGAGATGTAGAATTCTAGATTGCAAATAATTTTATTTCATTATTTTGAAGGCATTGTCTTCCAGATTCCAGTATTTCTATTGAGAAGTGTGATTCAATTTGGTTGTTGATCCTTTGTGTGTAAACTGATTTTTCTTTTACTCTCTGAAAGTTTTAAGAGCAATCTCTCTCAGAATTCTGATATTTCTTGGTGAAGTGCCTTAGATTAGGTCATTTTTTTTTGCGGTATGCGGGCCTCTCACTGTTGTGGCCTCTCCCATTGCGGAGCACAGGCTCCGACATGCAGGCTCAGCGGCCATGGCTCACGGGCCCAGCCGCTCCGCGGCATGTGGGATCTTCCCGGACCGGGGCACGAACTCGTCTCCCCTGCATCAGCAGGTGGACTCTCAACCACTGCGTCACCAGGGAAGCCCAGATTAGGTCATTTTTATCCACTGTTCTGGGTTCTCATGGATTCTTTCAATGTGAAAATATTTTCTTCAGTTTTGGAAAATTTTCTACTTTCTGCGTTCTTTTTTTCTGGAACTCTTTCATTATGATCTTGGACCTCTTGAACTTAGCCTCTAATTTTCTCTTTTCTTTCTTATTTTTCATACCTTTGTCTTTTTTGTTCTACTTTGTGAGAGACATCCTCATCTTTATCCTTCAGTCATTCTATCGAGATTTTCATTTCTACTACCATTTAAAAAAATTCTCAAAGCTCTTTTTTGAAATTTTCTTTTCTGCATTTCTGAAGTATTATATTCATGCTTCATTGATGCAAAATCTTATTTCTCTCTGAGAATACTGATGATACAATTAACACTGTTTTGTTTTTTATTGAATAGTCTCCACTTCCTTCAAGTTTCTTAATCTGTCTTTGGTTTGTCTTGCTCCTAAAACTAAGTCTTTCTTCCAGTGTCTATTAGCCTTAGTCTGTGAATTAATATTTGAATGTTGTCTGCTAAGAGGCTGGTTGTGTATGTAGGGCATGCTGACCATGGTCTTCACAATAGGCTGAGCTGATTTAGTTGTTTCATTGAGGACACACTCAAATATCAATATTTTTAGTTTCTTTTTGTAGGTTGGTCAGATTCTGCAGATAAGGATCTTCTAATCTCTAGCCAAGAAGTCCCCTCTTCTTTCCTGGCAAGGACTCAGCCAATGAAAAGCCGTAGACTCTTTGTTTACTATAGCCCTCCCAACTTCCTTTCCCCCTCTCTGTGAGCCAAGTCAGGGAAGGGGCTGGGGTTTCAACATCCAATCTCCTTCAGCAGGGTACCCCTGGCTTCAACTGTGTGGGGTGTCTCAGTCCAGAGGACCTGTATTTTCCCACTCCTTGGGGTGAACAAGTGGCAGTCCCTCAGCTGAAATAATTAGGGGAGTTCATTTGGGTCTTCTTAATCAAACTTTGAACTTTCTTCATAGTTTTAGCTGCAACTTCACTTCCAATACCAGAATTTCCTAGAGATGCTGATTTCTGAGGTCTTTGAAGATACTGGTTTGTAATTTAGATTTCTGCTTAGTTGTTCCCATTGACAACTTAAGATTCAGCGTTTTCCATTCTGCAAAGTAAATATCCATTTATCCTTCTGCTTTGTATCTCCCCACACATTCCTGCCATTTAAAAAAATAGACTTTAATTTTTAGAGCAGTTTTAGGTTCATAGCAACACTGAGTGGAAAGTACAGAGAGTTCCCATATACCCCATGCCCCACATATGCACAGCCTTCCCCATTACTAATGTTCCCTCACTGGAGTGGTACATTTGTTACACGTTATGAACCTACACTGACACATCATTATCACCCAAAGTCCATAATTTACATTAGGGTTACTCTTGGTATTGTACATTATATTGTTTGAACAAATGTATAATGACATGTATGCACCATTATAGTATCATACAGGATGGTTTCACTGCCCTAAAAGTTCTCTGTGTTCTGCTTATTCATTCTTTACTCCTCCAATCCCTGCCATTGTTTTTTCAAAGTCTCCTTGTGCTTATGTTTGTACTTTCTTTAAAAAATATCTCCTTTACAGTTTTGTTAGTGGGGATTTACGATATAGAAGAGGCAAATGTGTGTGTTTAATCTGCCACATGATAACCAGCCTGAAAAAAATATTTTTAAAAACAGAGCGGTATACAATAATTTTATTTCCAGAAATTCACTCTAAGGAAATAATTGGAAATGGCAGCAATACAAAAAATTAAGAAACAGAAACCTCATTGAATAGAGTTGGGAGATGATCAAGGGAAGCTCTCAGGCTCTGCTATGATAGCAGAGCCCAACAGAAGAAGGAAGTCCCCTCTTCTTTCCTGGCAAGGACTCAGCCAATGAAAAGCCGTAGACTCTTTGTTTACTATAGCCCTCCCAACTTCCTTTCCCCCTCTATAAAAGAGTTCCCCCATTGCTGGGCAAGGACCTACACGTGGCTCACCGTGGTTGCAGACCTGGAATTGCACTTCTCTGCTGATCCTAACTAAACACATCTTTGCAGGAGAAAACCCCCCCCCAAAACCAAAAAACAAAACAAAAAAACCCCAGTGATGTACATTTTATTTATTTTCTCAAATTTGATGGTCAAAAAATAACAAATCAATATATCATAGTTAAAAGTCAGGTTTCAGGACGTTTCATTTTTGCTTTGGATTAGACAGTGAAACACTTGTTTATTATTTTTTATTTATTATTTTTATTTTTTTTCGGTACGCGGGCCTCTCACTGTTGTGGCCTCTCCCATTGTGGAGCACAGGCTCCGGACGCGCAGGCTCAGCGGCCATGGCTCACGGGCCCAGGTGCTCCGCGGCATGTGGGATCTTCCCGGACCGGGGCACAAACCCGCGTCCCCTGCATCGGCAGGCGGACTCTCAACCACTGCGCCACCAGGGAAGGCCTTAAGTAGTTTATTTTTGTCCTAAAGAAAATGTCTTAAAATTTGGACATTATGCCTTTCAGTAAAATAAATATAGTTGGTAGAACGTTTCACCCTTTCCGCTCAAAAACACTGTTAAAACCTCAACACTTATACAACTTCAAAATGATCATTTTGCTCAATATTTAATTTCTAAGTAATTGAGGCCTGGGAATTAGGTGGCATCTTGAAGCTGTACCTTCTATTTCTGGAAGAAATGAAACTAGAGCCCACATGTTTCGAGGGAAGAGTGATGATGATGGAAAAGGCAAGGAGAGGGAGGTTATGGGTTAGGAAAGAAAAAATCAGTAAAATACCAGCCTGAGGAATAATTGTCTCTTAACTGAAGTATGACTGGTTTTGGTGTCATTTATGCTTCTTTAAACTCCCTCTTCATTAGAGAGCTAATGCTGCCAGCATGTTCAATTTTTCTCATGAGAAGGAAGGCAGCTCTTATAAATCACACACTGACTTTAATTATATGTGTTCCCTGGATGGGGGTGGGACAGTGGGTAAAATAGGTGAAGGGGATTAAGAGGCAAACAAGCCTCCAGTTATAAAATAAATAAGCCATGGGGATGTAATATACTACAACATAAGGAATACGGTCAATAATATTGTAATAACTTTGTATAGGGACAGATGGTTGCTAGACTTTTCATGGTGATCAACTTCATAATGTGTACAAATGTCAAATCACTATGCAGTGTAACTGAAACTAAGATAACGTTGAACATCAACTATATTTCAGTAAAAAAATTTATATATGTTACTTCTCCAGGAATATTTACATTTTCAAAGAGGGTATGAAAAGAGGCATTCTTAGTTTACTCTAATGATGAAATTTTAGATGTCTTGATTACTTTATGTAGGCTGATTATTTTGCAACAATAGTTCTTTGCAGAGGCACCTCAGTTAATCTTCTGTTTTTGGCTACTTTGTGAGACCACCCTGGGCATCCTTCCCCACTTCTCCCAATGGGGACATTTCTGGAAATCTTTATTCTGATGAAGTATTTAGCTCTAGTTTGAACCTCATTCTGTCTGTAATAACTGTTGGGTTTTTCATCAAATTCTGTATTATTTAGCTAGCAATGTTTGCAAATTCTTTATATAATTGATGTAATCTCATTTCCCTTCTCATTGCAATGGTAAAAACCAGGATTAAAAAAAAAGAATCAGAAATAATGCTACTGGAAATGATTTAACTATTATCAATTTTTTAATGTACAAACTGCTTATATAGTTAGAAAGCTTAAGAGTACAAATTAAACAATGATTATAATTAATTAAAGTTTAGAAGACTAGATATTATCAAATCCAAAATAATGACTTTCCCTTTAGGCTAATGATAATTAATTATAAAAATATATTAATAAAATGATTTCCTTCATAATAAAAAATCATGAATAACCTTAGGAAAAAAACGTGTGAGAAGTA
Organism: Lipotes vexillifer; assembly: GCF_000442215.2. NCBI lineage: Eukaryota > Metazoa > Chordata > Mammalia > Artiodactyla > Lipotidae > Lipotes > Lipotes vexillifer. The sequence goes on along the minus strand of NW_006784171.1, from coordinate 12,375 downwards.
TATGAACAAAGTATATGTAACCTTAGTTGTATTTGATTGAAATAGAATTAAATCTATCTATACATAAATTTGGGAAGAATTGATATCTATAGAAAGATTGACATTATAAGGTATTAATTTTTCCCCAATTTAGTATTTAGATTAATACAGTTCTAATTAGATACATTAAGATTTGTTTTTTAAGTAGGACAATATTTTTCTGAAATTTGTATGGAAGAATAAGCGGGCAAGATATGCAAAGACTTTTAAAAAGAATTATGTGGGCTTCCCGGGTGGCGCAGTGGTTGAGAGTCCGCCTGCCTATGCAGGGGGC
>NW_006784171.1:0-11942 GCF_000442215.2 Lipotes vexillifer | reverse complement strand
GGAAAAACCCGCGTAAAAAAAAAAAAAAAAAAAAAAAAAAAAAAAAAAGAATTATGTATACTTACCATAATTGCCATATAATAGGATATATTATTAAATAATAGTACTTAAAATGTGTTTCTGATACAAAAATAGACAAAAAGTAATGGAAAAGGTTAGGCCAGAAACAGACTCTAATATATAAAATTAATAGATGATTAAGTAGGCATCATGATAAATATCAAATTTATAAGTTTTGAATAACCAATTAAGGAAAATTGGCTAGAAAAGTTTTAAAATCTAGTTCAGATTCTTATAATTTTAAAAAGAAATTTAGGTGTCCTGATGAGTTAAATTAAAGCTGTCAGACTATAAAATGTTGGATGAATATGTACAGAAATAGCTGATACCTCTATGTATAAGAATTCTCTAGGTTTAAGTTGGTAGAAGAAATTACACAGAAAATTTAATAGGTTTTTACCTAAAAAAGAAAACCTGTTATGTAGGAAAAATTAAAACCCTAAAATATTTAAAAGGCAAATAAAAACTATATAAAACAATGGGCTTTTAATATATATGTATATATGACAAAGAATGAATATCTTCACTATATATATATATATATTTTTTTTTTGCGGTACGCGGGCCTCTCACTGTTGTGGCCTCTCCCGTTGCGGAGCACAGGCTCCGGACGCGCAGGCTCAGCGGCCATGGCTCACGGGCCCAGCCGCTCCGCGGCATGTGGGATCTTCCCGGACCGGGGCACGAACCCGCATCCCCTGCATCGGCAGGCAGACTCTCAACCACTGCGCCATCAGGGAAGCCCTTCACTATATATTAAAAAAACAATAGATATCAATAAAAAACAACAAATCTGTTAAAATATATTGGCAAAGAAAAAGACCATTTACAAAGTACTGGAAGAGACTGGGTGAGAAAATACTACTGTAGAGAAAACGTTTATTCTCTCTAGTAGAGAAATGTAAAGTGAAATAAGAAAGAAAAGTTGTATTATTATTATGTTTTCAAAAAAATGATAATTGGTGCTAGAATGAGGACTTGTTATTGCCTCTGATAGTATAAACTAGAAACTTACATGGTTTAGCAATATGCAACAAGAGCTTTAACAAAGAAGGCCTTTGCAGCAGTAATATGGCTTAAGGAAATCCAGCCTAAAGAAATAACCCTGAAACCAAAAGTACAAAGAACAAAAGCAAATGTAGACAAGTAGGATTACATCAAACTAAAAAGCTTCTGCACAGCAAAGGAAACAGTCAACGCAATGAAAAGGAAACCTACAGAATGGGAGAAAATATTTACAAACCATATATATGATAAGGGGTTAATATATCCAAAAAACATAAGGAACTCTTACAACTCAATCAAAAAAACCCCAACAAATAACCAGATTAAATAAAGGGCAAAGGACTTGAATAGACATTTCTTCAAAGACAACATACAAATGGACAACAGGTATATGAAAACATGCTCAACGTCATTAATCATCAGGGAAATGCAAATCAAAACCACAATGAGGGCTTCCCTGGTGGTGCAGTGGTTGAGAGTCTGCCTGCCGATGCAGGGGACACAGGTTCGTGCCCCGCGCAGGCTCAGCGGCCATGGCTCACGGGCCCAGCCGCTCCGCGGCATGTGGGATCTTCCCGGACCGGGGCACGAACCCGCATCCCCTGCATCGGCAGGCAGACTCTCAACCACTGCGCCATCAGGGAAGCCCTTCACTATATATTAAAAAAACAATAGATATCAATAAAAAACAACAAATCTGTTAAAATATATTGGCAAAGAAAAAGACCATTTACAAAGTACTGGAAGAGACTGGGTGAGAAAATACTACTGTAGAGAAAACGTTTATTCTCTCTAGTAGAGAAATGTAAAGTGAAATAAGAAAGAAAAGTTGTATTATTATTATGTTTTCAAAAAAATGATAATTGGTGCTAGAATGAGGACTTGTTATTGCCTCTGATAGTATAAACTAGAAACTTACATGGTTTAGCAATATGCAACAAGAGCTTTAACAAAGAAGGCCTTTGCAGCAGTAATATGGCTTAAGGAAATCCAGCCTAAAGAAATAACCCTGAAACCAAAAGTACAAAGAACAAAAGCAAATGTAGACAAGTAGGATTACATCAAACTAAAAAGCTTCTGCACAGCAAAGGAAACAGTCAACGCAATGAAAAGGAAACCTACAGAATGGGAGAAAATATTTACAAACCATATATATGATAAGGGGTTAATATATCCAAAAAACATAAGGAACTCTTACAACTCAATCAAAAAAACCCCAACAAATAACCAGATTAAATAAAGGGCAAAGGACTTGAATAGACATTTCTTCAAAGACAACATACAAATGGACAACAGGTATATGAAAACATGCTCAACGTCATTAATCATCAGGGAAATGCAAATCAAAACCACAATGAGGGCTTCCCTGGTGGTGCAGTGGTTGAGAGTCTGCCTGCCGATGCAGGGGACACAGGTTCGTGCCCTGGTCCGGGAAGATCCCACATGCCGCGGAGCGGCTGGGCCCATGAGCCATGGCTGCTGAGCCTGCATGTCCGTAGGCTGTGCTCCACAATGGGAGAGGCCACAACAGTGAGAGTCCCGCATACCGCAAAACAAAACAAAACAAAACAAACAAACAAACAAAAAAAAACAATGAAATATCACATCATGCCTGTTAGGATGTATATAGTAGCAAAAAAGCAAAAGACAGTACGTGTTGGCAAGGATGTGAAGAAATTGGAATCCTTGTACAATGTTGGTGGGAATGTAAATTGGTGCAGTCACTATGGAAAACAGGATGGAGGTTTCTCCAAAAATTAAAAATAGAACTCCATATGATCCATCAATCTAACTTCTGGGTATTTATCCCAAAGAATTGAAACCAGTATCTTGAAGAGATATATGCAATCTCATGTTCACTGCAGAATTATTCACAGTAGCCAAGATATAGAAAACACTTAAATGTCCATCGACAGATGAATAAAGAAAATGTGGTATATACATATGGTGGAGTATTATTCAGCCTTAAAAATAAGGAAATCTTGCCATATGCAACAACATGGATGAACCTGGGGACATTTTGCTAAGTGGAATAAGCCAGTCACAGAAGGACATATACTGCCTGATACCACTTATATGAGGTACCTGAAATAGTCAAGCCCATAGAAACCCACAGTGGAATGGTGGTTGCCAGGGACTGAGAGGAGGAGGAAATGAGGAGTTGCTGATCAACAGATATCAAGTTTCAGTCATGTAACATGAATAAGTTCTAGACATCTGTACAACATTGCACCTATAGTTAACAGTACTATAGTGTGTACTTAAAGGTTTGTTAAGAGAGCAGAACAGTAGGTCCCCTACACACGAACGAGTTCTGTTCCGAGAGCGCGTTCGTTAAGTCCAAATTGTTCATAAGTCCAACAAAGTTAGCCTAGGTACCCAATTAACGCAGTCGGCTATACAGTACTGTACTGTAATAGGTTTATAATACTTTTCACACAAATAATACATAACAAACACAAAAAATAAAGGTAACATTTTTAATCTTATAGTATATTATCTTGAAAAGTACTTGAAAAGTACAGAAGTACAGTACAACAGCTGGGATACAGGGGCTGGCATCGAGTGAACAGATAAGAAGAGTTACTGACTGGAGGAGGGAGAGGAGGTGGGAGATGGTAGAGCTGAAGGATCGTCAGCAATAGGGATGGAGGGCAAGCTGCAGTTTCACTCATGCCTGATGTTGATGGGCACAGGTTCTAGTTCCTTGCTGCATTCAATTCTATCTATGCTCTTGTTTCTGGACATCCTGGGCTTGAAATAAAGATACTGTACTACTGTACTCTATACAGTACAGTACTGTACAGTAAAGTACACAAAAGCACAACCACTTGTAGAGGATGCACGCACGTGACAGTGTGCGCCAGGCATGTGAACGCACATTCGTATCTTTGAAAGCTTTCAACTTGAAGGTTCGTGTGTAGGGGACTTACTCTACTCACATCAAATGTTCTTACTACAATAAAAAAGAAGAAATCCAAATAAAGATTAAAAAACTGATGTGTAAATGCGTTCTGAAGTACAGTTTATAGTGCTAAAAAACTGGAAACTAAATACCCCGAAATAAAAAAAAAGGTAATAAAACTGTGGTATATCTATACAATAAATATTATATTACAATTAAAAACATTTGCATAGCATTTCTAATAACATGTTAAGGGATAAAAGTAGAATCCAAATTTAAATGTAGTAGTTTCACAACTATAGAAAATGCATTTAAGAAATACAAGGAAATGCACTAGAATATTTGAAACATTTGGTTTTGGATTGTGGGATAATGAATATTATTTTTTCTTCTATTAACTTTGATGCATTTTCTAAATTTTGTCACGAGGCATCTTACATTGGAATTAGGAAAAATAAACCATAAAAACAATCACAGCCCCTTTTCCATGTAAAATTTGACTTGCTTACATTTTTAGTTTCTCTTTGACTTTTTCAGTAACATCCTACCTTTTTCTCCTTTTGAATAAAAATTATTTTTCAAATATTTTTACTTTTTCATTTCTTCATCAACTTCAGTTTTCTTTCCCCTTTTCTTCTTCATCATCTACCTACTTTTTTCCTCTTTTTTGTAATTCTGCATCTTTCTATCATCTTTGTTATGTTCCAGCTGGTCCTTTATTTCCTTTCTTATCTCAGTAAAGTCTCTTCTGGAAGATTTCAATTTTATTGCCTCAAAACTGACTTTGTCACATTAGAAGTCCTTTTCTCTAGCTCATATCTGTTAAAGGCTCCACATTATATTAACAGTAAAAAAGTCAAATGCAGTGACATATGCCTCTGTGTAATCAATTTTCTAGCAGCTTTAAAAAATTCACAGTTATGTTTTCTATTTTCAGTTATAATAGGGTATGAATGTAATTAATCCATATAGTATGAGAATTGTGAAATATAAATCATTCCTCAAATGTTGCAAGATAGCATTGAATTTATGGAGGGTGCTAAACAAACATTAAATATTAAAGAGTAAGAGGTCTTGGTATTCACTTTTTTCTGGGTTTAGTAATCTTTTATAGATGTATTTGAAAAGATGATTACAAATATATTTTCTTTTAGACATAATCTTCTCTCTTCCCCTGCTCACTCTCATTTCCAGTAGAATCTTCTTTGCTATTGCTTCCTCAACTCTACCTCATTCTTGGTGGTCATACTTTGAAGGCTGAGGAAACAAAGTGAGTTTTCAAATTCTGCAAGTTTCCCCCTTTGTATTTTCCCCCTTTTGTATTTTGTCTCCATAAGGAACTAGCAAGTGGACCTAAGTAATCATTGATTGGGCAGACAGGCTTTTGAAAAAGGAGATTCAGGCCTGTGGGTTTGAGAAGAGTGGGAAAGGCCACCCTGCAGCCTGGCTGGTGATGGGAGTGTGGACATGTGCTACTTGGAGTGGAAACTTCCTGACACTTGACCCACATGTGTACACTTCAACTCAAAGATAGAAACTCACCCTTGTGGTCCCCCTGGGGGTCCTTCAGGGCAGGTCCCTGGGACAGTGCAGGGCTAAGCACTGGTGAAATTAGTGTTTTTTCCTTCTCTGTTTGGATTTGTTAATTGGAGGCTGATGAAACAATAGGACATTTTCTAGCTTGGAATTTACTGAAACATAGGCTATTTTCTTAGAAGGATATATATATAGGTTAGGGAAAAAATAATCTGAATTGAATTTATTTTGCTTCACATCTGCCAATTTATAGTTACTGTTGTAAAAGAAAGCTTTGATAGATAATAGCCAGGGAAATTTTCTGTATCTTTGGGTCCTGCTTCCAGCTGGTCTCTTGAGGGAGAGCTGTTAATAAATCCTCATATGGGCTGGGGAGGAGAGGACACTTTCCTGCCACATAAAATATTAATTTAAAAGTGGATCAAGGCAGTTCAGCAGCAAACCTGCTTTTTGTCTCCTGGAAAGTATGCCTCTGCTGCTGATTTCTTTCAGTCACACAGAACTACAATGGAACTGACAGAATTCTTTTTGTTTCTATTCAGCAAGGCTTCAAGCTTTAAAAAACCTGGAAATTCTGTCACCTATACCTTCTCATATACACGTCACCACAAAATTAAATTTAAAAAATCAAGCCATTAAAAATAACCTGTGACCATCCAGCCTTAACGGGGATATGAAAGCTGCCTGGATTGGGGTTCCTGAGCTTTCTTCATTGTCAGAACATTCCTTAGGCTGACATGGCTGGTTGTGAAATGTTTATTTTCCACACCTTCCAGCCTCAAAAGCTTCCTGATCCCATGGGAGATGTCAGCTCTGAAGGAAGGAAAATGGTCTTTGGCTTTCTACCATTCATCCTCTTTTTTCTCTCATTTCTCTTTCTTTGTCCTCCTGCACGTCTCTCCTCTACACAGATACACACATACAGACACACAGACATCACACATGCACACAGACATACACACATTCACACACACACAGTGAACACACAATATGATGCACACACACACACACACACATACACTTGTAGACATCACACGGACACAAACACCATGTATACACACACAGATACCATACACAGACATCATGCACATAGACGGACATTCCCCCTCCCAACATACACATGGGTAAACCTTAGATTTAGATTTCTGCTATATATTAATGGTTTTTAATGATATTTTTGTTGTTGTGTCTTTAACACAGTAATACTATTTGGCAATATTTGATATCATCTGAGAACCCCTACTGAGTTGTATCACACTGTTTTCTTAAGACCTCTCTGGTTCTATGTGACCTAATGCAAATTTTCCTTCTTTATTAGGCTCTTGTAATTAATCATGAGGTAGGATTAAAAACAGACAGGCATGTGGAAATATGGAAAGAATGAGTAAGTAAGGCCTGACTATATGGAGACTCTGACTAATGTCCAATAATCAGGGTTCTAGTGAATTTGCTATTTCTTTTTAGTTTACTTCAGTAGAGGAAAATATATGTTGACCTTGAATCTTTACTGAAAAGTGCAAGATATGTGAGTATACAATTATTTGTGAAATTCATATTGAGTATTAACTGATTATCACAAATGACATTAATAAAGGAGGATCATTTCACTTCTAATGTTGTTATTTTTCTTTGTTAAGAAAGGCTAAAAGGGAACCTGAGAAATGAATGTGTTGATTGCAGGTTATAAAAAGAGGTGGTTTAAAAAAACCCAGCTTCTTCTAGTAATAATAATAATTATAGATTCCTAAACTGTAGGAAAAGGGTAAAATGCAATGTAAAAATGAGATTGGTATAAATATCAATATCAGAGAAGAAAAACAATATGTGAAATCAAGTATAAACCTTAGAAGAGCGAGAACTTGCTTGGGATTATTGTTAATTTGTATAAATAAAAGCAAACACAACTTTGTAAGTCATTATTTCTTTTTAATTGAATGGTAGTGGAATGAAGAGTACTTTCCAATCGGAATTAGGAAGATTTCCCTGGATTTTATGAAAATACAGGAAGTAATCCTTTCATATAAAATCCTCAAAGAAATGTGATGATTATTTTTAAGAAAGAACTGGATATTTCAAATTCATTGAGTTTTTACAGTCTATAAACATATAGTTTTCTAAACTTAAAAGCATGTTACAGGAAGTCTTTTAAATTTTCTCTCTAAAATACTGAAATGTTGGGGTTTTATTTTTAGTCTCGGACTGTGCAAAGAGGCTGTTGACCTTCACTGTCAATCCACAGAAATTTATGTAATTTTCCAAGTAGAATAATGATTGTCACTCAGATGATAATGTTGAGGTTCTTCTATTTGATCACAGTATTTTCAGAGTGAAAGAAACATTCAACAATTGGAGGTTCAAAGTTCTAAATGTGACCTTCAGTGAGATGGGTCTCATTTGCCTTCAGTGCATAAAGTCTTTTGCCTGCTGGGTTTAGGTAGGTTTGAAAAAAGTAAAAAGAGAGTTTTAATTATGAAGTAAATTGAAAACAGAATTTTTTTTATTATTAATGCACAAAGCTCTTTAAATCATACAATGGCAAAAACCATGAAGAAATGCCTATTACATATTGAACAGATTTGTCTGTATGAGTTCAAAGGAGGAAATACTTCTTTGTTCTTGTATTCTTTTATTTTCAGGCTCTGACTCCATGTTTAGGACTTTGAATTACAATTGATTCTATACTAAATTGAGGGAAGCGTGTGTAAGAATGATGAATAAATTTTGTTATGATGTCCAAAGCTGCCTTCACAGAACCTAGAAAATGTACTCCCACTTCTTTGGGAGTTTTCTTTCAAAAAGGATTGGAAAAAAGAAAAAAGAAAAAAACTTTCTGAAAGGGCTTTCGCTGATTAAAGAGAAGTTTGAGGACTGAGGAGGAGGATAGTAAGTAGAGCAGTGTGAATCATATACGGAATTGTGCATTAATGCAAAGGCATACAAAGCAGCTAACACAGATGTAGGCTATTCTTCAAGAAACTAGGAATGCTGTATCCAAATCTTAAATCCTTCCTTGAGCTTCTGGGGATATTTAAGAAGTAATCTAACCTTTCACAATCTGAGTTGGGGATAATAGGGTGAGTGTTGGAGTGAGGGTGATTTAACTGTGACATTTACTGCTTCATTGATCACCAGGGTTTATTTGGAAGATGTGACAGACTTGGCAGCTGTTCACAGTGTGCTATGTGTGAGTCCCTCAGAACAGGTTAACTTGCAAGAATATGTACGTAGTCTCTTCACAGAGAGAGTGAATCAGTTTAGGTCATGTTCTGGTAGCAAACAATCCCAAATCACAGCATCCTAAAATGGCTCTAACACTGCTACTTGGGTTGAAAGTGATGAGCTGTTAAGTTGAGACAGAGGGGTAATCGGATAAATCAGTGGCTGCAGGAATTAAAGCAGCAAAGTGATAGTGTTTAGTGGGTACAGTTTTCTCCTAGTGTCATTGGGATGACATTTTGCTTCTCGCTGGTACTCACTAGTAGGATAAAAGAAATAATCCCAAGCTTCATTATCATTTCCCCAAAATATTTTAGGGGGACAATGGAAATATAATAGAGATGACTAGGGAAACTTGTTTATGACGTTTCATTTTCTATCTTTAAATTCCGAGATGAGGTGAATTACATCAGCTGTCTTGTAGGAGTTGGGTATTCTCTACCGTGAAATGAAGGAGCTTTCTCAGTCATTTTGAGGTTCTAGTCAGAGATAAATAATTTCATCCAAAGAACCCAGTGAAAGCCAGATTTTAGTTCTACCTCTCCTTCCCTTTTGTCTTTCTGTTCTATGAAATAACTCCCTTTGTGATAATGTGAACTAAGCACAGATTACAGATATCTCAGACTGTCAAGGGTGTGAAATATCAAAAACCAAACTCTACATATTGAATAAAACAAAGTAGAAAGATGAGTTTATTGCAAGGCTTTTGACTTGCAAGCTGGGAAACTCCAGGCTATGGGAGTTCTGAGCTGCTCACAGACTAAGGGGTCTTTATGGAGTAAATGGGGAAGTTATTTGGCTTTTTCAGCTGATTGGTTGCCTAGTGGTCTTCTTCCCTGTTTGGATCAAGGTAGCAAAGTCAGAGGAACAAGCAAGTCCAGAGATGGCGTGAATGTACTTGGCATTTGGGAACTGGCTTATGTCCTTTGCTGATTTCTGAGAAGAGCTGTACATTCCTGTAAGGTTAGGTTAAGTTTCCCTTATGCACCTGTGCTGACTCTCTCCATTTTGTCCCTGACATAAGTGACTCCATTTTAGTTTGGTTCTGCAAATGTGACTAAGATCTTTACCAGAACATGTTATGCATAGAGCCCCAAATTAGTTTATAACACACATAATAAGAATATATTTGACTTATCTGGATTTTCTTTAATTAAAAAAAACACATTGCTAACATCCCAGCGAATTCCTCCTTCCCCATGCATTTTTATGATGGATGGTACTTATCTGGCTCTAAGGTCTGTGACAGAGAATTTGAACAGGCTTGGAAAACTGCATCCCACATTTTCTACTTAAGTGACATCTCTGTGCAGTCGTCTGTCTGAGCTGCAGCAATTTCTCCTTTGCATTCTAGAAGAGAAATAAATTTGAAGCATAAAAATAGTTCTTGGATGCCTAGCACATACTAGGCAATTTAATCAGAGTGAGGAAATTCCATTTTCTAGTTGCTAGGAAATGGCATTTCTGTACATTTGACAAGAAGAAGGATCAGGAGTTGTGTCTGATACAAAGACATATTTGAGTCAAATTAATTTGGTTCTGACTACCATCAATAAAAGGTGAAATATTTGTCATATGGAGGCAGGTTTACACGTATAATTTCCAAAGTTGTTTCTTAGATTTCAATTGTTTTTAATCATCTATTAAACTGTGCAATTTTTTTACTACAATTCATTTCAGTGTATAAAAACTTCAAAAATGGGCAGTCTGTAAGAGAAAATGATATGCCATTTTAATGGTTGAATACACCTATTAATTAGTTTAGTTCTTACAAAAGGAAAAAAATGAGGAAAACTATGTAATAGCCAACATACTACTTAGAGTAACTAGTGAAGTACATATCTGGTTAATAATGGTCTTCAAAGAGTATTGAATGTTATTTTGTGATAATGTTAAGCACATTCATAGAAACAGTTTTTCTTCTTTGTTCTACTGACAGTAGATTTTTTTCCAGTAGGCAAAACATTTTTTAAAGATCTCTATTGAAGTATAATTTCTGTACCGTAAAATTCAGTCATTGTAAATGTACAAATCACATTCAAATCTGGTCTTAAGATGACTACTATCCTCTCAGAAAGTTCCCTTGTGCCCATTTGCAATCAATCACTGCTCCTATCTCTAACCACAAAAAAGTGCTGATGTGCTTTTGGTCTGTCAAATTTTTAAAAAAATGAAACCATTAACTTTATGCTACAAGTGGAATCATACAACATCTAGTTTTTACGGTCTGGTTTCTTTCAAAAAAGCATAATATTTTCAAGGTTCATCTGTATTGCAGCACACACAGTAGTTTGTTACTTTTTATTGCTGAGTACTATTCCATTTTATTTATCCATGGAGTAGTTGATAGACATTTGGTTTGTTTCCATTTTTTGGCTATTATGAATATTCATGTAAAAGTTTTTGTGGGAACAGCTGGTTTTATTTCTTTTGAGTAGATACCTAAGAGTGGAATTTTTGGGTTATTTGGTATGCTTACGCTTAAAACTTTTTGAAGACACTACCAAACTGTTTTCTTAAGAGGTTGTGCCATTTTGCATTCTCACCAGTGATACATGAGGGTTCCAGCTTATCCACATTATTACCAGCACTTGATATTGCCAGTTTTTCTGATCATAGCTATTCTAGTGTGAATATAGTAGTATTTCCTTTGTGATTTTAATTTATATTTTTCTATGCAGTGACTAATGATGTTGAGCATTTTTTCATGTTTATTAGCTATCCATATGTCTTCTTTGGTGAATGTCTATTCAAATCTTTTGCCCGTTAAAAGAAATTAGGTTATTTTCTTGTATTTGAGTTGTAAGATTTTAAAAAATCTATATGTTCTGGATGTAAGTACTCTGTTGATATATGATTTGCAGTTATTTTCTCCTAGTCTGTAAATTGTGTTTTCATTTTCATAATGATGCCATTTGACGAATGAGAGTTTTAAATTTGGATGAGATACAATTTTTCAGTTTTCAATTTTTTCTTTCATAGATCATGTTTTTAGTGTTATACCTAAGAAATTTTTGCTTAACTCAACCTGTGTTCTTCTAGTAGTTTTGTAGTTTAGTTCTACATTTAGGTCTATGGTTTATTTTAAATTACTTTGGTCCATGATGTGTGGGAGTGTGCGAGAAAAGGATATAGCATGAGGTCTGAGTTCATTTATTTTGCATATAAATATCTTTTGTTCTTTTGAGTATTGCCATATTAACACTCTTTTTTTTTTTTT
>NW_006784170.1:0-306 GCF_000442215.2 Lipotes vexillifer | reverse complement strand
GATATTAATTATTGGCTTGCAAGTCCAAATGGATAACCTTAAATTCCTGGGTTAATGGTTTTAGTTTGAGGTATTTAAGCATGATGTATGAGTAAAAATATCCTCTATTAAATCAAGTTTAAGATCCTAAGTCCCTAATCTTCTGGCAAACTGTGGGTATCTTGTAACAGATTTTTGAAAAGTAACATGATTAAGATTTCAAATTGACCATTCATTCATTCATACATTCACTCATTCAACAAACATTTATTGAACACCTAAAGTATGCCATGGGTTAAACTAGGCACCAGTGTTACTGTTACTAAA
>NW_006784169.1:0-1408 GCF_000442215.2 Lipotes vexillifer | reverse complement strand
CACGAACCCGTGTCCCCTGCATCGGCAGGTGGACTCTCAACCACTGCGCCACCATGGAAGCCCCCTGATATTTTATCTCACATATTTTGTATGTTTGAATTTATGAACACATTTTCAGAGGCGTAAAAAGTTAAAAATAATAAAAATGACATTTAGGTGAACGTTTGCAGAACCTCAGAAGCAGCCTTGGGAGCAAAGTTTAAAAGCCATAGGTTTGAATTATCTCCTTTATACCCATCAAGAAACAAGCCAAAAATGCAAATGTAACCAATGATCTAGCCAGCAATTAACATCTAGCAACTACCTATTGGAGGAGGACAAACTGTCACAACCCCAACTCAAGATCTACCATGTGAACAAGAGGCCTGGTCAACAATCTTTCCCCTCCCTGCTGCCAGGCTTCCCAAACCAACCCGACGTGCCCAGAGTATACGACCCCAGCCAAGCGCGCCCGCCCCCAGGAACTGAGCTCTTGACACTCAGCCTAGAGCCTGCCTTTCTCTGCTGCCTCAGGGATCACGCCAGAATTACCATCCTCTATTTTATTTGTTGCTTCTGTTTTCAGCAAAGCATTTTTTCTTTCCCCTTCTTAATGCTCCTTCCCCTCCCCCGCTGGAGGGAACCCACAGGATCCAGTGCTCAAATCCAAGCCCCCAGGGCAAAGTGGGCCCAGAGATGCCAAGGCTAACATGCTTCCCTTTCAACAGCGAAGTCCCTTTTCTTCTCCTTGTCTAGTGTTCTTACCCAGACCTGCCATAAATTTCCCCTTATGACCTGGCTGCACGTCTGCCAAGCAAAAAGCCGAGGGTAGTACAGCCAACCTGGAGCCTGGCACTAAGAAATAAATCCTCTCCAGGGAAAAAAACACAATTCTCTCTACACAGAAATGTTTAATAAACAGCAGGACATGGTCTACTCCAGCAAAATGCCTGAGCACAGTGGTATCAGAATTGGTGACAGTGGACACCCAACACATTCCAACAATTCTGCAGCCAGCGCCCAGCCCTATACACAGTTCAAACCAAAGACATTGTTCGTTACATCGTGGGGCCTTCCTTAGTCACTTAAGTCTGAAATCCTTCTCAAGCCATCTTAAGGGGGGAAAAAAGGACTACTGTATTTTTTCTAGTAAGCATTTTATCATTAATAATAATATAGTCAACCACATTTGTACAGCATGTTAGCATCGCCAGAGCTCTTAAAGTTACCTCATTTATTCCTCACAGAAAGTCTAATGCAGGTGCTGTCATTTAACAAATAAGGAAGTGGGTTCAGAAAAGTGACAGGACCAGGGGTCACAGAAACTGTCAGCAGCAGAAAAAGGGCCTTAGGGCTTCCCTGGTGATGCAGTGGTTAAGAATCCGCCTGCCAATGCAGGGGACACGGGTTCCAGCCCTGGTCTGGGAAG
>NW_006784168.1:0-796 GCF_000442215.2 Lipotes vexillifer | reverse complement strand
CTTTCTCCGTCTGCCATATCTCACTTAGCACGATAGGTCCATTCACGTTTTTGCTAGATATAAATTTTTTTATGGCTGAGTCATATTCCGTTGTGCTTGTACATGTGTATGTATATATATGAAAACTTCTTTATCCACTCGTCAATCGATGGACACTCTGGTGGCGTCCATGTCTTGGCTATTGTCAGTAAAGCTGCCGTGAACATAAGGGTGTGTATCTTTTTTTTTTTTTAATCTTTATTGGAGTATAATTGCTTTACAATGGTGTGTTAGTTTTTGCTTTATAACAAAGTGAATCAGTTATACATATACATATATCCCCACATCTCTTCCCCCTTGCGTATCCCTCCATCCCACCCCTCTAGGTAGTCCCAAAGCACCGAGCTGATCTCCCTGTGTATATCTTTTTGAATTCGTGTTTTTGTTTCCTTCAGAAAGATACCCCCAAGTGGAATTCCTGCATCATATGGTAGTTGTATTTTTAATTTCTTGAGGATCCTCTGTACTGTTTGCCACAGTGGCTGCACCAATGAGCATCCCCAAGAGAATGCGTGAGGGTTCGCCTCATCCTCGCCAAGCCTTGTTATTTGTTGTCTTTTGGACGATAGCCAAGTTTTAAGGTGTGAGGTGTTAATCTCATTGTTCTTTTAATGTGCGTTTCCCTGATGATAAGTGATATCGGTCATAGTTTCATATGTGTCTTGGCCATCTGTACGTAGTCTTTGGAAAAATATTCGGTCCCACTTTTTAATTGGGTTTTTGGTTTTTGGAGGTTCAGTTGTGTGAGTTCTTCATC
>NW_006784166.1:0-3186 GCF_000442215.2 Lipotes vexillifer | reverse complement strand
AACCAAAAAAAAAAAAAAAAAAAAAAAAGAGGCTATTCAAAGCTGTGGATCAATAAACTAGAATTTGGGAACGTTAGTCAGTGCTGAGTATAATGTAGGTATTTCTGTTTGTTAATTAATTAAAATGCCCATGGAGTCATTATTCTTACACTTAATTTCTCAGCCAGAAAAGTTAATGAACTGTATCTGTTCCATGAATAATTGAGTTGAACTTGAAAGACAACTCCCCATTCCAAAAGCCTTCCACAGTACCAGTTAACTGTGATTTATCCTTTTACTTCTGAAGAATTTTAAGCACCTTCCATCTGATTTGACTGACAACCTATCTGTGCTTTCCCTGTCTTTATTCTTCCAGGAAGAAGATGTTACTCGTGAAAGTCGTTTTAATTTCAGTGGTTACGGGATGGGTCACTGCCTTCAAGTGAAAGATGGAACAGCTGTCAAGGCCACACCTGCCAGCCAGCTCCCACAGCCCCCCAAAGATGCAGATGCCATCAAGAAGAAGTTTGTGGACCGGGCAAAAAGGATCGACACGATTTCTCGAGCTGCCTTCCCATTGGCCTTCCTCATTTTCAACATCTTTTACTGGATCACATACAAGATCATTCGGCATGAAGATGTCCACAAGAAATAGATGTGCTCTTCAGACCCTGGGACCTTCTTGCCTAACTGTTGTGCTTGTAAATACACAGTGAAATTGTCTTTATATCACTTTGACAGAGGAGAAGACTGGGGGAGGGGGGAGGGAGGATCATGGGGGTGGGTTTCCTGGCACCTACATGAAAAAAGATAAGTTATCCGGGCAATGAAGGAAAATGTCTGCACAAAATTACGGTGTTGCAGAATCACGTGAGCATAATTCCCTTCAGAGTCTTCAGCATTGCTCTTTCAGATGATGCATTAAATAGACATGATATGCAAAGTCAAGTACTTGAGGGCTATTTGTCTTTTGGTTCGGTTTGGTTTGGTTTGGTTGTGACTAATTCTGGTACTGAAAAGACAGCTTAAACACACGCGTGCGCACACACACACAAAAGGAAAATGCTTACCATCTGACCATAGTGACTAGCCTATAGTGAGATGAGGACCAAACTTTTTCAGGAAAATGCTGCCTCGTTTTTAAAACAAGCCTCCTGAGCTACGTTCTTTACAATGTCCGTAATTAGTGCTTCACCTGAGGAATCCTTTTGTGGGTCATAAATAATTTCTACTTATCGAGAAAACAACAACAAAAAATAAATACCAATCACAAAGAACAAGTTTATACTTTACTGTCCATGTAGGTGTGCATTTTAATACTCTTTTTCTTTCCTAGATGTAATTTGGGGATTTGAATTGTGTATTGTGAAATTGATTTGATCGTATGTCCTCTTAAAAATAAATGCCCATTTTCTTTTAGATCCAAGTTAGCACACTACATTTTTTTTCACTTTGGCTATATTTACGTGCAATTAAGTACTCAAGTGTGACTTAGCTGTCGCAGCTTCTCAGCCACAGTATTTATGGAGATGATGTGTCCTGAACGGTGTAGCTCATATTAGCTTGAACTTCCCATTTCTGCTCTCATTGTAGGTGTAACTATTAGTCCTAATGTCAACTGACCCATGATTTCTACTGTCAATCCAAGTGAATATTGTTTGAAATATCCTTAACTAACTTAAAGAATTTTAAAATTGTACTGTGATTTTCATAACCTGTTGCCTTTTTGGTACCAGAGCTACGTGGTTTGAATCCTGGCTACATGTTTTAAGTAAGAAAAAAAAAAAAAAAGACGTATTTTTGCTTACTCAGATAAAAGACAACCTGTAAAAAATATAATGAAAAAATTAAATTTTACATGTGCTGTAAAAGGGGTTATTAAAAATATTTGTTCAATTTCAATAAAGCTAAGTGTGCCACAGAAGCTATGAGTCTTTCCATTTTTGCATTACAATGTAAATAATTTAGATGACAATGGTAACTTGGATTTTTGTTTCTGGTCTTCCTCATAAACTTGAAGCATTTATATAGCTATTATATTTTTGTTGTAATATAAGAGTAGCTTATAGTATCCCCATGAAGAAAGAAAAAAGTACATTATTCTCATTGCAGAAACAGGGAAATGGAGACATGGAAGTATGAGTAGTCATTGCGAGCAGAATCTAATACTGGATACTTCATATGAGATATAGGAAAGTTCCAAGAGCACTGCATAATCGTAAAATACCAAAGTGAAAAGCAATTTAAAAGACCAATCTGTCCACCTATCCATCCTAATCTTGTCAGGAATGGAGTTCCATGATGAAAAACAATTCTGAGAACCCCAGTGAAATAGAGGTAACTCATCTTAGCCCTTGTAGATTTTCCTTAACTAAAGGTATCCTTCATAAAATTTTCAGGAAGACATGGATTCCTAAGTTGATGTTTATACCCTTTTAAACCAATTCAAATATTGAATCATTTCCATAGAGAAGAATATCACAGAATGGCTAAACACATGAATTTTGGAGATAGAAAGACTAGCTCGGCCACCTATCAAGAGGGTTATCTTGGATAAGTTACCTGATTTTTCTGAGTAGCTCCTATTTTCCAGAGTTTTAAGAGGATGAACCGAGAAAAATGCAAGGAAAGCCATGAGCTTGGTGTCTAACATATCATAAATTCTCAATAACTAACAGATAATAATAAAATTATTATTATTATGAATTGCACTACACTAGGCAAGAAGCTACACAATTCCTAGCTTTGGCAAGATTAGTGCCATGCTTTGTGCCTCTTTCCTAAAACACTATTTCTATCTTACTACTCGCTTCTTTCCAAACAAATAAGGCAAAGACTTTGATTGGTCTCAATTCTCTTCCTCTAAAAGTAAGGCTAAAATGCCTCCCAAAGATAGGCCTGACCCCATAAGCGTCCTAGGAAGAGCCCTGATGCTACATATGGTGGGATGGGCAGCACCTTGGGGGAAAATCCTAAGCTAAACGATCATGTCTAATCAAAGTGTATACCGTATAATTTTCGGAGGCAGGGTGTGGTCCCCACATTAGAAAAATTTTTTAATATTCACCTCTAGAGGAGGAGCTTCAAGATGGCGGAAGAGTAAGACGCAGAGTTCACCTTCCTCTCCACAAACACATCAGAACAACATCTACACGTGGAACAGCTCCTACAGAACACGTACTGAACGCTGGCAGAAGACCTCAGACC
>NW_006784165.1:0-9303 GCF_000442215.2 Lipotes vexillifer | reverse complement strand
TTATTAACTGTTTCTGAAACACACTTTGTCTGTAGGACCCCAGACTGAGCAAACTTAGGAGAAAAAAAAAAAAAAAAACAAAGAAAAAGTATATTGTGTTTGCTCTCGACTTACTGGAGAGATGAAACGTACCCACATGAAGAACTGGAGAATGATTACAAAACAATCTAGAAAACATTACATGGTTTGGTCAACATGAGTTGGCCCCACAGGGATGGAGAATGAGGGAATTTGCATGAATCAGAAGTGAAAAGTTGTGTCTATGCATGTATCAAGTGAAGTCGTATTTTAGGAATCATTTTGTTAACCTGACTGCTAATTTGATTGCAATGATGATGGCCAAAGTAGACATTTAGAACTCAAATACTCAATGCGTAGGACATCCCAGCATTTCGCTAAGGCAATATATGACATCTTTTAGTTTTTGCTAGGGCATTTTCTCTTTTGAACACTGCGGTCACCCCAGTAGCCAGAATTGAATCTGACATAGAGTAGGCAATTGATTAACATCTGTTCTCTAAGTGATTATTAAAAAAACACAATAATATAGTTGCATTGGGGGTCAACGTTGTGCTAAAAGAACTCACGTGACGCTATGGTACAGCTGTGACTTATCACAGTGAATGGATGCAAAGCAAAATCAACAAAGGGAAAAGACACATATACTGAAGCCTGGAGGAGATTAGGTGCAAGCTTCTGAGAGTCCACTCCTATTGGAATCACATAGAACACGCGTAATTTTCCAGCAATGAGTTATGACATCATGTGTAAAATGTTATCTACCAGGAAATCTTATTAGAGACCCAGGTCCTGGGGATTTTATTGGACGCTGGTCACATAGACACCCTCTACCTACCATCCCCCAAAATTCCAGACACCCAGAAGGAAAGCATGTGCTCAACATAAACCATATTTTTTGCATAAACCATCTAAATACAGTGAACCATTCCTCCCAGGGAATAACCGTCTCAAAATCCATGTTCCCAGATGCTGGCCAAGGGCCATCCTTGCAAACAGACCCACAAGCAGCAGACACAGGCCTGCTATGTTAACTCTTTTCTGTACAATCATTTTACCTATTTCCCTTGGGGAACATCTGATTTTGTGTATAGATGACAACTCTAAAGAAAAATGTGGTGGTTTCCTAATTAGTCTGACTATGTGTAACTTTTCACTGTGGGTACACTTCAGAGCAGTCTTATTTACAGGTCATCTCACCATCTCCATCATTACCCACGACAAACCCTTTGTTAGTTGCTAATATACTTCAAGCTCATATGGTGCTCTGTGCATTGTAATCTCCTACTGAAGCAACATCCTAAAGATTTGATTGGCTTATTTATTCACAATTTCATAATCATCGCTCTTCTTTCATAGTATATCATGAAAACAAAGTATAACTAGATCTCAAGTACCAATAAATGCAAGGTTGGCTAAAGTGCCAGGGAAATAGCCTGTGTCAATTTAAAATTGCCCATTTATTTCACCGACACTTAAATCTCACAAAGAAATGAACAGAGGCAGGATGAATGCGAGACATGATTGGGTGTCATCAAATGCTAGTTGAAAGTGAAAAATATGAATTCAACGCTACAGTACTTAGATAATCAGAGTTTAGAATTTTATCAGAAGAACTGTTTTCTAACTTTCTAAATAATAGTTATAATACTAAACAAACACTTTTGCATTTTACTGTAAATATTCCTGACATCTAGGTATATTCGAATGTTGTAGCAAGTTTCTAGTGTTTTCCTCCACTTGACTACTCACTGCCTTTTTTTATTCCCCGTTGACCACGTTCATGGGTCATTAACCTAAACTGTAACGCCCATTAAGTAATCTACAGTCATCGACTTCTCCTCAGTGAAGACACAGTGGGCATGTACAAAAGAGTTGAGGACCTGGGGTATTTTCTGGCATAAGATATTGAAATAGGTACTGTAGATTTCAAACTCCACCCCCCCTCCCCCCAAGTGAAAATCTACTATCAAACAATCTCTCACTTGGAAGTCCAGGTAAAAAGTAAAACATCAGAGAAGCCAAAGGGTAAAAAACGGGGACGCCCAATGCTGTACTTCTTTCCTCTCTTTATTTTCCTCTCCCAGCATCTCCTAAGTGATAATGTCAGCCTTCTAGAAAATAATCTGAGCACTACTACTCTTTTTGGGGTCTAGCATTCGTTCGCTTGTTAATATGCAAAGATGGCAACTTGGTCATGGCCACAGAGCTACTTCAGTGGACGAACCAGATTATGCTTTTGCCCTGACTCCAAAACAGAATATGACAATATTGGACTTTACTGTTTCTGAGGTGATCTGGAGAACTCCAGTTGCTCCATTTAGAGATGGAGTAAAGGAGTCCCAGAGAGGTTATATTACACAGATGAGACTCCTTTGCTAGCTGGTGTGACCTCACACTTGAGTTTAGGTTGCTTTACTCCCAGGACATGAATTGGCTACTATATCAATGCAGCTTTCACGCCTCTTCATTTACTCTTTATTCTGCTCAAATATATTTTTTCTCCCCTCCTTCCCCCCACCCCTTATATTCTATACTCATGCTTATGTCTTTTGTCTGTAAATTTCAATCACCAGCATCGTTATGTGAGAATCCGCGAGTCCCTCGCACAGTTTAAATTAATACTTATAACAGGAAAGGAGAAAAAGCGCCTCCTCTTAGCTATACTCTTGTCTGATAAATATGTTACAGTAAACCACCTAATTAAACAAGCATAACATGAAAATTAGATGTTTGTTTCTATACATCTTTGAAGAAGTAACCATTTTTTCCTTTCTGCGCTATTTATTGTCTCTTCAATTTTCAAAAGCTGAGTAATCAGGAATTCCACACCATGGCTTTAATTGCAAGCATATCCACTAAGTGCTGATGTGGGATATTCTGTTGCTGAGCTTTTTAAAAGTGACAACTTTTTCTTTTCTTCTATTCTTTCCTTTTTAGTAATTAAGGTGGCCTATAGAATCATACCACGCCCTTGTCAGCTCAGTATTGCTTTCCAATAGGTATGGTTGCGTTTAATAGTCCAATTACTTGACAAACAACAAAGATGATGACAATGATAATAACCATAATAATAGGTAAAGTTGGTGGCCTGCATACCATGTGCCAAACATCATTGTAAGCACTTGAAATGCATTGTTTCATTCAGTGATATCAAGAAAATTATTTAAACATTTTGGAATGCATCACAAACAAACTAATCCAATTCATGGGCACTTGGCCCTTCCCTGAAGTTCTGCATCACAGAGAGTCTGGACTGCACACTCATTTGCTGTACATCATGCTACCTTGGACCATTATCTGACCTCGAATCTCCAGCCACTTGTGTATTAAACAATACAGTTATTTATCCGGGAGACTGAAATTGGGTGGTTTCTTTTCCCAGGGTCTCTCTCACTTTCCATGCCTCACCTACCAGCGGGTTCTGCATATTGTGTCTCCTCAATCTCCTCACAATGAGATACCTCTGAATGCCCTGGGGATCTTGTTAGAGTGCAGATTCTGAATCAGCAGGTCTGGGGCATGTCCAGAGAGTCTGCATTTGTCACAAGCTTCTAGGTGATGCCGCGCTGCTGATGCAGGGATCTCACTTTGAGGAACAAGGTTCTCGGCAATTCTAGAATTGATCTTCTCCCCTCCATCCTCGGTTATTGTCTTGACTATGTCAGAGGAACTGAGGACTTTCATCTGTGGATGAGTTCATGAGACTAAATCTCAACATGCAAATGTTTTCTCGTTTTGCTCAGTAAAAAATGACCATACGCCTCCTTGTCCTTTTTCCCTTTAAACCTTGTAAAGCTCTAGTCAGGCAAAAATGTACTCCTCTGCTATTCCAGTTAGAGAGTGTAGACTTCCAAGCCCTTACTTTTGGGTAGAGAATCATGAATGCTTATGGGTTTCTCAGATAAACTGTTCTCAAATATTTGTATCTGATGGCTCTTAACCCAGAGAGATATTCTGATGTCTTAAACTGGTAAAAATTCTGTTTCCAGAAAATCTCTGAGGGACTTTTAGACAAGAGCTTGTTGAAATCTGTATTATCAGCTGGTCGATTTTTAGAGACCCTCAAATTGCACACAGCTAATTTTCCAAACATATAATGGTGAATTCCCTCTGACCCTCACAGTTTATCTTGCTGTCCCATGGCACCAACTTAGTCCACTTTCTTATCCTTAGGGATGACCCTGCCTGGAAATACTGCGCTAATGGAAAAAAGTGTATGGATCCACGGCAGCCTGTGGAGAGATACCATTAAAAAATGATTAAAGAGTCAGGGTGGTGAAATAAATGTTACTGAAAAATGCTCAACTCTTTTAATTAGTAAGTCAAGGAAATGCAAATGAAAAGATTTTTTTTTTGTCTCTACCAATAAGAGTTCCAATAAAAGAATACTACTCAGTATTGCTGAGGATATGAGCAACATTATATACTGTTGATGTTTAAACAAGTTTAAGGATAATCTGGAAATATAGATTCAACGCATTAGAAATGTGCATGCTCTTTCCCATTCCCACCAGTTAAACTACTGAGAATTTATCCTAAAGAAATTTTTAGGCAAATGTGCAAATACAAGTTATGTACATATATTTAGATAAACACAGGGATGTGTATGAATGGCATTTCTCAAGGCGCTGAAAACTTAAAAATAAATAAAATATTTTGCAATATGGAAATTGTTACATTATTATGTTGAATTGTACTGATATAATCGGTGTTTGATCATCAGTGACCTAAAAAAAGTCATTATAATTGAATAATAATACAGTACATATAAGTAATAGAATACTAGCATGCCATTAAAATGTACTTATATGGGTATATATGCACGTAGAAAACATATATGGAAGACTTTCAATCAAATGCTAATAGTACTTATATCTGAGTGTTGAGATTATTTTTACTTTTTTCTTTTCTGTATTTTTATAATTTTTCTCTCAATGAACTTGGGCAAATGTGTAATTTCAAAATAAATAAAGAGGCCAGTGTTGAGATAACAAATTAGCAATTTATTTTTATTTGTGTTTTGCATTAACAATTTGAAGCTCATTTCCGTTAACCCAAAGTTCAGGGTACTTCAAAGTATTTTCTGCAGCTGGTGATGTGATAATATGTGTTATTAGAAAAAGTAATTTCCAGTTATTGTATTGGAATTCAGTAATTACTTTTTCAATAAAGAAAGTGAAAACTATTAAAAGCAAAAAAGTGAAATAAATTAGCTTTACATCCTACACTCAATTAAACTATCATAGCAAGAAGGTAATGAATTAAGATAATCTGAGGATAGGAATAAGGCTTTACAAAGCAGAGACTTAACACTCTGCTAAAATCCATTAGAATACTCCAAAATAAGATCACAGCAAAGCAGGTGGCCCACAAGATAGTTCAGAGGAATTGCAGTCTGCATACTAAATATGTAAAGAGAGAATTTTCAACCTCAGAAGTCTTAGAGGCTCGTGCACAAAGTAGCTCAAGCAGGCAAAGGGTGGTGTGGCGACAGTGGCCCAAAGAGTAAAGCTCAGTTCTCCACTAGCTTCACTACTTTGGAGTAGTAGTCCTGATCAGCAGGCATGTGTTTTCCCAAGGAATCCATATCCTATTTGAGCAGTCAATGATACATAAGCATTTATTACAAGGGGGTGCACAAAAGTAGGAAACTCTTGCCACTTCCCTGCTAAAACTCTCCCATGGCATCCCACTGCATTTGAAATAAAAAATAAGATTCCTTACTGGGATCTACAAAGCTCTAGAGGTTCCAGGTATGCCTGTCTCTCCAATGTCACTCTCCATCATACACACTGGCTTTCTCTCTGTTTCTAGAACAGGCCATATTCATTCCTGCCCCCATGCATTTATGCTGGCTGTTCCCTCTACCAGGAATACTCTTCCTCCTGTTCTTTGCAGGGCTAGGTCTTTGTCAACTTGGGCTCATATGTCACCTCCTCAGAGCTCCCCAGTCGCTAGCCAAACAAAAATAACCCCTTATTCTCCTGTAGTCATTTTCTATCATATCACTTTTTTTTTTAATGTCTAGTTTACTTCATAGTACATATCACCATCTGACACTCCTTTTCATCTGTGAACCACATGGGAGAGTAGGATGTATCCCCAGTTCCTAGAACTATGCCTGGCCTGTAGATGCTCCAATATACTGTTGAATAAATGTCCTGGCCACCAAGGGAGAGGTCTGGATTGTTTCATTTGTGTGGTTAGAAGCGTTGAGGGGAGTAGCTGTGAAAAGATGGACAGCCCGTGCATCTCAACTTTCTGCAGAGCTCCAGCCAGATTTGGCCCATGTGGCTTTCTTGACCAAAATACCACCCTTCTGTTTGGTTCTTGTAATTTTGTTTTGGTTTCACTTCACTTTGATATGAACTAAATTACCAGTAACCAGATGGGTGCTCAACACTGGTTTACATCACTTTTAATATAAACATCTGAAGGTTCTGGAATGAACCCCTAAAGAGACATTTCTCTGCCTGGGAATCATTATATTTTTTTACATCTTTTCCATGATTTTTTTAAAAATAAAAATTTACAATTTTTTTTCATTTTCTAAACATGATGATACACTTCAATATCACTTTAATTCTTTTCTACACACACCCTGGCCCAATTTGAACCCGCTTCACCATCTGGGCAGACACCTTCCTTCTGCTTCTCCCTCCTTCACCTTGAGAATCACTAAAGCAGAGCAATCTTTCTCCAACTATTATCCTCTTACCCTTGAGGGTGCATAGATGCATTTTCAGGAGTCCTTGAAAATGTGCTTCCTTTTAAAGGTGTCTGAAGCACCAAACACA
The DNA here is from genome assembly GCF_000442215.2 of Lipotes vexillifer. Lineage (NCBI taxonomy): Eukaryota > Metazoa > Chordata > Mammalia > Artiodactyla > Lipotidae > Lipotes > Lipotes vexillifer. The sequence continues at coordinate 2,485 of NW_006784165.1, read as the reverse complement.
AGTTTGAGAATCAAGGTAAAAAATTAAATGGAGGACTTATATTTAAAATAGTAATATCTCTAGGAAAACTAAAGTTCCAGCAGTCATTCATATTATAGTGATGGAACTTGCCTTATTTTCCCCCTAGGTGGGACTAGCTGTTCTGTGAGAATGGAAGCTTTGCTAGAAAAGAAAGAGAAGGTAATTTCAGATCATGAAGCTGCCACTCTTGCTCTCCAAAGAAGACTTCCTGGGCACAGGCCATTAGTATTAAAAAAGAAGGAAAGAGGCAGGTGAAATGAAAGTGGAGCTTTGTGTGCCGAGACAAACTATCGTTTTAAATCCTGGCCTGGAGTTCAGGAAAAGAAAATGAAATTACCTTCATCCACCTTTTTATTGCTGCCCAAATCTGGAATTTAGACCTAAATTCCTCATAGTGATTTATTTAATTTCTTTATAGTTTAAAGCAACTTTTATAGGTTAACATGGAAAAACTAGACCCCAAACCTAATGGTATTAATAAAGCAAAGTGCATTCTGTATTTAAAATCCAGTCTAGGAATTCTTTAGCTCCATAGACAGTAATCTCCCAAGAGCGGGACTCCATTGAATTCATTGCTGAACTTCCCAGGCCCTATAAATTACCTCTAGGGTAAATTCCCAGGGGACACTTTTGAGTACAAGTGTTGGGAACTGGGGACACAAATGCTCCCAAGTTGGGACCTGTGTTTTAGGTTTTCCAGTTTAAGGAGCTGTTCATGTCTGTGCAATTCATGGGGCTCCAAGGTGGTATCTCACAATCATGTTTCTCAGTGACTCTCCCCTCCCCGTGCACAGATGAGACCCTTTCCATGCCGGAAAACAGAGGGTCATGTATGGTGTCAGTCTTCCAGTAGGAGACAGTAGGACTCAGGACAGAGCTGCCAGCAACAACTTACGTGACAACGAGTAGAAGGATGCCTATAAGAGTGAGAGATGGAAACTTGGTAACAGAAACTTCAGGGGAAAGCAACAAACAAAACATACCCCATTTCCTTCCTCTGCCAAATGAACAGCATGCTCTCTGTTTTTATGAACTTTCTAATACCCACAGGTCTCAAAAACACAACAGGGTGAGGGAGGAGGCACGGGTATAGAGTTCAGTTGTGTATTTCCTTCAATCATTCAGTGACCAGGAAGGAGCCTAACCCTACTTTCCCTAGAGGATCACCAGCTGCAAGGTGTTTGGATGCAAGGAAAAATAAATGAAGCAAAAATACAACATCCAAGTGGAAAAAACTCGAAAAAAGTTTAGTAAGTTTCCCGCTGCCACCCGCAAAAAAAAAAAAATTAATGGCTTTTTCAGCTTCTTATGCATATTGTAAAGGCAGAGAAGAATAAGGTGAATATCTTCCTTTTACAGCTCAGCCTAATTTGGCATGCCATTATAGTTTCTGGCTCATTTAGCAAATGACTGGAAACACTGCTTTCTGCAATTTTCCCCACAATATGGCAGTTCTATAAGTTGTTCAGTTGATGTACTTGAACCCAATCCAAGATGGGAGTGACTATTATTCTTAATTTTTATGATGAGGGAGGTTTTAGTACCAGCAAGTTCCTGTGTGGAACTACCTGACTGACCATCTACATACTGTGATTATGGATTTGGGGAAAGAAAGATCTGACCAATTTCAGGAATGAAGATGCCTAGAATTCTACTATTAGAGATTAGCTCCTTTGCATCAACACTGTACCCTCTGGGATACTAATTTTCCATCTGACTATGCTTGAGCAGGTTGTAATAAGCAAACACTGCTGAAATCTTCACATGAAAAGGGTCAGGAGTATCTCAAAGTCACTGGAGGGGAGGCAGAAGGGAAGGCAGCTTTAAGAAGAAAATTTTTAAAAACTGGATTATGTTCTGAAGATAGTTAAGACAGGTGGTGGTGTTCCTTAAAAACAGGGTGACCTTGAGTATATTACATAAGCTCTTTGCTTCCTGATGATTCTTATCTGTAAAGTGAGTGATAGAAGAGGGAGTTGAAAAGGATAGGAAAGCAAGCCTAACTAGTGCTATAATACCAGGTTGGCTGTCGCTACAGGAGCATTACCGGAGCTGCTTGTTCCCAGTGTGCCTTCTGAGAACCCTTGTCTAATATATCTCAGAGTTTCCACATCAGCTCCAGACCACTGTTGGTCAAAGGTGATCTCACAGGCATCAGCTCTCTTGCTCTGGGGTTGGGCAAGTACAAGGGCAAAGTGCTGTCATTTTGCACTTGAAAGTGACTGATAGAAGTTGTCAACAACAAATTGGCACTTGCCATCTACCTCCAGGAGGATTAAATCACGTGCTGCTGCAGCTGCTGAATTTCAGCACCCCCTGAAAGGAGTTCAGGGTGGAGAGCAGAAATGGGGCACTCTGTGCTCTGGGAAAAACTGGCAGAACAGGCCTTCAGATAGTTAGATACTTTCAGGAGAGGATTTTATGAGCCCAATTCTTGTATCTCCTCATATCTAGAAAAGCACTA
>NW_006784164.1:0-1250 GCF_000442215.2 Lipotes vexillifer | reverse complement strand
TTCATGTGCCTATTGGCCATCTGTATGTCTTCTTTGGAGAAGTGTCTATTTAGGTCTTCTGCCAATTTTTTGATTGGGTTTTTTTTTTTTTCTTATTGATTCTACGAGCTGTTTGTATATTTTGGAAATAAAGCCCTTGTAGATCACATTGTTTGCAAACATTTTCTCCCAGTCTGTATTGATACTAAACATTTTCTCCCAGTCTGTATTGATACTAATCTCCCATTGCTCTTAGTATCTATGAGTATGTTTTTATTTTGTTTTGTTTGTCTGTTTTGTTTTTTAGATTCCAAATATAAGTGAGATCATGCAGTATTTATCATTTTCTGTCTGACTTATTCACTTATTTTACCTTCTAAGTCCGTCCATGCTGTTGCAAATGCCAAGGTTTCATTTTTGTTAATGGCTGAGTAATATTCCTCTGTGTGTGTGTGTGTGTGTGTGTGTGTGTGTGTACCACATCTTTATCCATTCATCTATCTAAGGACACTTAGGTTGCTTCCATATCTTGGCTATTGTAAATAATGCTGTAAAAAATATTGAGGTGCATGTATCTTTTTGAATTAGAGTTTTTGTTTTCTTGGGAAAAATAACCAAAAGTGAAATTGCTGGATCATATGGCAGTTCTATTTTTAAATTTTTGAGGACCCTCACTACTGTTTTCCATAGTAGCTACACCAATTTACAATCCCACCAACAGTGTAGGAGGTTTCCTTTTCACCACATCCTTGCCAACATTTGTTATTTATTGTCTTTTTAATGATAGCCATTCTGACAGATGTGATATCTCATTGTGGTTTGATTTGCATTTCCCTGATGATTAGTGATGTTGAGCATCTTCTCACATGTATGTTGGCCATCTGTTTGTCTTTGGAAAAATGTCTATTCAGGTCCTCATCTCATTTTTTTAATTGAGTTGTTTTGGGTGTTGGTGTTTAGGTGTATAAGTTTTTTTTAATATTTTGCATATGAACCCCTTATTGAATATATCATTTGTAAATATCTTCTCCCATTCAGTAGGTTGCCCTTTTGTTTGTTAATAGTTTCCTTTGCTGTGCAAAAGCTTTTTATTTATTTATTAATTTTTGGTACGCGGGCCTCTCACTGTTGTGTCCTCTCCCATTGTGGAGTACAGGCTCTGGACGCGCAGGCTCAGTGGCCATGGCTCACGGTCCCAGCTGCTCCGTGGCATGTGGGATCCTCCTGGACTGGGGCACGAACCCATGTCCCCTGCATCGGCAGGCGGACTC
>NW_006784162.1:0-1381 GCF_000442215.2 Lipotes vexillifer | reverse complement strand
CCCGCGTCCCCTGCATCGGCAGGCGGACTCCCAACCACTGCGCCACCAGGGAAGCCCTAAATGCATTTTTGACATTTTCAATTTATGATGGATTTACTGGAACATAACCTCATTATAAGTCAGGAAGGATCTCTAGATCAATCTGCTATAAAATAAAATTAAACTTCTTAGTGTTGTTTTTGAATTTTTAAAACTTCATTTAATTTTCATATTAAATGAAGGATGGTAGGAATACTGCTATTAATAACAGTGAGTTAAGACATGAATTAATAAGTTATGATCTTGCTCAGTTACAGTTAAAACACAGTACATTTCAATGATGGCGTACAATTTATTTTATTAAGCCAACATCTTTAATATTATTCCATTAAGTACTTATTGAGTATGTATATTCTTAGCATGTTAAGTGAGTTAGGTTATTTCTCTTGACATTTATTATACTGTGTAAATTATAAATTATTTTTGGTAAACTTTTTGATAAAGTAACAAAATTGACTTCTTTAAAGAACAGAATGAAATCACATTTTGTGAAGTTATAATGTCTGAGCTATGATTCAAAGTGTGGGAGGAAGTACTGACGTTATGAAGCCCATAAGTACTCAGTAGTACTAAGCTTCTGGTTCCAAAAGTGGCATATTGTCACTATAGCAACTACCCATGCTTATTTGGATTTGAAACCCAGGCAACGAATGGTGGATAAGAGTATAACATCAAGACGGATATGTACCCTGGTGGGTTGATATGCGTGCCTGTTGATGGTCAAGTGTTCGTTCTATTTTTCTTATGTTTATTATGATTGATTATTTTATAGAGATGCCTTAATTCCTGTTAATATATTTTTCTGGAGAGAAATTAAACATTCAGTATTCTTATGTTGTTCCTTTTCTAACATACTAAGCTTAGTGCTTTTTCCAGTTTAGTTATTAGGATATTAAATATATTTTTACTGTAGCTTTCTCTCCATTGCCAAACAATAGTTATAAAAATATAACTTTTATTATGCTGAATCACTTGACATTTCATAACAGAAAAAACCTGTGATACAGATTTTATTTTAGCTACATCATGAAAAGATGTTCATGGCTACTAGTAGACATGCAAACTGCCTAAATTCAAACATTTTTTGAAAGAATGGTTTTTTTTTTTCTGAGTAGGGTGTGGGTTTCAGACACTTCTGGCAGGTAAAGATGATGTCCTTCCAATTATCTATTATCTGCACCCATAAAGTTACTTAGAGGCACAGGAGCCTCCTGGGAGAATAGAACTGGGAACTTGATTCTTTCTCTCCACCCTTGTCTGACAGATTGGAATGGTTCCTAGTGAGGTCATATTACAGGAAAAAGAAATGAAGGATTGAAAGGCATTTGTCTTTAGGGTAGGG
>NW_006784161.1:0-286 GCF_000442215.2 Lipotes vexillifer | reverse complement strand
TCTTTAAAAACAACTATGATCAGTTAAACAAAGCCTGGAAGGAGATAATTTAGTATATATATATATATATATATATATAAAAGCTTTGGATTGCTCAGATATTATAAAGGAAATAAATTAAACATTAAATCATCATCTCTGACAGGGTCATTTTATTTCCTGATAAACAAACCTTATGCAAGTGATTAATTCTTCTAATTTTTTAAAAAAATATTTTCCTTTGTACCTGATAAACAGCTGCCCTTATGTTATCTGCTCTGTCAGGTTCTGTGCTCTGTTTCTGTGA
>NW_006784158.1:0-244 GCF_000442215.2 Lipotes vexillifer | reverse complement strand
GTGCCCTAACACGTACCCTATACCTCAACCGTTGTCGTACTCTAACCTGTACCGTAAACCGTCGCTGTTCCCCAACCCTAACCCTAACACTTACGCGAAGCCTTATCCTAACCCGTTCGCTAATCCTAACCCGTAAGTTATCAATAACCCATGCCCTAACACGTACGCTAACCCTCAACCGTAGTCGTACACTAACCTGTACCCTAAAAGGTCCCTGTTACCCAACCATAACCCTAACCCTAAA
>NW_006784157.1:0-1450 GCF_000442215.2 Lipotes vexillifer | reverse complement strand
GTTGATTGTGGGGATTTAATCCACTGCTCCTGAGGCTGCATGGAGAAATTTCCCTTTCTCTTCCTTTGGTCACACAGCTCCTGGGGTTCAGCTTTGGATTTTGCCCCGCCTCTGCATGTAGGTTGCCCTCAGGCATCTGTTCCCCGCTCAGACAGGAGAGGGTTAAAGCAGTGGCTGATTAAGGTGCTCTTGCTCACTCAGGCTGTGGAGAGGGAGGGGTACGTTAGTCATAATTGGAATGCAGGGCGGTGGCAGATGCCCGCGTGACGTTGCAACAGCCTGAGGTGCCCTTAGTGTTCTCCTAGGGAAGTTGTCCCTGGATCATGGGACCCTGGCAGTGGCGGGCTGCACAAGCTCCTGGGGTGGGGGCATGGTGTGGATAGTGACCTGTGCTTGCACACAGGATTCTTGGTAGTGGTAGCAGCAGCATTACCGGTTTCATACATGTCTCTGGCGTTTTAGCTGATAGCCATGGTTCACGCCCGTCTCTGGAGCTTTCTTAGGCAGTGCTCTGCCTTGTGTGGGCACCTGGGGAAGGAATCCCGTATCCTTGGCCACCCCGAAACAATGGTCTCTTGCCTCTTTGGCAGGTCAAGACTTTTTCCTAGACTCCCTCCCGGCTAGCTGTGGCTTACTAGCCCCCTCAGGCTGTCTTCACGCAGCCAACCCCAGTCTTCTCCCTGGGATCTGACCTCTGAAGCCTCAGCCTCAGCTCCCAGCCCCTACCCACCCCGGCGGGTGCGCAGACAAGTCTCTTGGGCTGGTGAGTGCTGGTTGGCAGCGATCCTTTGTGCGGGAATCTCTCCACTTTGCCCTCTGCACCCTTGTTGCTGCGCTTTCCTCTGTGGCTCCAAAGTTTCCCCCCCATCCACCCCCCGTCTCTGCCAGTGAAGAGGTTCCTAGTGTGTAGAAACATTTCCTCCTTCACAGCTCCCTCCCAGAGGTGCAGGTTCCATCCCTATTCTTTTGTCTTTGTGTTTTCTTTTTTCTTTTGCCCTACCCAGGTATGTGCAGATTTTCTTGCCTTCTGGGAAGCCTGAGGTCTTCTGCTAGGGTTCAGTAGGAGTTCTGTAGGAGTTGTTCCACATGTAGATGTATTTTTGATGTAGTTTTAGTGAGGAAGGTGATCTCCACATCTTACTCCTCTACCATCTTGGAGGTCCCCCCTGCCCGTTTTAAAATCATTTTTTAGTTATTAAGTGGTGTTAGTTCGCAATTGGTTCAAGGAGGTGGAGTAGAAGGACGTGCTCTCACTCCCTCTTGTGAGAGTGCCGGAATCACATTAACTGCTGAATAGTCATCAACAGGAAGACACTGGAACTCTCCAAAAAGATACTCCACATCCAAAGACAAAGGAGAAGACACAATGAGACGGCAGGAGGGGTGCAATCACAATAAAATCGAATCCCATAACTGCTGGGTGGGTGACTCACAAACTGGAGAACACTTA
>NW_006784156.1:0-327 GCF_000442215.2 Lipotes vexillifer | reverse complement strand
AAGAAGACATACAGATGGCCAAGAGGCACATGAAAAGATGCTCAACATCAGTAATTATTAGAGGAATTCAAATGAAAACTACCATGAAGCATCACTTCATACTTGCCAGAATGGCCATTATCAAAAAATCTAGAAAAAATTAGTGGTGGAAAGGGTGTGGTAAAAAGGGAACCCTTCTGCACTGTTGGCAGGAATGTAAATTGATACAGCCAGTATGGAGGACAGTATGGAGGTTCCTTGAAAAACTAAAATTAGAACCATGTGATGACCCAGCAATCCCACTACTGGGCATATACCCTGAGAAAACCATAATTCAAAAAGAGACGT
>NW_006784155.1:0-300 GCF_000442215.2 Lipotes vexillifer | reverse complement strand
TCCCTGGTCGTGATACCGTTGCTGCTTGTCTGCATCTGCTGCTGCAAGAGGGTGAGTGACCCCTGCCCACACAGCCTGCATCCAGCCCTCACCGACCCCTGAGGTACCAGCCCCATGCCTGCCCCATGATTCTGCCTGTGGCCAGGTTCCATCAGCTCTGGGGTCCTCACAGCAGCAAACAAGGCACAGACTCTGTCCTCCCGTCCCGGGCATAGACACAGCCTGGGCTTCTAGGGGGCCCCTGGGGCAAAAGGACCCCAGGCCTCCTGAGACCAGGGCTGCCCCACAGCAGTCAGGCTT
>NW_006784154.1:0-582 GCF_000442215.2 Lipotes vexillifer | reverse complement strand
GCTCTTTGACCAAAGACTTTTACTTCTAGGCACCTGCCCTCTGCCAGTACTCTGCCTTGCACAAAAGTGTGCATAAAATCAGGCACCCCCAAGTCCAATGAGGGATACTTACGTAATGGGGAAAATCTAGAGACAACCCGGATGTCCTTCAGGAGGGGTCTGATGAAGGAAATTAGGATCCATCCGTGGTATGGAGTAACATGTGTGTGGAGAACGGGGAAGGTCTGTGAGCAAAGTGGGAAGATGACCTGATACGTCATCAGGTCAAAGGGAAAAAGAGCAGGTGTAGAAAAGGACATGTCTATTATTCCACCTAGAAACCCACAGTGTTTGTATTTGTAAATACTATATATGTATATATGTACATATGGAAACACGCATATGTACACTTATACACTTTTGTGTATCTGATCCTGAAAATGCACAAAAGACTGTTAATGGCAACCACCTCTATGGAAGGGAATAGATCTTTGTATTTTTACTCTAGTTTTCCTAATCGCGTGCAAATTTAGAGTTAACTTTTTATTTAAAAGTTAGGCAGTCAGGAGAGGCCTAGTGACTCTTTTGTGGGCTTCTCTCACC
>NW_006784153.1:0-1379 GCF_000442215.2 Lipotes vexillifer | reverse complement strand
GGCTGTGCGTGCGCGCGTGAGAGTAAGAGGCAGGCGGGCCCTACACGCAGGCGGCGGCGGCGGTTGCGAGGTCTGGGGCGGGGAGCCAGCCCAGATTCTATTTTCTTGATCTAAGGTGGTGATTTCCTTTCAACATTTATGTCTACTGAGAAAAGAGTGCACACCTGGTAAAATACTGTTGATGACTGCTATTCTTTGGAGGAAGAGAACACATCTTTCTCCCAATCACAGGGAGGGATTCATAGAAATAATTTTGAAGTGGGAACGTGAATACATAGAATTGGAGAGTTTAGAGTTGTTTCAGAGAAGAAGTTTCAATGCAGTGGTGGCACAAACAACGTCTGTTCAAAGATGTTTCAATGTGAAGCGTTAGTAAAATTACCTATTCATCAAATCTGGGGACATTTCCCTCAAATCTGACGTATTTCATATTGTTTAAGTTTTCAGTGTTGGGGTTACCTAATAAAAACCACCACATTGAGGTAGATGATTCAGTTTTTTTAATTGCTTGAAGTGTATTAATTTTGATTATTCACAGTGCACGTTATAACAGAAGGACTTTTGCTGTTTGTTGGGGTTTTGTAGGACGTGTGGCATTGGGTCCCACAGCTGTGGCTAGGTTTTCACATGTGGTAGGAAACCCAGCCAGTGGGTGCTGGGGGTCAGCAGCATTCCTTTCCTCCTCCCGGAGCACCCCCCGCCCAAGTCCATAATACAGTTTGCTTGTTCTTTAGACAGTTAATAGTTTAGACGCAGTGGTATCCACTTGCTGACTGCAGGTCACATAACGAGAATGGGCACGTCATCTTGACGTTCCAGGTTCTGCTGTGGTTTCTGTCATTGCCCTTCTGTGCCATGAAACTCATCTCTGAAGAGACACTGAAAGGACAGCTAGTCCTATTCCTCTTCTTCTTTGTAGCCATGTCATCAGGACAGACAAAGGCAGAACTCTAATGCACCTGTTCCAATAACCTGAAAGACGTACGTGGTCTTATGTGGCCAACACTTTTTGCAGCAGGAGGAAGGGGGAGGGGAAGCGGAGGAAAGACAGAGAAGAAAAAGGAGATGGGAGAAAGAAAAGCAAAATGGTGACTGTGGTTTGCACCTGCTCCAAAGTTGGGCTGCACTGTGGGCTCTGAGCCCTTCCTTACCTCTCGACACCAGGTCTTGCTTTTAATAACATCCAGATAAAGAGACCTTCTAGGCCCCACCTTGGACTCCTTCCCCTATTCCCCAGTCATTGTGTTGAGCTATATTTTCATCTTTCTTCCTGCTTTCCCTGCATTGGTGGTGGGTTTTTTTGTTTTTTGTTTTTGTTTTTTTTGCGGTACGTGGGCCTCTCACTGTTGTGGCCTCTCCCGTTGCAGAACACAGGCTCC
>NW_006784152.1:0-203 GCF_000442215.2 Lipotes vexillifer | reverse complement strand
GGGCCAAACCAAACACTCCATATCTGCCCCCTCCCTCCAATGCCACTCCCCACCCCCAGCCACTGTCCTGGAAAGGCACACGCTTTGGGTTACGCCCTCCTTTTTCTACATGTGTTTGGCCCACAATTATTATATAGCATTTTTTTTATGTGTTCTTAAGTTTTATGGAAATCATATATTGCAGTTGCCAACCCACAGATTCA
>NW_006784150.1:0-458 GCF_000442215.2 Lipotes vexillifer | reverse complement strand
CTCTCAGAAATCCCTTATAAACACTGAAATAGCTCATCCTATTCTGTTGACACATGAGCTACAAGTTAAATGTTACATCCTCCCCACGGTTATGCCTTAACAACCCTGCTTATTTCCCTAGTGGTTTACGACATAGTGGACTTGCTGAACCTAAGAAGACAAATTAAGTTTGAAGGATGGAAGGGAGAAAGAGGCTCTATATTTTGAAGTTGACTGGCCCAGGATTCTGTGGTCTTGTTTCTTAACCCACTTTAGCATGGAAGGGAAAGAAACACGTTATTTCCATTTGGCTTTGTATCAGCTCTTGCTGGCCCTTAAAACTAGTGAGTTTTCTCCTTATATTTTACACAGCTAATCCAGTCATGTGTCAGAATTCTGGCAAGTTTACATCAGACAGAAAAACAATTAGAACTTTCTCAGATTGTAGTAGCCCAAGTCACACATGGGCCTTTTTTCAT
>NW_006784149.1:0-528 GCF_000442215.2 Lipotes vexillifer | reverse complement strand
CAAACTATCAAAAATTAAATACAAAGAAAAAATATTAAAAGCAGCAAGGGAAAAACAACAAATTACACAAAAGGGAATCCCCATAAGGTTAACGGCTGATCTTTCAGCAGAAATTCTGCAGGCCAGAGTGAGCGGCAGGACATATTTATAGTGATGAAAGGGAAAAACTATAACCAAGATTACTCTACCCAGCAAGGATCTCATCCAGATTCAACAGAGAAATTACAACTTTCACAGACAAGCAAAAGTTAACAAATTTTAGCACCCCCAAACCACCTTTACAACAAATGCTAAAGGAACTTCTTGAGGCAGGAAACACAAGAGAAGGAAAAGACCTATAAAAACAAACCCAAAACAATTTAAAAAATGGTAATAGGAACATATATATTGATAATTACCATAAATGTAAATGGATTAAATGCTCCTACCAAACGAAAAAGACTGGCTGAATGGTAACAAGACTGGTATATATGCTGTCTACAAGAGACCCACTTCAGATCTAGGAACACATACAGACTGAAAGTGAGG
>NW_006784147.1:0-1905 GCF_000442215.2 Lipotes vexillifer | reverse complement strand
GTCCGCCTGCCGATGCAGGGGACACGGGTTCGTGCCCTGGTCCGGGAGGATCTCACATGCCGCAGAGCAGCGAGGCCCGTGTACTGCAAAAAAAAAAAAAGCAACCATGTGCAATCTGAGACCACCCAAAGTATGCAGAAGAGCTGTGATCTCTATCATATGTGTGCTGAAAATGTATTAGAGGCCAGCAAAATATTTCTGACTGTTGGTATCAACCGGTAGGCAAGGAGACGGCTGGCCAAGAGAGACCTGAGGCCAAGGGCCACAGAGGACATCGGGTAGTGAAGTGGATAAACATCACCCTCCCTGTTCTTTCCAGTCCTCGCTCTCACCCTCATCAGGCTGTCCACCTGCCCTCTGAAATCATGAAGAGCCAGCAGGCTGGGAGAGGGCACAGAAGCAGCTTGTAAGCTTTTCCAGTCTACGTTGACTGTTGACCTTGCAGAAGGAACTGCCTCTCCCGTGTCCCTCCCCTACTGACTGTTGATCACACTCCAAGGCCAACAAGTGACTTGCTAGACAAAGTCTTGAGTACAAATCTATAAAGTCACTGCCTTAGTTCACACCCATGGCATTTCTTACAGTGTGATCCAGTGAACACCCACATCCCAAAATCACAAAAGAGCTTTTCAAGAATACGGGTTCCTGGGCTCTGCTGCATCAGAATCCCTGGGAGGGGCCCCAGGAACCTGCATTTGTAACACATCCTCCGATGGTTCTGGTGCACACTAGGGTTGAGTCTCGGTGACCCTTGATCTTCAGAGTATAACTTTCATAAACCCCTCCCCCAAAAGACATCTACCATCCCATCCATGCCCGTGGAGAGCTCCCTTCCCGACATCCTTCTCGATGGGAAATACGCATGGGTCCTGAGGATCTGAAATTAAGTGCACACAAAAGTGCCTCCCTGACTTGATCTCCTGAAAAGAATAGCCTGTTTCCCAAGTCAACGTCACGTATAAAATAGCACACATCGGTCTTCTCTGCAGAACTTGGGCTTCACTTGGACTTGAAGAGGCCAACATCACGTTTGCCTGTCCTTGAGCCTGTTTCTCCAGCAGACGGACAGCGAGCCACTTGGCAGGTGTGGCTATCCCTGTCTCTTGCACAAACCCTGGAGCCACAAGCTAGACTCGAAGCTGCCTGTGACAGTGCTGTTCCCACACCCTTGCTGACATTCTTCAATTCCGCAGTATCCTGATAGGTGTTTTCAGAAGTAAAGCTTCATTGGACACTCAGAAAAAATAAATATTAAAGCATACCTGGGGACTTCCTTGGTGGTCCAGTGGTTAAGAATCCACCTTCCAATGCAGGGGATGGGGGTTTGATCCCTGGTCAGGGAACTAAGATCCCACATGCCGCAGACAACTAAGCCTGCGGACTCTGGAGCCCGCACACCACAACTAGAGAGCCTGTGCGCCGCAACGAAGAGCCCACATTCCACAGCTAAGACTCTCAGCCAAACAAACAAACAAATAAATAAAAATAAAGCATAACTAAGCTAGCAATAACTAATTTATTAAATGTAACTACAAGCACAAAATAATGCCAGATGAGTTGGAATACTATCAATATATAGCAGTGGACTCTAAAACACACAAAAAATGGATTTAGTTTAAGCATTGCCTAAGTGCAAATAAATTTTAAAATATATGTAATTTAAAATACTATATAATGATTACAAATAGGAATTAGGTTGTTGTCTTTATAAATAGTTCCTACTTTCTCTTTTTCCTGGTTACCAGAATCAAGTTTTGGACCAGCCCATTCTGGACTATCTCTAAATGCTACAGCTGCTACCAGAAAAGAACCAAGAACTGTAACTATAAAAAAACGAACGTTGGGCTTCCCTGGTGGCACAGTGGTTGAGAATCTGCCTGCCAATGTAGGGGACACGGGTTCGAG
>NW_006784146.1:0-464 GCF_000442215.2 Lipotes vexillifer | reverse complement strand
AAGAATAAAATACCTAGGAATAAACCTACCTAAGGAGACGAAAGACCTGTATGCAGAAAACTACACTGATGAAAGAAATTAAAGATGATACAAACAAATGGAGATGTATACCACGTTCTTGGATTGGAAGAATCAATATTTTGAAAATGACTACAGATACAATCTACAGATTCAATGCAATCCCTATCAAACTACCAACAGCATTTTTCACAGAACTAGAACAGAAAATTTCACAATTTTTCTGGAAACACAAAAGACCCCGAATAGCCAAAGCAATCTTGAGAAAGAAAAAAAGGAGCTGGAGGAATCAGGCCCCCAGACTTCAGACTATACTACAAAGCTACAGTAATCAAGACACTATGGTACTGGAACAAAAACAGAAATATAGAAGAATGGAACAGGGTAGAAAGCCCAGAGATAAACCCACACACATATGGTCACCTTATTTTTGATAAAGGAGGCAA
>NW_006784143.1:0-3537 GCF_000442215.2 Lipotes vexillifer | reverse complement strand
CGGTCCGGGAAGATCCCACATGCTGCGGAGAGGCTGGGCCCGTGAGCCATGGCCGCTGAGCCTTGTGTGTCCGGAGCCTGTGCTCCGCAGCGAGAGAGGCCACAGCAGTGAGAGGCCCGCGTACCACAAAAAAAAAAAACAGACTTCAACCCCAATAAATGTTTTATTCACATCTGAGCACACCTGACTCCCTGACGTGGCTCAGAGACTCTGACTAGGAAGGAGAGGGGAGCCTGTCGAGGGGGCCACGTCTTCGTGCTGCCCCTGAAAATCGTTCTTCCAAAGCAAACACCTGTGAGTGTGTAAAGGCAGGTTCATAAAAGAGAAATCAGAGGGAAAGGAGTGAATCTAATAACACCCCAATCCCTTATACCTTTCCAGAAGCATCTGAGCCCTGACACCCCTGGGGGTCTGACCGCTCACCCAGACGACGCATGGCCTCTAAGAAGAGGGGTCCAGGGAGCCTGTGGTGCCCCCGCCCCCGCCACTGGAAATGTCACCTCATCTGGCCCATGACTCCAGGGCAGGGGAGGTGAGTGTTTTTTCGTAATAAGCAGCACGGGGCTGAGCAGGGCACTCCCTCTCTGATTCTGGGCCATTCATAGCGCGTCCTCCTGCAGAGGCAGCTTCAAAACAGCTCCTTGAAGGCCTTCTCTCTGGGTTTTAAACAACACTGCTGCTTCTCTCTGTATCTCATGTCGTCCTGACTTCTTCCCTAAAAGCGACACCCCACATCCCCAGCTGAGAACATCAACCCCTTACCTCCTCTATACAAAATAGAGTTGTGTGTTTCCTGCACCCTTGCTTCTGAGACTTCAGAGCAGAGAAAGGGGGTCTGATCTCTAACTTTGGGGACAGAAAGAGCAAAGCTGTTGCCTTCCTGAGCTTCCCAGGCACTGCCCTCACACGCCAACCTTTGTCACATGCAAATGAACGTGCTATTCCCAACATGATAAATTTCACATCAGTCCTGCTGACTTGGGCTTACTAATTGCCGGATAGCATTTTCTTTGTTAAGCTTCACTGTGATCATCACACTTTTTGTTGAACTGACAGTAGAAATATTCTGCAGCTGACAACCCAAATGCAGCCCTAATCTTTCATGCAGGCCCCCAGCATCCCAGCCCCTGGAACTATCTCTGTGGAGGGCTCCCCAGGGCTGCCATGATGCACAACTCCAGGGAGATGCCATTCACGCTATGCTCTTGTGCCCAATGCCCCCTGTAAGTGAGCAGGGCATAACCTGTACACGGTGACCCTGGGCAACCCCATTCTGTATCTGGAGTTTTTGATGGGCAAGAGGCAAGGGACCCAGCAAGCTTATCTATTAAAAGCGGTGGCAACAGGAATGGGGACCAGAAAGAGAATGTCCGTGTTCACAAAGTTATTCTAGGTTGTGTGGCGCTGTCTGCCTCCCTGGCAAAGCCTTCTGATGGAGGCATCTTCAGTTCTGGCCGCCAAGTCCAGCTGTCAAATGATACCCAGGGAAAGGGGGACGGCCTGGGTACCACTGACTGTCTGGAATCCAACCTGGGTTTGATGTGGGTAAGAGGAGACCCTGTGGAAGATGGTGGTGTTTCCCCTGGAGGGGCAGGGACAGAACGAACCACAGGGAGGTCTCCTCACCCCAATTTGCACGCTCCCTCTTAGCAAGAGACCGAGCACTCTTATCAGCTGAAGAATTCAGCCAGCCAGTCGGGGTCGCATACCACACGGTGGCTGGGCCTGGCTCGGCTGTCTAGCCAAGAACAGGCTGGTCTTTGTTCCTGTGTAACTGGGGGTGCTGCTTGGAGATGGTGGATCCAGGGTGCGTGCAATTATAGGGTTTTTTTAGAAGGTATAGAAATTGTATCTCCCATCTTGGACCTTGGGAAAATAAATTGAAGAAGGGAGTGTGATATTAAAGAGGCAAAGGGAGTCATTTTCATTGCTGGCAAATCTTCTTCCACAAGTGACCCTATATGCTCACATGCCTTCCGATTGTTGCAAGAGCCACCAATATTGCCGAAACAGTGCATTTAACTTCTCAAACCTCGTTCACCTTACCCTAATGTCTTATCCAAGGACTCAGAATCCTAAAGTTTGGAGTTTGAAAAATCCTTATAGGTCATCCATCCATCCATTCATCCATCCATCCATCCATCTATCCATCTATCCATTTATCCACCCATCCATCTACCCATTCACCCATCCACCCACCCACCACTCATCTACCCACCTACCTATTCATCTGTCCATCCATGCATGCATCCATCCATCTGCCCACCCACTGACCCATCCACCCATCTACCCATTCATCTAGCCACTCACCCATATACTTATACTCCCACACAGCCGCCCATCCACCTATCCATTCATCCATCCATTGAAGCAGTTATTGAGCGCTTGCCATGTGCCACTCAGTGGTGAACAGGGAGACAAGGTGCCTGCTCTCCCGAAACTGACATGTTCTTGGGGGAGACGGATAGTAAACAAGTAAGCAAGTAAACAAACAAAATCATTCCAAGGCTGTGGTAAGTTCCTGGAAAGAGAAAATGAAGGAGATATGAGAGAATAAATGCAGAGGCCTGGGAGGATACAGAAAGGTCTCTCCAAGAAGTTATCACTTAAGCTGAAAAGTAATTGGCAAAGAGGAGCCAACCACACTAAAAAGCAAAAGAAGAGCATTCTAGGCAGAGGGAACAGCCAGCGTTAAGTGGAGACTCAGAAACGGGCGCAAGCTTGAGGGGTAGACAGGAAGCCAGCATGGCCAGAGCAGAGTGAACTTTGCAAAAACCACTTGTTCAAGTGAAATATGGCACAACGTCTAACAGAAAATAAACCGAAGCAGAGGGATTCATATAAAGTCAGTTTAAAACCACTGATAAGATTCGACTGCTGGCAGCAGCTCAGCTCTCCCCTGTGATATTTAGCATTTCTTGGAATGCTTTGCTGATGCTAAATCACTGCCTCCAAAATCAGCAGAGTTCATGGGCCCCTCCGTAGCGCACATGCAAGGGGGTGGGTGCTGAGGCCAGCAGGGCTTTCCTTGGGGACACCTCTTTCTGAACAAAACGTCTGCATATGTGCTGAAGGCTTGATGCTCTGCCAGCCGAATCACGCTGTGGTTTCCCCCTCACGGCGGCGGCAGGCTTATCCCAGCTGGTTCTTGCTGAGCAGCGTAAAGGACATATTTCAGACCAGGAGACTTTGAAGCATGTGTTCTCTTAAGGCTTAACAATGTCAAGCTTCATAACCCAAGAACTGGCTTGCTAGCTTCCTACTTTAAACTGCTCATAATTTGAAACATGCAAACATGCCCACTTTATCAAGCAGGGCTACTAAACATACTATTGCTGGAACCTGCATGTTTTATGATCTCCATACAGCCAGGGAGCTGAGTTTTATTAAAATAGACTGTTAAGAGGCTCAACTCATTATAGGATCTTCCAGGCCCCAGAATGAAAGAGTTTTGTTTATTATAAGGATGGGGGAGCGGGGGAAAAAGCACTGGGAAGAGGGTGGGGATGAGTGTGGGGGGCGGGGAGGGGGGGAGAG
>NW_006784142.1:0-268 GCF_000442215.2 Lipotes vexillifer | reverse complement strand
GTTCCCTGTGCTATACAGTAGGTCCTTATTAGTTATCTATTTTATATATAGTGGTGTGTATATATCAATCCCAATCTCCCAATTTATCCCTCCCCCTTCCTATCCCCCAGTAACCTTAAGTTTGTTTTCTACATCTGTCACTTTCTGTTTTGTAGATAAGCTCATTCGTACCCTTTTCTTAGATTCTACATATAAGCGATATCATATATTTGTCTTTTTCTGTCTGACTTACTTCACTCAGTATGACAATCTCTAGGTCCATCCATGT
>NW_006784141.1:0-214 GCF_000442215.2 Lipotes vexillifer | reverse complement strand
TTTTTCACAGAACTAGAACAAAATATTTCACAATTTGTATGGAAACACAAAAGACCCTGAACAACCAAAGCAATCTTGAGAATGAAAAACGGAGCTGGAGGAATCAGGCTCCCTGACTGCAGAGTATACTACAAAGCTACAGTAATCAAGGCAGTATGGTACTGGCACAAAACAGAAACATAGATCAATGGAACAGGATAGAAAGCCCAGAGAT
>NW_006784140.1:0-687 GCF_000442215.2 Lipotes vexillifer | reverse complement strand
TGCCAAGTGCTTGTTCATCTTCAATCTTGCTTTGCAAATTGCTGATTTCAAACTCTTTCCTTTAGACAGAAGAACAAGGCATATTAGTACCCATAAGAATTGAAAGATGATGTCGCATAGAATTTTTTTTCTGGAGTTCCTACTTTTTAAGTTTCTCATCAAGTTGCTGTTTGTCATTCTCTATATCTACTATAGATTCTTGGGCCAATTTTAGGTCACCCTCCAGTTTCCTCTTGGCTCTTTCTAGATCCATTCGAAGTTTCTTTTCTTGTTCTAGAGACCCTTCAAGCTAATGAGAAAATAAACTTTGTTAAAAATTTAAAGTATATTAAAAAAGCCTTTCGGATGGATATTAAAAACACACATCATCCACTTGCTGCTCTAGCTTGGCTTTAGCTTTGGTCAGGGTGTTCACTTTGTCCTCTTCTGCCTGTAGGTCATCCAGGGTCTGCTGGTGGGCCTCCTGGAGGGCCGCCTTCTCCTTGGTCAGCTTAGCTATGACTTCGTCCAGGCCTGCCATCTCTTCTGTGAGGTTTTTCACCTAGGAAGGTTAAGGAAGAGATTATCTCTGCTCTAAAGCAGCTTAGTTGATGGCAGAGTCTCTATACGCTGTATACAAATATATTTCATACCTTGTTCTCTGTGGCATGTTTCTCCTTCTCAACCTTGGCCAGTGTCAGCTCAAGG
>NW_006784139.1:0-341 GCF_000442215.2 Lipotes vexillifer | reverse complement strand
TCACTCTGTTATTGGTCAAATCAGTCATACAATCAACTGGGTCATTCCATCATTGGATGACTTAAATAATATATATATGTATTTTTTTTTATACAGCAGGTTCTTATTAGTCATACATTTTATACACATCAGTGTACACATGTCAAACCCAATCACCCAATTCATCACACCCCCATCCCCACGCCCCCCACCACTTTCCCCGCTTGGTGTCCATATCCATACATTTGTTCTCTACATCTGTGTCTCAATTTTTGCCCTGCAAACCAGTTCATCTGTAACATTTTTCTAGGTTCCACATATATGCGTTAATATACAATATTTGTTTTTCTCTTTCTGACTTA
>NW_006784138.1:0-491 GCF_000442215.2 Lipotes vexillifer | reverse complement strand
CAAATACTTAGCTGTCTGATTCTCCAAATATCCCTTGCTCCTATATTTTCCATCCCAGCATACAACATACCCATTAAGGCACTGTTTTATCTCATGTTGGACCCATTGCCATCCAGAGTCGTACTCTTTGCTATTTCTCATACTTTCTGGAAACCCCGTTATGGCCAGGTCTGGATTTTTTTGTGTTCCCACCCAAAGCCTGTATCTTTTAGCAAGCTGGACCTATAAGACCAACATAGATTTTCTGGTTTCTCATAGATTTATGTCACAATTTGTACATTGTCATGTCTATAGATATTTGTATCATTTGTACTTTTTGTCCATTACATGCCTATTGGATATTTTTCATAAATTGCAAAAGAATATTTTATGACTTAGCACCAAATTGAATATGCCTGTTTGTAAGTTGGTAAACTATGTTGTGCTACCTTGTATCTTTTCTTTATCCAAATAGTAATTTACTACTATTGTCCCATTTGTAATTATGTGGA
>NW_006784137.1:0-1985 GCF_000442215.2 Lipotes vexillifer | reverse complement strand
GAACCCGTGTCCCCTGCATCAGCAGGCGGACTCTCAGCCACTGCGCCACCAGGGAAGCCCTCAATTAACTTTTATCACTGGACAGAACAGCATAAGGGGTTACCATGAAGTTTACCCTTTGTTTTAGACCCACTCCTACCAATCCATTTCATTTGTATGGGAACTCTCAGTTCTTTGTGAAAATCAGGACCAATCATCCCAGCAATATAGGAAACCCTGATCTTTTAACATCATGAAGAGCCCATATAGGTCAAATGGTTATCTCAACTTCTCCTTTAATGGAATCATTGTTGAGTCTTCGGGTGGAAGCAATTTTTTTCTGGGTTTTAAGCCTTCGAAACCAGCAGAGAGCCAAGCATTATGAGAAACTGATACAAAAACTTTTTGACTGGGTTCTTATATGTAATAATGAGAAGTGATATTATCATTCCACCTCTTGGTTTCTGGACTCATGTCTGGCTGGGAGAAGCAGCAACATATATTGGCTACTGGTTAGAACATTATCTCATTCTATAGCACAGCACTCCAACTACTCAGCATGGTGACTCCTAGCTGGTACCATAACAGAGTCTTTAATAGGTTATAATACCATTCTGTAAGGGCATGTGCTTATAGGTGATGGGATACGTGGAGAGACCAAGTGAAATCCATAGACATCTTTCCTTTCTCACTTCTTTCTTTCATAGAAGCGATATTAAATGGGACACTGTGACAGTAAATAAAGATGTTCACAGACGGCATTGCTGGCAAAAACATGGCTGGCAGAAAAGACAAATCCATATCTAGAATTATTACCTACTCTAGTGAGAATAAATTATTTCCTCTGCCCCCAACTCCCATGATGGAAAAAGATCAATGTAATCAGTCTTGCACCAGGTATTTGACTGGTCTATCTCTACTCCAAATATGGGACTCATCCCAAATTATATTAGGGACTCAGCATTGTTCCCTATAAGCAGTTGACAGATCAGCCTTGGTGAGGGAAAGACAGTATTTTTGAGCCCCTGCATATCCTGCATCCCTGCTACTATGACCATTTGATCCATGAGCCCATTAAACAAGCCCCATTCATAAAAATTCTTATGTGTATCTGATTATTGAGTACCTCCTTGGCAACAGCGGTAGGCAAAGTTCTTAATCCCTATGACCCATCCAGGGTGCTTGGTTATAAACAGGAAAATCTGACTCCGGTTAACTTAAACAGAAATAGATTTTATTGGATTGCTTTGGGTTGCTCACATTATCTATACGAAGGCTTGTAGATGAGTCAAAGAAAAAGGCAGAAGCCAAGAAAAGCTTATAGCCAAGAACAGAACAGAGGTCATGCCAGAGAAACAATCAGGTCAGGACCCTGCATTTGACAGTCCAGTTTTTGGATGCTTGATGCCATTTTCACTGCTAGACTTGAAATCTGCTGCAGCCTCTGAGAATATATGCTCTACCTGTTGCCATGTCTTTGATTACTTCCACATGAGACTATATTCCTGGCAGAAGCATATGTTTGGACAAACATGAGCCACATACTTCCTGCCAAAGAGCTGGGATAGGGATATCTGCCCACTTTACACCTAGTGGGAGCTGGGGTCTTGCCTCTTATCAAGTCCTAAGGAATGGGGGTATCCCACCATCTAGGAAGGTAGCTCCCAAATCTGGCAACAAATCGGCCATACCTTCCAAACCTCAGTTTTCTCATCTGTACAATGAAAAATATCCCCTTTTTACTGTTATCCTTTGCTATGTTTTAACCTAATATACTTTTTTTTAAATCTAATATACTTTTAATCCTTATGCATTGCTGTGAGGATTAAATTAAATAATGCATGTGAAATACAACAAATCTTAGTTGTTGTTATTTGTTTCCATTTGTACCTCAGTATCTTTATCTCCTTGTCCTAAGATGTTTTCTGCAATTCCTAACCTTGGAACTGTCCTTTCCTTCAATTCCTGCTCCTAGACTGCTGAATGCTGGAAAATTTGACAAAATC
>NW_006784135.1:0-331 GCF_000442215.2 Lipotes vexillifer | reverse complement strand
CAAAGCAACCTAATGATTGAAATTCTGTGTTTATTTTAAAAATTAAATTTGGCAGGACCTCTTGAAAATCAGTAAGAGACAATTTAAACTTATTTTCCATTGTACAAGTAATGCATGATTATATTCTCAATATGTAACAGTGAAATAACAGGTATAGTGAAAACCCTCCTTTTGCCCTAATCCCACACCCACTACTTTGAGTTTAGTATTAATCCTTCCAGACTCTTTTCCGTACGTTTGAGTACATACATATTTACAGATAGCAAAAGAGGTTTGTGTGTTTTTCTTATCTTTTTTTACATAATTAACATCCTGAAACTTGATTCCTTCA
>NW_006784134.1:0-787 GCF_000442215.2 Lipotes vexillifer | reverse complement strand
CTAAACCGTCCCAATTCCCTCACCCTAACCCTAACCCTAACCCTAAACCCTAACCCTGACCCTCTATCCCTGACCGTGACTCTGACCCTGACCCTGACCCTAACCCTAACCCTAACCCTAACCCTACACTGTGCCCTAATCCTAAACTGTACGCTAACACTGACCCGTGCCCTAACACTTACACTAACCTTCAACCGTTGTCGTACCCTAACCTGTACCCTAAACCCTCCCCATTCCCTAAACCTAACCCTAACCCTAACCCTAACCCTTACCCTATCCTGTGCCCTAATCCTAACCCGTACGCTCACACTGACCCGTGCCCTAACACGTACGCTAAATCTAAACCGCTGTCATACCCTAACCTGTACCCTAACGTGTCCCCGTTCCCTAACCCTAACCCTAACCATTACCCTAACCCTAATCCTAACCCGAGCACTAACCCTTACCCGAAGCCTGACCCTAACCGGTGCCCTAATCCTAACCGTACGCTCACACTAATCCGTGTCCTAAGACGTACGCTAACCCTCAACCGTGGTCGTACACTAAACTGTACACTAAAGCGTCCCCGTTCCCTAACCCTAACCCTAACCATTTCCCTAACCTTAAACCTTACCCGAAGCCTTGCCCTAACACGTGCCCTAATCCTAACCCGCACTCTAACACTTACCCGTGCCCTAACATGTACGCTAACCCTTAAACGTTTTCGTACCCTAACGTCTACCCAAAGCCATCCCCGTTCCCTAACACTAACCCTAACCCTAAGCCTAACCCTAACCCTTACCCGAAG
>NW_006784133.1:0-232 GCF_000442215.2 Lipotes vexillifer | reverse complement strand
TGGGTTAGTATACGTGTTAGGGCACGGCTTAGTGTTAACCTATGAGTAGGATTAGGGCACGATATAGGGTAAGGCTAATGGTAAGGGTTAATGTTAGGGTTAGGGTTAGGGAAAACGGACGGTTTAGGGTACAGGTTAGGGTACCACAACGGTTTAGGGTTAGCATACAAATTAGGGCACCTATTAGTGTGAGCGTATGGGTTAGGGTTAGGGCACGGTTTGGGGTAAGGAT
>NW_006784132.1:0-440 GCF_000442215.2 Lipotes vexillifer | reverse complement strand
CTGCTGAAAATTTTCATTAACTCAGTGTTTCCCAAACTTAATTGATTAGCTAAGCTTCTTCGTGGAATATTCATTGGCATTGGACACATGTGCTTTTTAGGGTCATGGATTATCTGACCTCTTATCTATTTTCCCTAAAGTTTTGGAGAAATACTATTCAGAAGGGAAAATGAGAGCTTTTAAGTTTGACAAATCAGTTAAAATCAAGGCTGCTGCGGCTTCCCTGGTGGCGCAGTGGTTGGGAGTCCGCCTGCCGATGCAGGGGATGAGGGTTCGTGTCCCGGTCCGGGAGAATCCCACGTGCTGTGGAGCGGCTGGGCCCGTGAGCCGTGGCCGCTGAGCCTGCGCGTCCGGAGACTGTGCTCCGCGACGGGAGAGGCCACGGCAGTGAGAGGCCGGCGTACCGCAAAAAAAAAAAAAAAAAAAAAAAAAAAAAAAAA
>NW_006784131.1:0-209 GCF_000442215.2 Lipotes vexillifer | reverse complement strand
ACCATTAGGTTTCAGGGAAGTCAAACAAAGACAGTCCTACAAACAAAACCTGCATTCTTTGAAAGAAGTGTAAACTGAGACAAGCTGAAAAGAAGCCATTTCACTGACCTCAGGGTATCAATAATTCACAGGTAATGATCAATAACTGGCCACACTAGTTGATCTGTAAATCAAAGCTGTACCACACAGCACTCCATTGCTCTTCATCA
>NW_006784130.1:0-458 GCF_000442215.2 Lipotes vexillifer | reverse complement strand
TGCCTTCCAATTTCTGATGCTGGGATATAAATCAGTTTGTTGGGCATTTTTATAGTCATCAGGGTGATGAACAACTTATTTTCAAGTGTTCAGCTAAAAAAGTCCCTCTAATTCCACCACAGTTAAGTATCCAATTTGCAGGGAGCCGTGTGATGAGACCTCTTATTTTTCCGGCCTTCTCTACACAGATGGAAGGTCATCCTTAATATTTCTCATTTATCTTTTACAGCAACAGTAACTAATTGGCTTCCCCTGGTGGCACATATTCACAGATACTCTGGACATTGGAGCCTTTTAGTATTACAATCCTGGAAGCTAATTAAATTGGAAGTATGACAGGGTGGAGTGGGGTTGTGTGGATGGAAAAGAGGAAAAAAGAACCAATCAAGAAATACTTCTCGGGCTTCCCTGGTGGCGCAGTGGTTGAGAGTCCGCCTGCCGATGCAAGGGACACGGGT
>NW_006784129.1:0-353 GCF_000442215.2 Lipotes vexillifer | reverse complement strand
CCCACTGAACCAACCTTAGCCACTGGGGGCAGACACCAAAAACAACGGGAACTACGAATCTGCGGCCTGCGAAAAGGAGACCCCAAACACAGTCCCCAAAGCCAAATGGGAAGACAGAGAAACACACAGCAGATGAAGGAGCAAGGCAAAATCCCACCAGAACAAACAAATGTAGAGGAAATAGACAGTCTACCGGAAAAAGAATCCAGAGTAATGATAGTAAAGGTGATCCCAAATCTTGGAACTGGAATGGAGAATACACAAGAAACGTTTAACAAGGACCTAGAAGGACTAAAGAGCAAACAAACAATGATGAACAACACAATAAATGGAATTAAAAATTCTCTAGAAGG
>NW_006784128.1:0-1787 GCF_000442215.2 Lipotes vexillifer | reverse complement strand
CTCTCCACTAAATAGCCTGAAGTGGTGATTCTGTGTGTAGCAGGAAAATGTTACAAGATATGAGGAAAAGTGTTCTCTGTAAGAATTTTCTGCTACCCAGTAAACCCACTCCATAGAGAGTCCACCAGAAGTTGTCCATTAACTAAGGGTGGATTGTCACAGCAAACAAACTAGAAAAATTTCAGAGCCTTGGACTATGTATTTCAAAAACAGAGTCATAGGGGCACAAGCATACAAACTTAGAGGAGTACAAAATCAGGAAGAGTATACATTTCCCAACTAGGTAGCGCAGTACACGAGTGGAAGAAATGCAAGATATGTGTGTCAGATTCTATAGGACCTTCAGATGGAACCATGAGCTTTACCCACAGATGCCAAAGTAAAACCCTGAAATATTCACCTCATGAAAGATTGGGGGTTAAAAAAAGGATCTCTCTGTCCATTATCTTTACAGTTTTCCTTAGTAAAAGTTACATACGATCCATTCAAACCGGCTGTTACACACATCCTGCAGTTTGTGGCAAAAGCAGAACATAAGAAATGGCTGAGGGATCTAAATAAGCAGACAGGGCCTGAGACAGCTCCATGCAGGTTCTGAGGTGCCAGATGGAATAAGAGAGCAGCCAGTGTCTCCCATCTTCTGATTACGTATCCTAAAGACATCAAACGTGGAGGGAACTGGGAAAGGTTCAGGTATTGAGTCTGGAGGCATCAGCTCTTATCTATATCGACTGAGAACTGAGCTTCCAATAAAATCATGCCCTGAGGGAGAGATGACGGGGCCAGAAACCCCAATAAAACAGCTCGCTTCGGACAACTGGCACTCAATTGAGCGGGAGGCTTTGGGATCACTGGGCAGCAGGGACTCACTGCCAGCCTGCCAGACTCACGGCCCGGTCTCGATCCTCCTGGTGGGCATTTCTCTGCTCAGGGCCGCTGCCAGCCCAGACTGGCAACAGTTTCTGCTGAACATCCCTAGGCAAGATACGAGTGCCAGGGAGGGGATGGATCCCTCCCTCCACAAAGCGCCTCCTAGCCCATGCTGGGCACGTTCCAGGAATGGGAACTGGCTTTCAACTTTCACCACAGGCCACCCTTAGCCAGCAGGAGCACACTGAGGAAATTTTACCGTCATATTCAATGCATGACAAAGCTGACTGTTCTTCCCCCTACTGCCAACACAACACACAGACATCAATAAATGACACTAATAAAATGTGGTACTATTTAAAAGAGAAACGAAAAACAGCCCGCCTCACACTCCTCAAAGTCAAGCATCAACCAGGCCACGGGAGCCAGATACGGAGTGTTGTAGATCATGATAAAGACTTTGCCTTTGTCTCTGTAGGAGCTGCAGCACCACTGCAGCGTGAAAGAATACATTTTACATGTTGAAAGAGTGATAAGTTATGGAGAAGAAAAACTTCCCTCTGAGAGTTCATAATAATAAACAAACATTGGTATTCTCATAGAACTCTCCAACAGGAGTGTTCAGAGTTTCTCAAACACTATTATAATAATGAGGCTTCCCTTCAGCCCTTCTGAGATCTGACCTATATTCAAACTCTGATACAACCGCAAAGGCATTCACCTCACTATCTACAGCCTAGGGCTCTTCCTCTTGCTACAAAGTGGGTAAAATATTCAGATGAGAAAGAGAAATTCCTCCAGTTAAGAACAAAGAAACATGATTAGCTGTGGATTTTATGGAAACTTAGTTCTTTGTTCACCAGAGGATTGAGGACATTACCAATGGGTCTAGAAAAATATTTCAAAAATTCATCCAC
>NW_006784127.1:0-999 GCF_000442215.2 Lipotes vexillifer | reverse complement strand
TTTTTAAATACTAAATACAATTCTATATAGTGACTGTTTCAATTTACATTCCCAACAATAGTGAAAGAGGGTTGATTCTCTACACACCTTTTCCAGCATTTGTTGTTTGCAGATATTCTGATGATGCACAGTCTAACTGGTGTGAGGTGATACCTAACTGTTGAGTTTATTTCGTTGAGCAAGAAGTAGATATTATCTATTACATATTTGGCTTATGGAAAGCTATCTGTGCTAATTTCAATCTCTTGTTTTATGCAGCACGCCCACTCAGCTTTCCCCTTATGCAAACATAAGTTTGTTTTCTAACTGAGAGACTCTCTTCTGTTTTGTAATTCAGTCCATGTGTAGCCAAGTTGACATTCTCTGTATTATTGATATCTTATAATGTTTCTTTTTCTGTGTGACTTATTTCACTTAGGATCATCATACCTAAATCCACTCATTATGCTGCTACGGGCCTGGTGACATTGCTTTCATTGCTGAGTGATATTCCATTGCACGTAAGTGCCACAACTTGTTGATCCATTTTTTGCTGTCGTGGATATTTATCTTGTACCGTGGACGAGGTTCCTGTAAAGAGGGCAGCCCCCTGTCTTTTTGATTTCTGTTTCCCTAAGCCTAGTGCCCGAGGCTATGTACCTTGTTTTTTCGATGTTTCAGGAAATACCATACGTTTCTCCAGGGTGGCTGTTGGCAATTTACATCCCGCCCATCAGCATAACAATGCTCCCTGTTCTCCCTGGCCTGTCCTGCTTTTCTGGATTTTACACTTTTTTCATATGGCCCTTTTGACTGGGGGGAAGTAAGAGTTCATGGTAGTGCAGATTTCCATTGCAGGCTTGCTTGGTTGCCCAAAAAGGGCGTGTGCGTTTTTTCCTGAATATATTCAGGAAAAAACGCATATGCCCTTTTTGGCCAAGGGCATCCTTTTCGGCATTGTGCCTATTTTCATAGGCTTTAAATGCAATTCCAAACCACCTCCTGAAATCTGTTTCCTGC
>NW_006784126.1:1681008-1724554 GCF_000442215.2 Lipotes vexillifer | reverse complement strand
AAAGAGGACAAACTTGGTCACTCCCTGTTTCCCTTGGGTCAGTCTTTCCACTGGAGAAGAGAAATGAGTGTCAAGCATTTTTGTTGGAAGCATTTTTGCTGAAGACGTTAAAGCTGACTCTGGATCTCACACAACTAAATTAGCTGGAGAAGATAGAATGCTCTTTTCGTATTTTTATTTGTTGTTAAGTATTAACCAGCAAGCAAATTTTAAGACCAGAAATTATTGACCCCATAATTCTATGTTTTTAATAAAATTTAATTCAATACAAATTTTAATTTTTTCAATCTCCATTTCCAGTCTTTTTTCCTAGACTCACTTATAGGTAACATTGTAGTAATGGTTTTATAGGTTTCATAGGTAAAACCATATAGGTTTCATAGGTAAAACCATATAGTGCTGGGGGGTATTTTGAAAGGAGGAAATTGGCTCCATTTCTGGTCATCTGAGAAGAAGTAGGCTGGACGGTCTGGGTGGAACACAACTCTGTTTTTTAAATTTTCACAACAGAATGACAACTCTGCTTTCTGTGCATCTGGTCTCTAAGCATGTGATTCTCACTTTTATCAGTAACATAAACTGCATGTGGAACAAGCACTTGTCAGAGAAATTGACTGTCATCCAAAAGCTCTTATATCCAATAGGACAGAATCGAATGGACAAGCACACCACCTATTTTTTTTAGATTTACCAAGCTCTATCTTGGTATTGTTAGATCAATAGAAAGTACAGGTCCAGAATCACACTACCGCAGCTCTTCATTTCACACTGTATTCTTTATAAAGGGTTGATACTGGAAGATTTCATGCAAGAAGTACCTTTGTCCCCTTTTCACTGTGAACTAGATTTACCTATGAAAAAAGACACACACTGTAAATCAATTGTGAGTTTTCGTTCCAGAAAAATGTTGCTTTCCGCAGAGCTTTCTTATATGCTTCCCTTTTCTAAAAATTAAACCATAAAACGAAGATGATGTTACCCAATGCACCTCATGGTTTGGCTCAGCTGCTTGGAAAGTCAGCCATGTTTGTGACCCAGTAGAGCAAACATTTCACCTCAGATTATCTGTTAACACCTCTTCCTGCTCTTTATAAATAGCTTTAGTTTTCATCATTAATTTTGCGCTGTGCTAACTTTTACAAGTCATATCGAATCTTCTATAATATATTTAATACGTACCAAAGGAGTGGTACATACTCAAAGTCTAAAGGAATAGTTCAGGGGGTCAGGACAATTCTGTGGACCAAAGGCGCCAAGCTTTCAGTGACCTCATTGCAACTCTATGACTAGAGAAAGGAGGACATTCCTGCAGGAGTATTGCTTAAACAAATACCGTGAAAAAATATTCTCTGTAGCAGTGAATACATGCCTGACCACAGTGAAGGACTGGTGCGGGGAAATAGTGAAGCAGGAAGCTGGAAAGACATCAGGGTCAATCTGTAGAATGCTTTGAACATCAAGTTTATGAGTTTAATTTCCCGTAAGTAATTTTTGAGCAGGAAAGAGACTGATGAAATTACCTTGATGATTTTGACCAAGATGGCACCATTAATAGATCTACATCCCTCTGGAGGATAGGTTGTTTGTTTTATGGGATGTTGAGAGTTTATTTTTAGATACTAAATTTTACGTCCCAGTAGGATATCTTGGTGGAAATGCCCAGTAAACTCTGAGATAGGCATCTGAACTTGCTATCAATGTCAGAAAGACAGATTTAGGAATTATCTGTATAGAGGAGCATTAGAGAAGCAGTGAGAAGAGATGAGTGCTCTGGGCTCATTCTCCTTCAGTAAACATTTTAAATAACCCCAGAGAGCTACCACGTTCAAAAAGAAGACTAGACTCTGCTCAATTAGAGGGCAGGTGGTGACAGTAGCGCACTCGAATGCCCTCAAAATGATGCCTCCTCTCAGTCCAACAAATAGGCTAAATTTAGAACAGTCCTTAGTTGTTTCATTACTAGGATTAAAGAGTTCATGAACAATTTTTTTTTTGCAAGGGGGTAATAAATAATGAAGCTGAGATGCTGAATGAAGAAGAAAGAGTATGCTGTCTATAAACTGAGAAAACAAATTCTTTAGAGAATAACAAAAAAGCAATACTGCCAACTCAGCGGGGGGAAAATGAATAGTAGGCAGTGCCTCAAGGTTGGTCAGTGACACCCTTAAATTGCAAATATTACCTAGTGTCAAGAGAAATAAGCTCACACTCTGAGAAGCCACAGCCCGCTGTTAAAAATCACTTGAGAGAATAGGAGGAAAGAGAAAAATAAAGGTAACACTGGCACCTTTACAGCAAATGTAAGACCTTTGGGAAGTGGGACTCAGGCATTATAAATGAGCAATGTAAGTTAAATTCAAAAATAGCCTGGTTCTAATAGTATATTGTCAGAACTGGTTAGCCTGAAGTTGGCCATGTGTAAAAGAGAACGTTGCAGAATGGGAAGCTCAGTGTGACCTATGGGGAGGTGAGCATTAGCGTGTGGAGATGAGGCTATAGGAGATGAAACTGGAGAATTAAGGGACACAATGACAGGTCAAGGAGTTTGGCCTCCAACCTGAAGGTAATGGGATTTATCAGAAATTTGTAAGGACAGGGAACAACAGATTCCCATTTATGTTGGAAAAGGGGACTCCAGTGCAGGTGCATACAACCGCCTGGAGTGGGCCAGAGACCAGCAGAGGGAGGCCAGCTAGAGGTCTTGCAATAAGCACTGCTGAGGACTTGCCCTAGGAAACCACTGGGAAACAAGCATGGTGTGGGAAGAAGGGGTAAGTGACCATTATCCTTTTAGTAGAGTCATGGGCTTTAGAAAGCCATTCTCTAAGTCAACTTTTTAATCACCATCCCTCTTATCCTACATGCTTTTTTACAAATCAGTCTTCCAGGAAATACAACTTTCTTGGAAATGAGGAGAAAGGGCATATATAAGCAGTAACACCTCACTTAGCAAAATAAACTATAGAATCTCTGGGGTTATTGTAGAGCTCAAGAAAGGATGCTGATGCATGAACTGTTGTCCTCAATTTCTTCTTCCTTTTGAGAGTTTTTCTTTTGATTCTCATGTTCCCAATACATGGATCCCAAAGGATGTGGAGTCTACCTTCAAGCTCTGATTATACCGGACAAAGCTCTTCCCAGGTTTCCTCTTAGCACTGCCAAGAAATGCTATGACAATGGAGATCCAAAATGGAAATCTGGAGAGAGACACCAGATCTTCTAAGCTCAGCCCCTGGAGCAAGCCTTCAGGTCAGATCACAAGTGTATTGGAAACTTTAGCACTTGAATGCATACAGACCTGAGTTAAGCTCAAATCCTAACTCTCCTAAATATTCTTATGACCTTAGCCAGGTCCTCAAATGCTCTAAATCAGTAATATATGACTCAGAGGGCAGTTGAGACAACTTAGAGATAGATGCCATTTAAAAAGCAACTGACACTACATGGGCATGTGCAAAAGTTAGTAGTTTAATTTGGCTGCTGGCAAAAGGGATCCAACTCCAGTGGATTAAACACACAAGGGTTTATTCTCCTACAGAAAAGAAGCCCAGGAGTGGGAAGTCCAAGGCTGGTATGACAGATCCAGAAGTCTTTAGGAGGCCAGACACCTCCTATTTTCAATCTCTTAAGTCATCGCATTAGTCAAGATGGCTGCTGGGCACAGTGGAGGGGAATAATTCAACCCTTCCTTCTGGGAGCCTGTCCAGAAGTAACTGTCACTTACATCTCTGACCAGATTAGTCACACAGCGATACCTAACTACAAAGTAGACTGGAAAACCTAGTTTTTCAGCTGGGTACACTGCCCTAGGTTCTTTTACAAAAAAGGAAGAATTGGCATTTGATAGGGTCTGTCTGCTACAACTTTCTTTAAATGTTAGTCCCCTTCACTTTCAATATAAAAACATTCAATGTAGGATTTAATATCATATCCTTAATTTTTACTGATCAGTGACACACTAAATGGCCAAAGAATATTTCTGCATCTTTCAAGAAATTCTTAATATATCATACAAAGTGTTCACTGTTCCTTGACTTAGGCAATAAATTAATGCCAGATCAAAAATCCATTTCTTCTGATTGAAGAGATTTTCTGGTTTGTTTTTCTTTTTAGCAGATAAGAGCTACATTTTGTATTTTCTTATATTTTGCTTTGGCTTACCATTGTGCACTTCCCTTTAACACAAACCTTAGTCTAAATTCCAGATACAATCATCTCCAATTATTTTCTTAATTGGTTCTTGAACTTTTACTCTTATTTGAATAATTCTTAGAGAATTTGCATGTCGGATTCTTTTGAAAGTTTAAGGAGGCTGAAGTAACAAGTCTAAAGATTTGGCACTTGTTCAGAGTTCCTTTGAAGTGTTCTTCAGCTCCAGCACTTAAATAATTAATAGATAGTTGAAAACTTAGTTTCCAAGGCACTTTATGAAGAGAATTACCGTTAAACTAATGCCAATAATGTCTTAAGATCTGGGAGTATGATTGTTTTCATTCATTTCAAATATGATGTTACTGAGTAGGCAACAAACTATAGTGAAAAATCCATTTTAAGGAACATTAAAGCCTCATACAATTTTCCAGAACTAGAACTCTGGTGATGGCCAAATACTTTTAAGGAACTAAATCTAATATGACAAGAAACAAGAATTGTTACATGACAGCATTTAATAAAATGGACACTTCAGAGAGGAAAAAAAAATCTCAGGAGAAATGGAAAAATTTATAAGATAAGCAGAATGTGCCGTATGATGCTATTTAGAGGGCAAAATGCTGAAAAGTTAACAAATGAAGATTATTCAATGGTCCTGGCTTTAAAATAACAAAACACAAAAAAGTAGGATTCATCTGCTTAGGACAAATGGAGACATTTCTTTTTTTCTCAGCTGCCCACTGTAAGAGAGCATATATTAAGAGATGAAGGAATAAGCTGAGACAAAAAAAAAAGAGTTCTGATAATCTTCAACTAGAAAGAAAGCGGATTTTTAAAAATGAATCCGCTGTCCTTTCTCCTCACCTCACATGTCTCACCTGATCTCCCATGATGCACTCTAACTCCCTATCCTCTCCAAATTGACCTGTTTCCTCCCAAAGCCCCAGCCAAGCTGTGCACCTCTTTAACGTGCCCTATACATACCTGTCTTCATGTCTTTCCTCAACATCTTCCTCCTCGGGAAAGTCTCATGTAGCTATATCTTAACCACCCTTTCGGGACCAGCTAAAACCTATGTTTTCTGACAGTTTCTGCCCTCATTATAATCTTTTCTCTAAATTCTCCTGCACTTGGGTCTGCCATACAACGCAGCCTACGTACGGACTAATAGTTTTAGGTTCTTTTACATACGCTGGTCTTTTTTTAGAGGGGAAGTCACACATGGTATGGAAACCACATCCCATGTTCTGATGACATAACTGTGCCTGATGCAAAGCTGAGCACAGATAGTGCTACTATAGAGAGGACAACGCAGAATCCAGTGCTTTCTGGATGCATTTTCTCCTTCTCTCTCTGCATGCAATTATTAACTCTCCCAGTAACAGTCTACCATTAGCACCTGATCATCTTTTGACTTCCTTGGTGGTTTTCCTCCTTGAGAAACAAAGCATCAGGGAGAGAGTGAGGTGAGTTGAGGGGTTTAAATTTCAAAGACTGAACTGGCTTTGTTCTAAAGTACTTTGCCCTTTGACACCCTCCGAAGGATCCTCTGTCTCATCCTATAGGATTCTAACAGCCACACTGCCACCGTATTTGGTATTTGCCAGGAAGTCTAGGGATCATTGTATTTTATGGCCTTTTTTCCTTTATATCATTCCACAAATATTTATTGAGCACCCACTATATCTTCAAGGAATCATCCTATATACTAGGGATATAGCACTGATTAATATAGTCAAGCCCCTGTAGTGGGGTAAATAGTGGCCCTCTGAATAATACGTCCATCTGGAGCCTATAAATTCAATCTTATTAGGGAAAGGAACCTTTGCAAAGGTAATTAAGTGAAGGCTTTTGAGATAAGATCATCCTGGATTAGGATGGGTCCTAAATCCCACGATAAGTCTTTAGAAGGGAAGGGGAAACAGAGACACAGACACAGAGAAGCACAGGGGAGCAGGCCATGTGAACACGGAGGCAGAGATTGAGGTGATGTGCCTAGGAGCCACGCAATGCCAGGATTGCCAGCAGTCACCAGAAGCTGGGAGAGGCAAGCAGGCACTCTCCACCAGAGCCCTCAGAGGGAACTCAGCACTGCTGACACCTGAGGCTCAGCCTTCTGGCCTCAGAACTCTGTGAGAACACATTTCTGTTGTTTTAAACCACCAGGTCTGTTATCATTTGTTTCAGCAGTCCTAGACAACGAATGCTTCCTCTCATGGTACTTATCATTACAGCGAAAAGACAAAATAAACTAACAAGGAAGTGTAATACAGTAAAAGGTAAGTGCATAAAGAGAACAAAACAGGACAAAGTGAAAGATGTCACCAAGAGCTACTTTAGAGAGTGAGGGAGATGACTGAATCTCTTCTGGTACTTCCTGGGAAATAATATTTGGAAAGAAAATTTATGAAGTCCAAATTAATTAACTTGTTAAGTAATTTTTCCACGGGGTTTTTAGAGTATTTTCTTCTGGTCATTTTAAGGCATAAGTGAGGTGTTAGTTTTTCCAGATATCTGGTCTAGGGCATCATTAACACTTATCTAATGACCTGGAATGGACAGTACAGATTACTCTGAGTGGTGGCCATATCATGTAACTTAAGACTAAAATAAAATGATGAAATAAATCACTTATTCAGGAAATAGATAACAAATGTCATCACAATTAAACATCATCCACATTATATTTCTTCATGTAACAATTAGTTGAGTACCCATTGTTTTCATGGTATTATGAAATACCATGTGGGGGATACAGAAAATACAGTAAAATAGATGTGATCTTGTGCTAGGGGAGTCTGCAGTCTATGGGGAAATACTGACATTGAATAAGTAATTTCAAGTAAAAAAGGATGTTTAAATATACATTCTTTTTTTATATATATATATATATTCTTTTCCATTATGGTTTATCATAGGATATATACTTCAATTAAAAAAAAAGAATGTTTAAAAATAAGACAGGGGGGAATTCCCTGGAAGTCCAGTGGTTAGGACTCTGCGCTTTCACTGCCAGGGCCTGGGTTCAATCCCTGGCCGGGGAGCTAAGATCCTGCAAGCCCTTGTGGGATACCCATGGTGCGGCCAAAAAGAAAAAGAAAAAAAGAAATGATTTTTAAAAATAAATAAATAATAAAAATGAGACAAGTATAGGATAAGGCAGGGGGTGGGGGTCATACAGAGAGGTGGACGGTAAAGACCTCCCTGGCTTGTATGTTTCCTTAATTCAGCAAATATTTCCTAAGGGCAACTACATCCCAGGCACTGTTTTAGTCATCTGGGATATATCAATGAACAAAACAGGCCAAGATCCCTATTCTCATATGAATCTACCTACCAGGGGAGACAGGCAATAATAGACCCAGTACATGGATTATTTAGTGTTGTACAGTAGGTAAGTGCCATGGGAAAAGGAAAAAGTAGAGCAGGGTAAGTAATGTTGGGAGTGAGAGGTAGCAGACAGGCTTGCCATGTATATAGGAGAGCAGGAAGAGTGTCATTGAGAAGGTGACATCTGAGCAAAGATTTGAAGGAAAGGATGAAGTTAGCCCAGCAGACACGTGAGCAAAAAGAATTCCAGCAGGAGAAACAGCCAGTGCAAAGGCCCTGCGGCAGAGTGTACCAGGCTTGTCCAAGGAACAACCAGGAAGCCCGTGTGGCCGAAGTGGAGGGAATGAGAAGAGAGTAGTGGGAGGCGAGATCAGAGATGTAACCTGGGACCAGATCCTTTAGGAAATTGTAAGCTATTGTGACACTTACTTCTCTCATGATGAACGGAGCGCCATCATGAGAAGTGCTCTTTCCTTATCTTCGTATAGTCTCAGTGACCTCATGGCTCAACTTTAATGTGACTCCTAACTTGACTATCAGAGATATTTGCTGTTGCCGAGAGAAAGTTTGTAATTCCTTCCAGTAACAGTCACATATATTCTTCTCCTTGCCCCGGTGCTACCCACACGCAACTAGGAAAATTGCACCCCGATGAATAGAAGGGCTCGCCAGAACTCTGACAGGAAAATGGCATGAGTGCATTTATTACAGGTGAAAGGATAAAGCCCATTCATAAATCAAAGGGAGACTAATTTTCAAATGTCACCTAGCCCACCGTCACTCTGGGAAGGCGTGGGAGCGAAGATGAACGGTCTTCCAATTGACATGCGGGTCCCGGACATCTGAGCACCAGGTCTCACGCCAGAGTGTTTTTCATCCTGTCAACAGTATAAGGTAGAACTGGGCCAAGGGAACGTTTTTCACTTTCAACAGGACAATGAGAAAAGCGTACGCTGAAATATGAAGAAAAGAGGAGAATTTCTCCTCGTTTGGAAAACCATTCAAAAGCATGGCCCAACAAGAAAACAAAGCGACCCAGGAGACAGCCAGGCTTTGATGCTGTTCTTCAGATGAAAGTTCTGAGAGAAACAGGACTGCCCTACTCGCCCAGAGGAGCGCTATTAGATGAGCCACAAGGAAAGGAGGAATCCTGCACAAGTTCTATTCTCCACGTAGAGGACCCACCTTGAACCAGAAACCGTGATGCAGTTTTCTTCTTCAAATAAAATAAAGATCCATAGTCTCTACAATGACATAACTGCAAGCCAGGAAAACTCCCGGGTAGGAACAGGACTTACAGAAGTGGATCTCAGGCGAGTAGCCTCTTACACCTAGAACAAGCAACCCAGGTATCGTGCCCTAGGTATCAGCTACATAGCCTACACTACATTTCCAAAACAGGCTCAAATGTCTTCAGATACCGTGTTTTGCTTCCGGTTATAAATAAATAAGTCCTGGGGGTATAATGTTCAGCATGGTGACTGTAGTTAAAAACACTGTAATGTATGTTTGAAAGTTGCTAACAAAGTAAATCTTAAAAGGTCTGGGGCTTCCCTGGTGGCGCAGTGGTTGGGAGTCCGCCTGCCGATGCAGGGGACACGGGTTCGTGCCCCGGTCCGGGAAGATCCCACATGCAGCGGAGCGGCTGGGCTCGTGAACCATGGCCACTGAGCCTGTGCGTCCGGAGCCTGTGCTCCGCAAAGGGAGAGGCCACAACAGTGAGAGGCCCGCGCACTGAAAAAAAAAAAAAAAAAAAGTTCTGATCGCAAAACGAAAAAGGTGTGACTCTGTGTGGTGATGGATGTTAGATTTATTGTGGTGGTTATTTCACAGTATATACAAATATTGAATCATTATGTTATACACCTGAAACAAACATAATGTTATATATCAATTGTATCTAAATATTTTTAAAAATTACCCTTTGTATTTTTAGAGAAATTCCTTATAAATTCTTAACCTTGTCGGGGGCAGGGCAGTGGAGAAGGGGACGTTGTGCTTTGCTTTTATCTGAACTACAACTCCTATAATTGCGAACAATAAAAAAAACATCAATCCCCATAAATATAGACTCTTCTAAACAAAAGGTCCTGGAGATTATCTTAGACAATACCATCGTTTTACTGAGGAAACTGAGTTCACTAAACAGTATATAAAAGAGTTCCACATCTCTGTCAACTGGCTGGTGTTTTTAAGAGGTGAATTTTGAAGCTTTGAAGAAGTCAAAGTGCTAGAAACTCTGCTTAATTTGTTTCTCCTCATGTTAAAGTCAATTCAGTTCCAAACAGGGATAACTGTACTATGGAACTCCAGGAGGTATCATTCATACTGTAGCCAACAGCAAAGCTCCTCCTGGAATTATGCAGTGCAGAGTCTGGGCAGATCTACTCAATGGTCCTTCCCAGAGATTCCCTTAGTTATTAGTCTTGGGTTAGGTAAAAGGATGCTTTGACTTTCAGTGCAGATTTTGGAATGACCTGCTTTGACTTCATTCTTTCAGAAGTTGGTTAAGTGCAAAGTCTGACTAAAACAAAGTAAGAAGAGCTATTCAGAAGACATTGCCTCTGTAGGGGAGGAAAAAAACCTTTCCTCTACCTTACTAGGTTCTCTGGCCGGGGCCCTAGAAATTAAACTGACAAAAGACAGATTAATAAGAGAAAAACAGTTTATTAATACGTGCAGCACACATACACTCAGGAGAAACTGACAAGTAACTCAAAGGGGTGGTTATAACTTGGGGCATCTTAACAAAGAACAGCGCATTTGTAGAGAAGTGACAAGACAGAGAAAAGGGGTTTGGCTTTTAGGGGCCAGAAACTGTGGAAAAATAAGTATATGGGCAGAACTAATGGAAGATAAGGGTTATTTTAGTGAGGTTTGTTATGTAGATTCGTCTTGTTCTTCTCTGGGCTGATTAAGAGTCTAGAGTTGTCTCCCTTGACTAAGAACCTAAGAGGTGTCCTCCTCTTTCTGGCATGAGAGGGTGAGACACATTTACAAATGGAAATTTATGTCCTGCTTTTAGGCAAATGAGAGGAAAGTGGAGAGTTTTTTGAAATCTGCTGTTTCTCAATTGTCTTCAGCTCAAAATAACCTTTATACCAAAGTGGCATATTTCTAGCTGAACAGTCGACAGCCACTGTGAATAGGAGGCCATGGTCTCCCCAGGCAGAAATTATCTCCTCTTCTATTTCCACCATCCCTATTCAGGCTGTCCTTAGACAGATCTATTGCTATGGGTTCTTCAACATGATACAGAGTTGCCTCAGCCTCATCTCCGAGCTGCTTTGCTGTTCTTACTTTATTAACACCAAATTGTAGCTCTCTGTAACCACCTTCCTGTTTTCTGCCTCTAAACTTTGCTCATATTGTTTCCTTTGCTTAGAACCCCTCCCACTCGTGCATCACCTGGCCAACTCTCACGCATCTTTCAGGACTAAGTTCAGATCTGACCCTTCAGAAAGTCTTCTCAGGCATCTTCTCCTCAAACCACTGGCTATGAGAAGTGATCCTCCTTTAAGGAGAAGTACTCCACGCATTAAAATTTCTTGTTTCCTTCCACTAAATCGTAAGCTTCTTCAAATCATAGTTACAGAAATTGCAGAGATTAGCCAACACATTGTGTCTTTATATCCTGCTCCTGGTCAAGCTTTCATGCCCAAGCAGCTGGGGAGTTAATCCTCAGATAGCATTCACCATTGGCTATACTCACTACCCCGGAACATCCCCAAGTAGGTTATAATCACATCATCTGATCATTTCTTGTGGGCAATGAGTTGCATATTCTGACTCATTCCCTGATCCCCTAATATCTTTAACCCTGAGATTCCATGGCCAGTCAGATAATCCATTTGGGGAAGTGAGTAAGCCAAATATTTAAAGTACCCAAGGGGTAAAGCTGGCCTTGCTTATAGGTGTGGTCAGCCATTGCTCACCTATCTGGGTGACTTTGATTGTGATAACTGCCTTGGAGACTGAAAGACCATTATTAGAGATAAATCCCTGAATCAATGGTCAACTGATTCAGGGAGGACTAGTTCATGTTGCCCTAATTTTTACAAGTCTGGCTGTTACCAGAAAAGAAATATGTATTAAATTCCACTGGTCTTGCATGGTTTCAAATGCTATTCGGAGAGCCAGATCAATAATAGTTCATGAATCATTCTCACATAGAAGGACGCTTGCTGACCAGGAGAGAAGACTCTCCCCGAGTCAAGTCTAAAGAAATATTGAAAATTTTGTGCCTATAACTGAAAGTTGTTTGTCATGGTTAGATAGAATACGCTATACAGAATTACTCAGAAAACTTTAAAGCAGTATATAATTATAATAATTAAATTCTTTCTCCCCAATTCCCCTTTTTCTAGATTTCTTGGTATATAAAAAAAATTATCCATCTTCTTTATCTCTTTAATATATTAGACATTGATTGGCACAGAGAAGGCATTCAAAATATATTTATGGGGTAAATGAAGTGACGAAAGAGCAAGAAAGATACAAAGTAAAAACGATTGAATTACCTCCTTCTAAGAAACACCAAGAAAGCAGTGAGCACCATGGCTCTCAGTATCCTCATCTTTATCACGAAGGGGTTGAACTAGTGTAACTGAAAGTGGAGGCCAGCTGCTCGCCACTCAAAAGCCCAAAAGCCAACAAAGAGGCAAGCTTGGTGGAAAGGAAAGTTTGCTTTACTTCGGACGCCAGCGACCAGGGTGGGAGGGCGGACTCCTGTCCAAAGGCCGACTCCCCCCGCCTGCCACTATCAGGAGACAAGAGTTTTTATAGGCAGAGGAAGGGGGCTACATGTAGAAACAGCACAGACAGCTCTGACAGTCATCTTGAAATTGGTCATGTGGTGGTCTGACCAGTGTCATCGAGAGAGATTGTTTTAGGTACAGCTAATTTTCAGTTCCAGGGTCGGTTTGTTCCCATTTCTTTGAGGCCAGCTCTTGGAATTGTGGCAGCTTATGTCATGGCTACAGTCTGGTCATGATGTAGTTAATTTCTTCTGCCTGGTGGGGATTTCAGTATCTACAAGACAGCTCAAAGGACATGGCTCACAATATTATCTATAGCCCTTGAAGAGGAACTAAGCGTCCTTGACTATGCTTGATGATTAAACTATTATTATTAGTCTTGTTGGACTGTTTTCCTTTGCTTCTGCATTTTCTCACTTCTCTGATTAAAATTATTCTTTGGCTAAAGTTTTTCCATAGACAAAAGGCAGACAGAGGACATGTGGGGAGGACCATAGCATCCTGCTCTGTTTCACTAGGTGATCTTGAAAGCTCTCTTCAAGAGCTTTGTGACCTTGGACCTAGCTTCTATGTTAACCATCTACTTTTTATTTATATTTGTTATTGTGAGGCCCCTTTCTTCTTTCAACTTGCTTTCAGAAAATGCTAACATGCCTATGTTTACAGATGATTTTTCATTGGGAACATTTAAGGTAGGCTGTTTCCTAATAGCATCTAGACAATTACAGCTCTCTCATCAGTAAATTGAATTTATGCCTTACTATAAGTGAGTTTCCTCCAAAGAGTTAATATTGTTCAGCAGATAAAGATTCATGGCAACTTCAACCAATGGAGATTGCACTGACTGACTTAAAAGATGGATACTATCCCATTCTCATACATACTCTGTTTCAAGTCCATTTCCATTCAACAAGTATTTCTTTAGGACTGATTGTGTGTCAGGCATTGTGCAAAGCACTGTCCCCTTGGTCCACAGCCTGTATTTAGTTTGCATTACATACACAAATTTAAAAAATAAATTAATTTCCTGCATGTAAATAAACCTCCAGATAGTCTAAGAAACTAAGCTTTAAAGTGCTTTTTGTCAAATATATAATTACCTTGGAGCGGCCTTATAAGTCTTAAGAGGCCAACAACCCAAGTCACAGAGGACCATAGGCTCACTGCAGTGTCCCCTAATCTACCACGATTACCAACAATGATGCCTATCTTCCCTATACATTATGTGGACTGTGTACCAGATAGGGTACACAGCCTGGCCTTCAAGGATTTTATGACACTGTAAAGAATTCTTTGTTTAGTCAAACCTCGGCTCTGTTGAAGGTCAGCAATCTACACAACATGACAAAGGAAAGGTAACCACATATCCACAGTCTGCAAAGAGAAAACACACAATGGCTATCAAGACCAAGTTGGAATGAGACAGGAGAGAAACTGGAAAGCGAGCTAGAGAGCTAATGATTCCACAATTAACAGAAGATTAAAATGCCTCAAAGAAATTTTTGCTTAGGGCATCCCAAATATCTACACTGCTGTCAGTCACCATTCCACAAGTTGTGAATTTTTGCACTTAAAACAGGATGTCCATAGACACCATAAAATACTATGAGGGGCTTGTGGTATAGTCACTTAATTGTATCTGAA
Source organism: Lipotes vexillifer (assembly GCF_000442215.2). NCBI lineage: Eukaryota > Metazoa > Chordata > Mammalia > Artiodactyla > Lipotidae > Lipotes > Lipotes vexillifer. Next base: position 1,710,671 of record NW_006784126.1, on the reverse strand, counting down.
ACAGAAAGTGACTAATCCTTATTAATCTTTATAAGGAAAACATTCATACTATCACATTTGTAATGTCAATATTTAATGCCTCACTTTTTATTTATTTATTTATATCTTTATTGGAGTATAATTGTTTTACAATGGTGTGTTAGTTTCTGCTGTACAACAAAGTGAATCAGCTGTATGTATACATATAACCCCATATCCCCTCCCTCTTGCATCTCCCTCCCACCCTCCCTATCCCACCCCTCTAGGTGGTCACAAAGCACCGAACTAATCTCCCTGTGCTATGCTGCAGCTTCCCACTAGCTATCTATTTTACATTTGGTAGTGTATATATGTCCATGCTGCTCTCTCACTTCGTCCCAGCTTCCCCTTCCCCTGCTGTGTCCTCAAGTCCATTCTCTATGTCTGTCTTTATTCCTGCCCTGCCACTAGGTTCATTAGTACTGTTTTTTTAGATTCCATATATGTACATTATAATGTCTCACTTTAAAAAAATTCTTCTTAAAAAAAATCTTCTTATGGGGAATAATCCTTGCTACTTATTTGGTATACTATCGATGGAGAAAGAGAACGTAATTGGGGGAAGTTTAAGGAAAAGTGAGCAGAGAAAGAAAAGGTGTCAAATATTAAAGAAAAGTCTACCAGCTGTTTTTTCATAAAAGAATCTAGCTCTGGTAATTGTAAAGCTACTTGACAACAGTTACAGTTGTATAACAGTCAAGTCTCATTAGTTTGGAATTCAGCAAGTCGGAGAAATAAAATCAACTTTCAGCACTGGTGTGAATAATCCAGGGCGGCATTTTACCTGCTCTATAACAAAGAACCCAATAAGCCCTTCTTCAGCTGGGAAACTTCTGAATAAGACAAGCTGACAGTGAGAAGAATTAAATTATTCTGCTGTTTACGCTCCCCTCCTATTGGCAAACCATGATCATTATTCATCGAACTTTCTTTTTCTAGTCTTGGCACTGATGTTACACTTATAAAAGCAGACAGTTCTAAATACCTGTCATGCAGAAACTCAGAAACCTTTCCTGTTGGCTGTGAAATGCTTTCGGCTTTCAAGAAGGCATCACTGAACCCATCAAATATATGCAGCTAAGGTAATATGGGAATATAATAAATACTTTCAGGGGGTAGAGGGAGGAGAAAAAGAGAGAATGAGAAATAGAAGGGGGAAAAGGAAGAATACAGTGTCTTACATAAGCATTAAGATAAGCAGGATGTAAAACACTTCTTTCTCCTGGATTCTAATACATCAACCTTTCTAACTCACTTAACTCGTGTAAACGGTTGTCACGAATTTCCAAACTCAGCTGGAAACAAGTAAAGGAAAACCCAGAAGGCACTCAAGTAATGTGTAGTCACCTTAGATATGCTTTTACTCACTCACTTTTTTCAGGGAAGGCTTTTGTGAAGCTAGGAAGTTTAATGTGGCAGCAGATAACATATGGAAGAGTAGGGAGATTTAAATACTATTCCTGATTCTCTTCCCAATGCCCTGTCTGATCTTTACCTTTTCTTGATTCAGGCTTTCACATTTATAACTGAACTTCTGAGACGGCCTTGAACTAGCCTCCCCGGCTCCAGTCTGTTCTCTGCTCAGTCATCCTCCATGCAGTGCCAGGGTTATCTTTCTGTCACATATACCTACTCATGCTGCTACCATGATTGAAACATCTGCTACCGCCTCAAACAGATAGGATAAAATCTGGCCTCTTAGCAGGCCCTTGGCAATCTAACGCCACCAATATTTCCATCTTTACCTGCCACCTCTCCCCTTGTCCCGTCCTTAAGCCACCCCATGTATCCATTGTTCCCTAAACACACCACACTTTTACGTTCATACGGGCTGTTCCCACTTCCTGGACCCCGTCCTTCCCCCACCCCCGGCATCTCTATGGTAACATCACAGTCACGTGACACTCAAGGTCCTTTCAAACCCTAGATTTCATTGGGGACACTTTCTCCAAGCTTACAGAGCAGCGTAGCCCCTTGTTTTAAAATGCAGGTTTTACTATTATCCAGGTAAGGCCAAACAGACCAGGAGATGATTGCTATTGAAAAGCCAGCTTGAGAGAGGAGCTTTAAGATGGCAGAAGAGTAAGACGTGGAGATCACCTTCCTTCCCACAAACACATCAGAAATACATCTACATGTGGAACAACTCCTACAGAACACCTAGTGAACGCTGGCAGAAGACCTCAGACCTCCTAAAAGGCAAGAAACCCCTACCTGGGTAGGGCAAAAGAAAAAAGAATAAACAGAGACAAAAGAACAGGGACGGGACCTGCACCAGTGGGAGGGAGCTGTAAATAAGGAAAGGTTTCCACACACTAGGAAGCCCCTTCGCGCAGAGACTGCGGGTGGCGGGTGGCGGGAGGCAGAGGGGGGAGCTTCGGAGCCGCAGAGCAGAGCGCAGCAACAGGGGTGCGGAGGGCAAAGCGGAGAGATTCCCGCACAGAGGATCGGTGCCGACCGGCACTCACCAGCCCGAGGCTTGTCTGTTCACCCTCCAGGGCGGGTGGGGTCTGGGAGCTGAGGCTCGGGCTTCGGAGCTTAGATCCCAGGGAGAGGAAGGGGGTTGGCGGAGTGAATACAGCCTGAAGGGGTTAGTGCACCACAGCTAGCCAGGAGGGAGTCCGGGAAAAAGTCTGGACCTGCCTAAGAGGCAAGATACCATTGTTTCGTGGTGCTCGAGGAGAGGGGATTCAGCGCACCACCTAAACGAGCTCCAGAGATGGGCGCAAGCCGCGAATATCAGTGCGGACCCCAGAGACGGGCATGAGACGCTAAGGCTACTGCTGCAGCCACCAAGAAGCCTGTGTGCGAGCACAGGTCGCTATCCACACCCCCATTCCGGGGAGCCTGTGCAGCCCGCCACTGCCAGGATCCCGGGATCCAGGGACAATTTCCCCGTGAGAACGCACGGCGCGCCAGAGGCTGGTGCAACGTCACGCCGGCCTCTGCCGCCGCAGGCTCGCCCTGCATCCGTACCGCTCTCTCCCCCCGGCCTGAGTGAGCCTGAGTCCCCGAATCAGGTGGTCCTTTAACCCCGTCCTGTCTGAGCGAAGAACAGATGCCCTCAGGCGACCTACACGCAGAGGCGGGGCCAAACCCAAAGCTAAGCCCCAGGAGCCGTGAGACCAAACAAGAGAAAGAAGAGAAAATCTCTCCCAGCAGCCTCAGGAGCAGCGGACTTAATCTCCACAATCAACTTGATGTACCCTGCATTGGTGGAATGCCTGAATACACAACAAATCATACCAAATTGAGGAGGTGGACTTTGGGAGCAATGATATATATATATTTTTTGTTTTCCCTTTTTCTCTTTTTGTGAGTGTGTATGTGTATGCTTCTGTGTGTGATTTTTGTCTGTATAGCTTTGCTTTTACCATTTGTCATAGGGTTCTGCCCATTTTTGTTTGTTTGTTTAGTATAGTTTTTAGCACTTGTTATCATTGGTGGATTTGTTTATTGGTTTGGTTGCTCTGTTTTTTTTTTAATTACTTAAAAAATTTTTTTACTTATTTTTTATTTTAATAACTATTTTATTTTATTTTACTTTATTTTATCTTCTTTCTTTCTTTCTCTCTCTCTCTCTCTTCCTTCCTTCCTTCCTTCCTTCCTACCTTCCTTCCTTCCTTCCTTCCTTCCTTTCTTTCTTTCCTCCCTTTTATTCTGAGCCGTGTGGAGGACAGTCTCTTGGTGCTCCAGCAAGGCATCAGGGCTGTGCCTCTGAGGTGGGAGAGCCAAGTTCAGAACACTAGTCCACAAGAGACCTCCCAGCTCCATGTAATATGAAACGGCAGAGATCTCCATCTCAACACCAGCACCCAGCTTCACTCAAAGACCAACAAGCTACAGGACTGGAAACCCTATGCCAAAAAGCTAGCAAGACAGGCACACAACCCCATCCATTAGCAGAGAGGCTGCCTAAAATCATAATAAGGTCACAGACACCCCAAAACACACCAGACGTGGACCTGCCCACCAGAAAGACAAGATCCAGACTCATCCACCAGAACACAGGCACTAGTCCTCTCCACCAGGAAGCCTACACAACCCACTGAACCAACCTTAGCCACTGGGGACAGACACCAAAAACAACGGGAAGTACGAACCTGCAGCCTGCGAAAAGGAGACCCCAAACACAGTAAGATAAGCAAAATGAGAAGACAGAGAAACACACAGCAGATGAAGGAGCAAGGTAAAAACCCACCAGACCTAACAAATGAAGAGGAAATAGGCAGTCTACCTGAAAAAGAATGCAGAATACTGATAGTAAAGATGATCCAAAATCTTGGAAATAGAGTGGAAAAAATACAAGGAACGTTTACCAAGGACCTAGAAGAACTAAAGAGCAGACAAACAGTGATGAACAACACAATAAATGAAATTAAAAATTCTCTAGAAGGGGTCAATAGCAGAATAACTGAGGCAGAAGAATGGATAAGTGACCTGGAAGATAAAATAGTGGAAATAACTACTGCAGAGAAGAATAAAGAAAAGAGAATGAAGAGAACTGAGGACAGTCTCAGACACCTCTGGGACAACATCAAACGCACCAACATTCAAATCATAGGGGTTCCAGAAGAAGAAGAGAAAAAGAAAGAAAATATTTGAGAAAATATTTGAAGCGATCATAGTTGAAAACTTCCCTAATATGGGAAAGGAAATAGTTAATCAAGTCCAGGAAGCACAGAGAGTCCCATACAGGATACATCCAAGGAGAAACACGCCAAGACACATATTAATCAAACTATCAAAAATTAAATACAAAGAAAACATATTAAAAGCAGCAAGGAGAAAAACAACAAATAACACAGAAGGGAATCCCCATAAGGTTAACAGCTGATCTTTCAGCAGAAACTCTGCAAGCCAGAAGGGAGTGGCAGGACATATTTAAAACGATGAAGGAGAAAAACCTGCAACCAAGATTACTCTACCCAGCAAGGATCTCATTCAGATTTGATGGAGAAATTAAAACCTTTACAGACAAGCAAAAGCTGAGAGAATTCAGCAGCACCAAACCAGCTTTACAACAAATGCTAAAGGAACTTCTCTAGGCAGGAAACACAACAGAAGGAAAAGACCTACAATAACAAACCCAGGGCTTCCCTGGTGGTGCAGTGGTTGAGAGTCCGCCTGCTGATGCAGGGGACACGGGTTCGTGCCCCGGTCCGGGAAGATCCCACATGCCGCGAAACGATTAGGCCCGTGAGCCATGGCCGCTGAGCCTGCGCGTCCAGAGCCTGTGCTCTGCAACGGGAGAGGCCACAACAGTGAGAGGCCCGCATACCGCAAAAATAAATAAATAAATAAAATAAAAAATAACAAACCCAAAACAATTAAGAAAATGGTAATAGGAACATACACATCGATAATCACCTTAAATGTAAATGGATTAAATGCTCCAACCAAAAGACATAGACTGGCTGAATGGATACAAAAACAAGACATGTATGCTGTCTACAAGAGACCCACTTCAGACCTAGGGACACATACAGACTGAAAGTGAGGGGATGGAAAAAGATATTCCATGCAAATGGAAATCAAAAGAAAGCTGGAGTAGCGATTCTCATATCAGACAAAATACACTTTAAAACAAAGACTATTACATGAGACAAAGAAGGACACTACATAATGATCAAGGGATCAAGCCAAGAAAAAGATATAACAATTGTAAATATTCATGCACCCAACACAGGAGCACCTCAATATCTAAGGGAAATACTAACAGCCATAAAATGGGAAATCGACATTAACACAATCATAGTAGGGGACTTTCACACCCCACTTTCACCAATGGACAGATCATCTGAAATGAAAATAAATAAGGAAACACAAGCTTTAAATGATACATTAAATAAAATGGATTTAATTGACATTTGTAGGACATTCCATCCCAAAACAACAGAATACAGTTTCTTCTCAAGTGTTCATGGAACATTCTCCAGGATGGATCATATCTTGGGTCACAAATCAATCCTTGGTAAATTTAAGAAAATTGAAATCGTATCAAGTATCTTTTCCGACCACAATGCTATGAGACTAGATATCAATTACAGGAAAAAATCTGTAAAAAATACAGACACATGGAAGCTAAACAATACAATACTTAATAACCAAGAGATCACTGACGAAATCAAAGAGGCAGTCAAAGAATACCTAGAAGCAAATGACAATGAAAACACGATGACCCAAAACCTATGGGATGCTGCAAAAGCAGTTCTAAGAGGGAAGTTTATAGCAATACAATCCTATATTAAGAAAGAACAAAAATCTCAAATAAACAACCTAACCTTACACCTAAAGCAATTAGAGAAATAAGAACAAAAAAACCCCCAAAGTTAGCAGAAGGAAAGAAATCATAAAGATCAGATCAGAAATAAATGAAAAAGAGATCAAGGAAACAATAGCAAAGATCAATAAAACTAAAAGCTGGTTCTTTGACAAGATAAACAAAATTGATAAACCATTAGCCAGACTCATCAAGAAAATAAGGGAGAAGACTCAAATCAATAGAATTAGAAATGAAAAAGGAGAAGTAACAACTGGCACTGCAGAAATACAAAGGATCATGAGAGATTACTACAAGCAACTATATGCAAATAAAATGGACAACCTGGGAGAAACGGACAAATTCTTAGAAATGCACAACCTTCTGAGACTGAACCAGGAAGAAATAGAAAATATGAACAGACCAATCACAAGCACTGAAACTGAAACTGTGATTAAAAATCTTCCAACAAACAAAAGCCCAGGACCAGATGGCTTCACAGGCGAATTCTATCAAACTTTTAGAGAAGAGCTAACAGCTATCCTTCTCAAACTCTTCCAAAATATAGCAGAGGGAGGAACACTCCCAAACTCATTCTACGAGGCCGCCATTACCCTGATACCAAAACCAGGCCAAGATGTCACAAAGAAAGAAAACTATAGGCCAATATCACTGATGAACATACATGTAAAAATTCTCAATAAAATACTAGCAAACAGAATCCAACAGCACATTAAAAGGATCATACACCATGATCCAGTGGGACCCAGTGGGATTATCCCAGGAATGCAAGGATTCTTCACTATACACAAATCGATCAATGTGATATACCATATTAACAAACTGAAGGAGAAAAACCATATGATCATCTCAATGGATGCAGAGAAAGCTTTTGACAAAATTCAACACCCATTTATGATAAGAACCCTGAGAAAGTAGGCATGGAGGGAACTTTCCTCAACATAATAAAGGCCATATATGACAAACCCATAGCCAACATCATCCTCAATGGTGAAAAACTGAAACCATTTCCACTAAGATCAGGAACAAGAAAAGGTTGCCCACTCTTACCACTATTATTCAACATAATTTTGGAACTTTTAGCCACAGCAATCAGAGAAGAAACAGAAATAAAAGGAATCCAAATCGGAAAAGAAGAAGTAAATCTGTCACTGTTTGCAGATGACATGATACTATACATAGAGAATCCTAAAGATACCACCAGAAAACTACTAGAGCTAATCAATGAATTTGGTAAAGTAGCAGGATACAAAATTAATGCACAGAAATCTGTGGCATTCCTATACACTAATGATGAAAAATCTGAAAGTGAAATCAAGAAAACACTCCCATTTACCACTGCAACAAAAAGAATAAAATATCTAGGAATAAACTTACCTAAGGAGACAGAAGACCTGTATGCAGAAAATTATGACACTGATGAAAGAAATTAAAGATGATACAAATAGATGGAGAGGTATACCATGTTCTTGGATTGGAAGAATCCACATTGTGAAAATGACTATACTACCCAAAGCAATCTACAGATTCAATGCAATCCCTATCAAATTACCAATGGCATTTTTCACAGAACTAGAAAAAACAATTCACAATTGTATGGAAACACAAAAGACCCCGAATAGCCAAAGCAATCTTGAGAAAGAAAAACGGAGCTGGAGGAATCAGGCTCCCAGACTTCAGACTACAATACAAAGCTACAGTAATCAAGACAGTATGGTAGTGGCACAAAACCAGAAATATAGATCAATGGAATAGGATAGAATGCCAAGAGATAAACTCACACACATATGGTCACCTTATCTTTGATAAAGGAGGCAGAAATACACAGGGGAGAAAAGACAGCCTCTTCAATAAGTGGTGCTGGGAAAACTGGACAGCTACATGTGGAAGAATGAAATTAAAACACTCCCTAACACCATACACAAAAATAAACTCAAAATGGATTAAAGACCTAAATGTAAGGCCAGACACTACCAAACTCTTAGAAGAAAACATAGGCAGAACACTCTATGACATAAATCACAGAAAGATCCTTTTTGACCCACCTCCTAGAAAAATGGAAATAAAAACAAAAATAAACAAATGGGATCTAATGAAACTCCAAAGCTTTTGCACAGCAAAGGAAACCATAAACAAGACCAAAAGACAGCCCTCAGAATGGGAGAAAATATTTGCAAATGAATCAACTGACAAAGGATTAATCTCTAAAATTTACAGGCAGCTCATGCAGCTCAATAACAAAAAAATAAACAACCCAATCCAAAAATGGGCAGAAGACCTAAATAGACATTTCTCCAAAGAAGATATACAGACTGCCAACAAACACATGAAAGAATGCTCAACATCATTAATCATTAGAGAAATGCAAATCAAAACTACAATGAGATATCATCTCACACCAGTCAGAATGGCCATCATCAAAAAATCTAGAAACAATAAATGCTGGAGAGGGTGTGGAGAAAAGGGAACACTCTTGCACTGCTGGTGGGAATGTGAATTGGTTCAGCCACTATGGAGAACAGTATGGAGGTTCCTTAAAAAACTACAAATAGAACTACCATATGACCCAGCAATCCCACTACTAGGTATATACCCTGAGGAAACCAGAATTCAGAAAGAGTCATGTACCAAAATGTTCATTGCAGCTCTATTTACAATAGCCCGGAGATGGAAACAACCTAAGTGCCCGCCGTCGGATGAATGGATAAAGAAGATGTGGCACATATATACAATGGAATATTACTCAGCCATAAAAAGAAACGAAATTGAGCTATTTGTAATGAGGTGGATAGACCTAGAGTCTGTCATACAGAGTGAAGTAAGTCAGAAAGAGAAAAACAAATACCGTATGCTAACACATATATATGGAATCTAAGAAAAAAAAATGTTATGAAGAACCTAGGGGTAAGACAGGAATAAAGACACAGACCTACTGGAGAACGGACTTGAGGATATGGGGAGGGGGAAGGGTGAGCTGTGATAGGGCGAGAGAGAGACATGGACATATATATACTAACAAACGTAAGGTAGGTAGCCAGTGGGAAGCAGCCGCATGGCACAGGGATACCGGCTCGGTGCTTTGTGACCACCTGGAGGGGTGGGATAGGGAGGGTTGGAGGGAGGGAGACGAAGAGGGAAGAGATATGGGAACATATGTGTATGTATAACTGGTTCACTTTGTTATAAAGCAGAAACTAACACACCATTGTAAAGAAATTATACCCCAATAAAGATGTTAAAAAAAACCAACAACTAAAAATAGAACTACCATACGACCCAGCAATCCCACTATGAAGCATATACCCTGAGAAAACCATAATTCAAAAAGAGTCATGTACCAAAATGTTCATTGCAGCTCTGTTTACAATAACCAGTACATGGAAGCAACCTAAGTGTCCATAAACAGATGAATGGATAAAGAAGATGTGGCACATATATACAATGCAATATTACTCAGCCATAAAAAGAAACGAAATTGTGTTATTTGTAGTGAGGTGGATGGACCTAGAGTCTGTCATACAGAGTGAAGTAAGTCAGAAAGAGAAAAACAAATACCGTATGCTAACACATATATATGGAATTTAAAAAGAAAAAGAAAAAGAAAGGTCATGAAGAACCTAGGGGCAAGACGGGAATAAAGACACAGACCTACTAGAGAATGGACTTGAGGATATGGGGAGTGGGAAGGGTAAGCTGGGAGAAAGTGAGAGAGTGGCATGGACATATATACACTACCAAATTTAAAACAGAGAGCTAGTGGGAAGCAGCCACATAGCACAGGGATATCAGCTCGGTGCTGTGTCACCACCTAGAGGGGTGGGATAGGGAGGGTGGGAGGGAGGGAGACACAAGAGGGAAGAGATATGGGGACATACGTATAACTGATTCCCTTTGTTATATAGCAGAAACTAACACACCATTGTAAAGCAATTATACTCCATTAAAGATGTTAAAAAAAAATAAATGAAGACCCTAAAAAAAAAAGAGAGAAGAAAAGATAGCTTGTTATTCACAGTTACCAAGAGAAGGAGGCAAGCCATGCCACACAGGGCCACACAGGGAAGCACGAGGGTCAGCTGGAAAGCAGAAGAATGAGGGAAAAATGTGAACAAGAGCCTTTATTGTCCTTTCTGCCAGAAAGGCAAGACAGGGCAAGGTAAGAAGGCTTAGTGTTGGTTACTTTGAATAACTTCAGCAGGCTCTGGCTTATAGGGGATGTCTCTAGCTGTCTATTACCTGGCCCTGGAGTGATAAGGGCAGAGGAATATTAGCCCTGAGTCTGAACACCCAGTAGACGAGAGTTGTGTGACCTCTGGATTGGTGAGTTTACATATGAAAGGCATGCTCTCTGGTAGTGAAGTTGTTTACTATTTCTAGGAATTGGCTATCTCTGGGAAGAGCAGCCTTTCCAGCATCAGCAAGGCTCCAAGATGTCAAAGCACTAAAATTACAGAAAATAGGGCTTCCCTGGTGGCGCAGTGGTTGAGAGTCTGCCTGCCGATGCAGGCGACACGGGTTTGTGCCCCGGTCCGGGAAGATCCCACATGCCGCGGAGCGGCTGGGCCCGTGAGCCATGGCCGCTGAGCCTGCGCGTCCGGAGCCTGTGCTCTGCAACGGGAGAGGCCACGACAGTGAGAGGCCCGCATACCGCAAAACAAACAAACAAACAAACAAAACAAACAAACAAAAATTACAGAAAATAAAAAGGCATGGTTAATATCCCCCTCCCTACTGCAGTTTGTTCAGTACCTTTACAAAATTTTATATTTAAATTGTTTGCTCCTCAAGAAGAGAGGTCTCACTTTTGGAGCTTGGATACACGAAGATCTAAATGTAAAGAAGCAGATTGTCCTTGACAAAAAACCAGAGATGAATATTTTAGTCTCCTAACGTTGAACTGCCCAGGGTTTTCAAAATCAAAATGTTTAAAGTGACAACTTTGTACCGGGAATATTTGTATATAAAGTCTACATAGTCAGCCATTGGAAGACAGCACCTGCCAAGTCCCAAGATCCAATGAGCTCTCCTTGAGATATGACTTCAATAGGCCTATGGGCCTGGCCCTCCATGCCCTGTATGCACTGAGTGGTACCTTATATCTATTCTATTTCTTCAATACAGGTTAAATCAATCACAATAGAAAACATAATATTCTTCTCTTACATTGTTCACTTAATCCCCCATATGAATATCCATTTGCCCAGACTCAGTTTTAACAAGAATAATAAACCAGGAGAGAGGATGAGACAGAGATTCCTGTTTTTCTGTGAAGATATTTCTACTTTAAGAAACAACAGGAAAAATATGCAAAAATAATGGCAGAATAGATCTCTCTTAATGATGTTGATTGAAGCCCATTAAATAAAAACCCCAGAGAGCCTCTGATGGAGCCCTGATTGGGGGAGAGCGCTGTATAACAAATGAGGTCTGAGGGCCTGGAGACACAGCAGGTTACCTACACATGATGTTAACCAGAAACAAAGAGAGAAGGGGTAAAGCAGATCAAGAAAATCAGCAGGAGGAAAGAAAACAGAACCAGCACCAGTAGGTGAAAAAAGAAATGAAAACATGTACTAATGAAAGAGGTCATATATTTAAGACCATCATTCACTGTGATTTGCAACTAGAAAAATACAGTCAAGCCTAAGTGAAATTCATTACTTCCATCCGGCAAAACCTATAACAGAAACATCCAACTCGCCCTTTCTGCCAATGACAACATCTTCCTCTTTAGGTCAAATGGAACAATTTAAGGATTGTTTTAAATGAGACAATGTATGTGAAGGCATCAGATGTTCTGGAGAGCAAACAGGGCTATACAATAAGTGTTACTGTTCCATTCCCTTCCCTGCGTGCAATCTGAGAAGTGGCTCCAAGGCATCGAATTTGTGGTCAGTGGATAAGTGTAGCGCTTATCCCATCAAAATTAAATTTCATGGTTGGCGAGAAATTAAAGATTTGAGAGTCACTAGCTCACAAAGGGACTCCATGTGTGGTCCTTTCCTACTATTACTCTGGCATTTTCTGGCATTGTCCTTGGCTCTTCCTCCCTGACAGCTGACAGCCTCACCCTTTTTCTTCGTGGCCAGAAGCTAAGTGAGTGCATGTTCATCCACTTGGCAAATGTGCTGTTTCCTTTGTGTCTTAGCCAACCAAAACATGCCATTAATGGAAGACATCAGCCAAAGATTTTCAGTGTCCAGCTCCCACAGGTCCCCTCACCCCTGCCTTAGCATGTGGTAAATATTTACCTAGTTTTCTAACTTTGATCTCCTTTGGGCTTTTTTCCACAGGAGAAACCATGCAACTGAGATTTAAATGACTCTAGCGAAGACCTCCTTAATTTCTCCCTCCAACGTTAATTTCACAATTAGTACTCATGCGTCTTATACTCATTGGAGGATATTAAGTCTATGTTTGTCTCCTGGAAATATGCCAAATTATACAGAAACAAAATGTCCTAAAAGTAAAGAGGTCATCAGAGAGCTACTATGGCAGGTTGTACAAATAGTGCCCTGTACAAGGATTCCTGACCCAGGTGAGTGGGTTACGATGCAGGCTTTGCTCTGTTTGCCAAGCAATATTCAGATGGGGAGAATTTCCCTAACTTATGCAAAGATACCATATTGAACAGAGTGATCCTGGACATGTCAATATTAATGTAAAAAAAGAATTGAGTAAACATACCAAGCTAGGTGCTATGTGGCCAAATAGATTATGCCAACAAGAATATCAATGAACATTCACATTTTCTTCCAAATTATCCCTATGCAAATTCATTTTCCATCCAATTTATTTATTGACTAATTAAAAAAGAATAATCTCACCTAATAAAAATATCTGGACCTAAAAAGCTAAAATGGTATAAAGAGCAAAATTCATAAAATCCATTTTATTTCTGAAGTATAAATACCTAAAGGTAGAAAGGCAATACCAATTCTTCTCCCTAAAGGACAAAATTGTGAAAAAAGATTAGAGACGTGAACCGAGTTCAAGGGCCACTATAAATAGTGTAACACCAAGTACAGGCTTTGTATTCCTCTCCCACCCAACTGACTTACAGCAAATCTGAAAACATACATTGACAGGATATATTTTTAATAAGACAGAAAATATTTTTGCCCACAGAACATTTCCAAACATTAAACTCCAAAATGGCCTACCCAAAAAGAATAAATATGAAATGCAAAACACTCTACTTGGTAACAGGAAGGACAAGAAGATATTAAAGAAACCATCCTCTACCCTCCAGGGACTAAAATCTTAAATAGAAACAGATTTTAAAACCCTAATATTGCTGTCATAGAAGTACAGATGTGTTGTGAAGGGAATGGGTGGGAAGGAAAAAGGATGGTCCTTGAGGGGTCAGAGAAAGGTTTTGTGACGTTTGAGCTGGGACCTGAAGATGAGAGAGACTGAAGGAGGGTTTACTTCTAAAGCTCCAATGTTCTACAGACACAACACACTCAGGAAATGATGGCATTTGTGTGGCACATTGGAGTAAACTGAGGATGCTGACTCCTGCTGGGGCAAGGGCTCTGTCTAAGACTGGCTGTCCCCAGGGATGAATAGGTCTGTGACTCAGGACACCCGTAAGCCATTTTGGTCACACCAGGATACCAAGGAACACATCACTGGCAAGTAGAGTTTTGAGAGTAAACTGGTAGTTCTCAATTTTTTGTGACACCTGATAATCACCTGAGAGCTTTAAAAACAATCCATGCCATTTAAGTCAGAATCATCAAAGGAGCAGCCTGAACATGGGAATGTTTTAGAAGCTCTCAAATAAGCCTAATGGGAGACAGGTTGAGAACCACTGGACAGAATTTTCCTTCTCTTACCAGAATAAAACTGGCTAAGTCACACATCAAGTTTTGAAATAAAAATAACTTAATAATAATAATAAACTGGTAGATAATTAGAAATTAAATAGTATCTACTTCTGCTTCTGGCCATGAAGGAGTAACAGGATGCAGAATTACCCTCCTGTTGTAAACTATGAAACTTGATAAAACACAGAAAAAGCTATTTTCACACACTGGACAGTAGAGGATTGTGATCCTTACAAGTAGGGTAAAAAATAAGGTGAGTCCTACCATTATCCAGGTTTTCTGCTGAAAGACAGTCTCTAGATTGCAGGACAGGGAGGGTGAACCCAAACAGAGCCTAAGAGTTTAAGATTCAGAGACTGGGAATTAGGGAGGACAAGGCAGATGGAATTTGCAGAGCAGAGTCCCCAAGAGGAAAGAGCTAAGCAGAGAAACAGTTTCAAAAATTTGCCTAGGAATCCTCTTGAGTCATTTGTCCAACACAAATGTATGCATGCAAGATTGAAACCGTGAGAAACTAAGCAGAATAACTTCCAAGGAAAGAACATTTATTACTTATTCAGCATTGTACTACAGGCCTTAGCCAGTGCAGTTAGGCAAGAAAAAGAAATAACAAGCATGCAGATTAAAAAATTTTTTTTAAAAAAGAGGTAAAACTCTCTTTATGTACACATGACACATAAAAACCCCTGAGGAATTTACCAAAAAAACAAAACAACAACAAAAAACCTCTTAAAGCTTACAAGCAAGTTTAGAAAGGTTTTAAGATACAGGGTCAATATTTAAAAATTAACTGTATTTCTATATACTAGCAGCAAACAATTGGAAGTGGAATTTTTTAAACTCCATTTATAATAGCATCCAAAACATGACATACTTAGGAATAAATTAAATAAAATATATGCAAACCTGTACTCTGAAAACCACAAAAGATTACTGAGAGAACATTCAAAAGGTTAAATAAATGGAAATATAGACCATATTTATGAACTGGAAGGCTCAATACTATTAAGATTGTCATTCTATCCAAATTGATCTGTAGATTCAACACAATTCCAATCAAAATCTCAGCCAGTTTTTTTTGTTGTTGTTGTAAATTTGTTTCTAAAATTTTTGGGAAAAGAAAAGGACTTAGAATAGTCAAATGATTCAAAATTGGGTGACTTACACTTCCTGATTTCAAGACTTACTGTAAAGCTACAGTAAGTCATCAAGAGAATGTGGTGTTGGCAGAAGAATAGACCTACAGATCAATGGAATAGAACAGAGAATTAGAAATAGACCCCCAAATATACAGTCAAATGATTTTCAGTAAAAATTAAAATGCCAATTTAATTCAATGGAGAAAGGAAAGTCTCTTCAACAAATGTTGCTTGGGGAAAAAAAATGAACCTTGACCCTTACCTCAGGCAGTATAAAAATTTAATTCAAAATGAATCACAGACTTAAATGCAATGTTTAGAACTACTAAACTTCTAGAAAAAAACACAGGATTCAATCCCTGGTCAAGGAACTAAGATCCTGCAAGCTATGGGGCACAGCCAAAAAAACCAATAAAACAAAACAAACAAACAAAAAACCATAGGAGAAAATTATTATGATCTTAGCGTAGGCAAAGATTTCTTCTATAAAACACAAAAAGTGTGAAAGAACAAATTAAGTGGGACTTCATCAAAATTTCAAACTTAAGCCCCTTGAAAGACATTACTAAGAAAATTAAAAGACATACTACAAAATGGGAGAAAATATTCACAATACAAATATCTGACAAGGGACTTTTGTGCATAATTTATAAAGAATTTAGTTATAACTCATTAAGAAGGCAACACAATAAAAATATAGGCAAAAAATTTGAACAGTTTACAAAAGAAGCTATATGAATGGCCAATACACACATGAAAAAATGCTCAACATCGTTAGTCATTAGGGGCATTAATCATGCCTTTTTATTCTGTATTTTCTATGTTTTAATATTTTAGGTCCTTGCTGACCCTTATAGCAATCATTTCCTGATCTATTGACCTTGTTATACCTGAATAATAATAAAACCTATATTTTAAAACACAGGGAAATTCAAATTAAATGCATAATGAAATAGGACTCCATACTCATTAGCACAGATAAAAATGTTTTAAGATGTCAATACCTAGTGTTGGTGAGAATGAGGAAAAATTAGAATCCTCCTCCTTCATTACTAGTGAGATTGTGAAATGGCATAATCATTTTGAAAGGCCGTGTGATAGTTTCTTATAAGGTTAAACATACATTTACCATAAGACCCAGAAATTCTGTTCTTATTCAAATCTGTACTTACTCAAGAGAAATGAAAAGATAGGTCCACACAAAGACATGTACACAAATTTATTCATAATAGCTAAAAACTGGAAATCAAATGTCCATCTACAGGTGAATGGATAAACAAATTATGGCATATCCATACTGATATAGAATAGATATGGACTGAAATACTACTCACCAATAAAGAGGAATCAATTACTGAAAAATGCAACAGTGTGGATGAATGATGCTAAGCAAAAAAGTCAGACACAAAAGCATACATACTGTAAGACTCCATTTCTATGAAACTGTAGAAACGGTCAATTTAATCTACACTGACAGATGATCAGAGGTTGCCTGGTGTTGGGGTAGTGAAGACTAACCAGGAAGGGCCACAAGAACAATTTGGGGGACCGACGGAAATATTCTATATCTTGATTGTGGTGATGATTCCATGAGTATGTGAATGTGTCAAAACACACTGAAATATAGACTTAAATGGGCAGAAATTAATGTGTGTGAACTATACCTCAATAAAGTGGATTTTTTTAAAACAGTGTCCTTGAAATAGAATCAAATTTATGTCAATCTTATTTATTATTCTTTTACCCATAATGAGGTAATATGTCTGATTTTTCTGAAGACATCATGAAAAGAAAAAAATTATATTTGGAAGCAATTACTGAGACCAGATGGTTTCCTGTTCTTTCAGGAGTTAAGACATTATTAACAGTATTGCTTTATATGTCTGTAAAGAGCTTTATCTCTGTGTACATTGTATTATTATGCATCTATAAAATATCACTTTAGAGCAGTAGCTGTACTTTACAAATCTTTCTACGTGGCTTAACTGTTAACTCTGACATACAGGCTCTCTTATACATCCCTCCCAATTCTGAAATCAGGAGGCTTTGGCTCACCAGCTTCAACACAAAAACCACGTGCCAGTTCAAGAATTCACTGTCTGGATGGGTATCTGCCCTGCATTCCCCAAGAAGAGGGCTGGGAACTCTGAGCAGCTGGATGGACGCCCAGGAAAAGACTGTTCCCATCACTGCTTTTTTTAGGGGCAATGGGCAAGATAAAATAGGACTGCCAGATGGCTACCACTCATTACTGCCTGGCAGCAGTCAGGGTGAAATGAGAGTAAATTAATCAGCATTCAGAAGGAATGAATGGCAAAGGGGTGATGTGTATTGATGCTATTTTAGCGCAAGTCAAATTAAACCTGTATTAACTGACAACATGCATTAATCTCCCTATTGCCTCCAATAGCTGTGCAAATGAGCTCCTAGTTTCTTTATACAAACAGCTGTTATTTTCCTGTTACCACCTTGGCCAAAAGTTCTAGTAATGGCCTTCTAGGTTACCCTTAGTGATTAATACAAACTTGTGCATTATACCGACTTTGCTAAGGAAAGAATTTCGCCTATGCTGTAGCAGTGAATCTCTAAACTGCAGCTCTCTGACAGAAAGCAGGGCTTGTGCAAAACGATAGATTTGTCAGTCATCTGCAAACTCTCAGGCTTAAATAAACACTGGATTTACTGTTTGGATATTGCGGAAGTCACAAGGATTTTTTTCTAAAGGGAAATAGAAACAAAATTGTGGGGTTTTTCTCAAAGAAAATTTAGATTTAGATTTCAAAGATCAGCTATAAACCTGTGTAATGGCATTACGCTGGATTATCTTCTCCGGGATGTATATTTAAGCATAATATTATATTGCAGGAAAAGGCTGAGCCTTAATTTACAAAAAAAAAAAAAAACCCATAAAATCAATTGATGATATTGGGTTAAATTTAATTCTTGCTTGGGTAAAGCTCGTCTCTGACATAGAGTCTGCAGAACCACTTTCACCACCTCCCCCTAAATTAGAACTGCCTTTAAGAGCCTCCAAATAGCCAGAGAGACCAATGAGAAGGGGTCAGCCTCCTGAAATTATGGCAAGAAGCATAAACTAGAGAAATTAGAGCAAGGTTCTCCAGTACTTGTCTCAGGCTTTATTCTTCTGGAACATTTCTCTTCTTACCTAGCAGCAGACCCAAGTAATACAGGTCTGAAGCTTATACATTTTGAAGGTCCCTATTTCAGAGAAAAAAACACAAAATTGCAAACACAACAAACTGGATGAAAGTGAATATTTACGTAGAATGAGAAAAGAAATAAATTACAAATTTTAAAAAGCTGACAAGCAAATTTTTTTACATTCTGGAGCTTCTGTCAATCCTTCAGTTTTTTATTTTGGCCTCCACTGGGAACTTTCCCTTTCATCATATTTGAATTTTGGTATAATCCATCATTTTGAAACACACAAAAATAATCTGAAATTAAGGAATTCCAAGAGGAATTAAATGTGCTTTTAATTGTCATTATATTATGTTGTGCTATATAACCATATAATCAAATTTCCCTTATATTACACACTTGGAACTTTCAGAAATACATGTAGTTTTGTTATTGGAACACGGGTTTCCTCAGGTCCCAATTCAGTACTCTCTTTTGTCCGGAAGTGCCACACTTTGTCAAGACAAGATCTATCATACACCCTAAAATGTAACCCAGTGCTTTGGGATCTTTAAAATGTGCAACATTTTACACAAAGATGCACTAACTGTTTGTAGTATTATTGCTGATGGTATTCATCCTCAGACACAGGAGTTCTGAGAAATTCTATTCTACTCCATTAACACCAAAATGCATATTGTGTTTATAACTGTATACACTGCAGGAGAGAACTTTCATCTTGACTGAGCAGGAATAAAAATCAAATCTTCCACTTATAATTCTACATGCATGAGATTTGGAAGAATTTTCCACAGCAGCTTCTGGCCCCATAAATTTCAAATCCTATTTCTCTCCCACTTCCCACATACTTCTGAAGTTAAGTGCATAGGACATGTTCAAATTGTGATACAACCTTTTGCCCCTGAAAATCTGGGTCACAATGCAAAGAATTATAGCACAGAAGGGGTATGAGTACCCCTGAAAGTCACTGCTACACCAAGACAGCTAACTACAACTTAACTATATACAGAAACAACTGCAAAACATAAACTTTCCACCAACCCAAATTAAATGTGTCCCCAACTCATCTTCCCCCTAGAGCTGTCCCCAAAATTTCCATGGCTGCTCCAACACTTCCTGGCATACAGAGCGTGAAAGATGGGAATCTGGAGTGGAGAGATATCTATTGCAGCCAATATACCTTTTGTTTGCAAACTCTACAAAAACTAACACCACGTGTATATATTTTCGGTATCCCTCCTTGGGTCTTGGGAGGGTCCAGGCAAATGAGGGGTGCTGAAATTTAAACTTCATTAACTCAAATTAGCATAAATCAGTCTCTGTTCTTATCTCTTATTTATATGAGAGATATAAAATAAGAGGTTATTTTATATCTTATTTGGTCATGTTGATTGACCAAAGCGTAATGGATGAATGGAGAGAAAAGCTGAATTGAACAGAATTTCCATCTCTGATGTTCTAAACATGTTCAAGTAACAAGTAACGTTTGGTTTGTCAAAGTGCCCTCCCCTCCCTGGAGACCCTGGGGTGCAAACGTTCATCCTTAGACTACTCCCAGAGAGCTACCCACTCCTGTCACAGCCCATTGCTAATGAAGAGAAACATGTAATTTGTATCACGACCCCAAATAAGACAGGATTTCAAAGAAACTGTCAGGTGGGCATGTTCCAATGACCATTTTCCCATGAACAAAATAAACTTGCAAAGAGTTTCATGGATGAGACAAGATCATTTTCCTATAAACAAAATAACTTTGTAAAGTGAGGTGGGCTGATACTTGGAGAATTTAATGAATCAGACAATGTTCATGCTTCTTGAATTGTTGGGGCCAGTCTGTGCTAGTACAATTCACAAAAACTGAAGTAAAAAAGCCCCATAATTTCTCAGAATAACTTGATTCCTATCCACCATTCCCTACCTAAGAATACCAATCCTATACCTTGATACTTAGGGTAGGGTTGATACTCAGAGCACCAAGACAAATCTTCTTACCTAATGGCCGATACCCAAAAGCAAAAGCATGTTCTGCAGACCGTGATCTCCTGAGATTCTCCTGGCAACAAGGACTCAATGGTCCAGTGAGTTTGGGAAAGACTCATGCTGTATTCCTCTTGGGGATTCACAATGCGCCCTACCAAATTAAAGGCTCTAAGAAACCTTGCGGTAAAGAAATCACCTTACCCCAGTATTCTCTACATTTATTTAACCATTTTCCAAGCAATGCCTAATAAAATGCGATGGAATTAGTTTCACAGACCACCCTGTGGGCACATTTTCTTGAGCGACTGTCAGTGTTGTCATGTTTCTAGATCAGAGTTTCTCAAAAGTATATTTTCTACCAATTTTCCCCTTTCTCAATGTGCTCCAGCCACGGTAGGCCTACTTCTGCATCTCCTATCACACCAAAAACATTCCTATCTCAGGAATTCTGTACTTGCTGTTCTCTCTGCCTAAAACTCCATTCTTCTAAATATGCTCATGGCTCCATCTTTCTTCTCATTCAAGACTCTGCTCAAAAGTCTGCTTTTCAGAGAAATCTGTAATGGACTGAATTGATTACCCCACCAAAATTCATATGTTGAAGCCCTAATGCCTTTTAGGGAGGTAATTAAGGTTAAATGTGGTCATGAGGGTGGGACCCTAATCCGATACAATTGGTACCCTTATAAGGAAAGGAAGAGAACCAGGGGTGCCCAAGCACAGAGAAGAGGCCATGTGAGGTAACGAGCAAGAAGAAAACCAGCCATCTATAAGCCGAAGAGAGAGGTCTAAACAGAAACCAGCCCTGCTAAGCACCTCAGTTTTGGACGTCCAGCCTTCAGAACTGTGAGAAAATTAATTTCAGTTCTTTAAGCTACCCAGTCCGTAGTATTGTGTTACAGCAGTTCTATCAGGCTAGTACTCCTTCCCTGACCACTCACCTAAAAGTAACACTTCCTGTTAGTCTCTTCTCTCCTTGTCCCGCTTTTTTTTTTCTTTTTTTTCTGCAGAGCACTTATCATGACTTGACACTATATCTCTAGGGGGTTGAGAGGCAGTAGAATATAATGGATAAGTGTTTGGGGTCTGGGTTCAAATTCCAACTGTGTCACTTTCTAGTGGTGTGATCACTGATGAGTTATGAAAGCTCCGTGGGCTTTAGAGAATTGGTACTTACTTCAAAGGCATTGTTATAAGACCATAATGAGATAGAATATGGGAAGTGTTCACACTACTCCCTGGGGTGTATACTACTACACCCCACTGGAATGTAAGTTCCATAAAGACAGGGACTTTGTCATCCATGATTATGTTCACAGCCCCAAATCAGTAACTCCAGGGCACATGTTAAACCCTCAATAAATATTTGTTACTTGAAATATGAATAAATGAAGGCCTGTGGACCTTTTCTCAAAGTTCACAAAGAATTTAAATTCTTCATTGTCACTTCCATGTCTATCTTTTTACTGAAAGAGTACCTCATAACCTACCACTGCCACACGATTTCAGAGCTCTTATTTTTGGGTTGACTGTAGTACTGGTGCCAAGTGATACTACTTGAATTGACATGGGCTAATGAGCCAAGTTCAGAAGGGCAGTTAACAAGGGTCAGAGAATATAGACTTTCCTACCCAAAAGGCCCACACTGGAGCATTTACAGTGAGCAGTGCACTTCATCAGCAAAACATCACCCATATGATTAAATCAGAGCACTTCATTTAAAATTTGTTCGTTTCTTTTGTATTGGTTTTGCAGCTGTACATAATTTGATCCTCCAGATATCAGTCAACAGCACTTTGGCACCTTCCAGTGACGGACTTCAGAACCTTCACTGCTCTGCGCCATGTCATTGGAATGACTCACCCTTTATGGCTTATTCAGATGAATACAGAATCCAAATCAGAGGCCTGGTGGTTTTGGTATCACCTTCAACAGGTCACAGTTATCTAAAAAAGGCTTTTGTCCAGCTGTCACTAAGAGCATAATAGGTGGTATAGGAGTAGCTCCCTAGGAACTCACATCAACATCTGCAATCACTTGTGCCATAAACTGTCATGTAAATCAACAGTGGGCTCATTCACTACTAAGGAAGTCAACAGGAGAATTTAACCCCAAATGTAACATGTCCCTCTATTTTCACAGATGTACATTTTCCAGTGACAGTAATGATTACACCCACCACATGGTAAAAAGCTAGGTGAAGAATCTGCTGTCATTATGGTAACGTATTGCACACTCTATGGAACCCCACCCCAAATTCTGGTCAATCAAATAGACTGATTACCAGTGTTTCAAACATCTCTATCCTTCTACCTGCTAGGCCTACTTAACCCAAGCAACCAGTGTGAATTTGGAAAAGAGTCTTTATTGATAAAAGTTCTTAAGCTCTAAAGGGTGTTTAACAAATCCTAATATGTAATCTTCTAAAAGTTCCCAGTGATGTGATATATTTAACAAATTAAGGAAACCTTTAATACCAGCAACAAACAATCAGGAATTGAAATTTTAAAAGCAACGCTCTTTACAATAGCATAAAGTATGAAATACGTAGGGGTAGATCAGACAGAAATCTATTTACTGTTTACTGCTTAGGAAGCCAGCTAGGCATCCCAGAGACCCTCCCCATTCTTATTGTTTTATACATTAGGGTGCTGACTTTACAGCTGGGACTAAGACTCTGCATGGCCATGCAGAACCCTTGATGGAAAAATGCAGGAGGCATTGACAGCAGCATGCCCTTGAGAGGGCAGCCACTCACCCAAGTGGCCATGGGGAGCAGGGTGACAACATGAGAAGAGAAATCAGCCCAAGGAGGTGGCTGCCGATCTCCCTCCCCAAATTTTCCAAATCCTCCAGGAGGCCTTTTAATGATAGAAAGGATCTTTTAGTTGGTTTTAGTTTAGTAGACCAGTATCTTCAAAATGTTTTCACTAAAGCAGTGGATGGCAACTCAACTCAGTTTATAAACCAGCATCAACACAGTCTATTGTCCTTTTAATCTTTTCCCAGAAACTTGGTAGTTACCACACCAGCCACATCACTATCATTCAGGGGGCACCTTCTACTGCTAAGGGTGGGCCACAGGACTGTGTGAGCAGGAGACAGCTGAGAGTGCCAGCTACTAAAGCAGCAAGCACAAACTGATGTACTGGGGTAAGAAGGAACAGGGCCCGTATTACCATCCATTCCACCATTATGTCTTATGGCCATTCTCTCTCTCTCTCTCTGCCTCCACTCTCAGAGGGAAGGTACCATGACTTTTTCTTGTACATCCAGCATCTAGTCAAGAGGTTGGGTTGTAGTAGAATTAAATTTTTGTTGAATAACTGAATAAAGCAGTATACCTCTCAGAAAAGCATTCGGAGTAGGACATATTAGGAAGAGTTTTTACATATGGAAAGAAAATTGTTTCTCCTTCCTTGCTATTAGTTGTATAAACTATGTATGAAGGAAAATTCACTTTTTCTCGACACAGGCACATTAACATAGCTACTAATTAATATTTTCTCCGAAATTTAGAAAATGTAGGAAAAATTCTTCCTACGTCTGGGCATATATTGGTAGAATATATACAACAAGGAGGTTTGCTTAAAGTCAGGTACTTTTCATATCAGATAAACTGAATACAAAGAAATTTAGGTCTCCTGGTGTCACTTCCAACCTTGCCAGATAAATACTCATCTCTGGAATGGCCTGGGAGAATCACCTTTCAATTCCTCGACACTTTGTAGCTGAGTTACAGAGTAACCTGCCAGCAATCCTCTCAGAATTCATGGGGCTGTTTAAATAGAGCAAAGTCCACAAAAAGTTCCACTGAGATGTGCTGAGCAAAGGCCAGAGCCCCAGAAGAAAACAAGTGTGGACTCAGCGAAGCTGCCCTCATCTGAGTGCGAACCCCACCGGCCCGGGGTTGAGGGGGGATCGGTGGTCTGTGTGATATGGCAATGAGCCCTGTACTGTCGGAGTTCCTGAGAGAGCTCCCAGGCTGGTTCCTGCTCTCTGGCATCTTCCTGCCCGTGACTTTGCTGCTGTTCCTTCTCATTGCCTACTTCAGGATCAAGCTGATGGAGGGTAAGTGAGAAGCCACACACGGCAGGGATTAGAGTCCTTTCCCATGGCACACATTTGGAACAAGTCCATGTGCCGTCCATTTTTCTGGGAGGCCTGGAGCCACACATGTTTTTGATATGTAGGTGCTTCTCAATAAGCACCCCCCTTAAGATATCTTCTGTGGTGAACGTGGCAAAATTTGATCTTTCCAGCAATGTGGATGACGTACGAGGCTCTGAAGGCCTCCCGTGGGCACCCTTAACTGCAGCCCCTCGCAGACAAGCGAACTGTGAATCAGCAATTTGGACATGTGATTGCTTGTCTGTGTCTCTCAGGCCAATAGATTCACAAACATTACAATGTGTTTCTTGGTCTGCCATCTCAACCTGACAGGTGTGTGTGTGTGCGCGCACGTGCCCGTGTGTTCCTGTGAGTGTGTGTGCACACAATCCTCATCCGCTGAACTTCTACTAAGGAAATGTGCCAACATTGTGCTATCACAGTGTTTGGCAAATGTCAAGCCTTAATAGATATTTGATGGCTTGATGTAAATTTACCATGAAACTGGGGTCTTAAGGTTAAAAAAAAAGGAAAAAAAACCAAAGCCAAACCAAAACAAACCAAAACAAAACCCTCAGGAAGTTTAAAGCGACTGGGACGTGAGAAGCTGGGTCCTGGATTGAGCCTGTTTATTCCGCTGTAATCGAAATGAATGAAACTGCACTGTGATTTGATAGACTATGTGTTAATAATATACCCAGCAAATGTTAGATTAATACGAGAGGTTAACAGCTATTTTAGCAATATCAAAAAACAGTAATATTTCTTAAGTTGGATGATGTCATTAAAGTACTAAAAACAAATTTGAAAACCCCTCCTCAAACCATCCTTTGCTTATATTTCCCTCATCTCCCAATGGGATCTGTGTGTCCTTTTTGCTGATTACATTTTCCAGTGTTAGCAGATAACCTTAGACTAGACATGTTTTCATTTTTATGTGGATGTGATCCCTTTAATTCCAAATTTTCCTTTCTTATTAAAAAACCCCTGAGAACATGTGGGTTTTTAAATTATAGTTCTTTCTGTAGCTGCTTTCCTAAGGGCAAGTAGTAATATCTTCTCTCCAGTTTGAGGGCAAATGAGAACACTTGGCCCCAAATAAGATATCACCAGTTTGAATCTCTATTTAGCAGCTCCCACTTAAAAACTGTAAACAGATGGTCAAATGTCATGTCATTAATCTTGCAACCAGTGTTATGGCAAGTGTAATCATTCCTATTTTGTCCCTGTAAAGAAAGGGACGCTGACAGATAAACTAGTGTGTTCACAGAACCCCCGATCCCTGCGTCCTGGAACATAAAGTCATGTTGCCTACCTCATAATCCTAAGTCCATCAGACAAGAGAGGCATTTTAAGATGTGATGGAAAGCATGTGACGGTATCATAATCATTCATCATTAATCCCCATACTTCAAGGCTTAGGAGGTAATGGTGCATGTAAATTTAATTAGTATGTAGAGAACATCAATCTTCTCGTAAAGGAAGAAAGAAAATTCTCTAACATCCTGCACTCTTCAATCTGTGTCAGTTGCCTTGAGGAGTAGCTCTTAAGGTGGAGGTCTGAGTGTTGAACTTTCCATCACCAAACCCTTCATCAACCACTGCCAGGGACATGTCACCTCTCCTCGGGTGGAAGTTCTGATTATCTTATCTCCCCAAGTCCTGAGATTCCTAAACTGCTACTTTCGGTGCCGCTCAAAATACTATCACACTGATCATGAACAAATTGCTTTTGCTAAAATAACCAACATTGCCAAAAATAGTCACTATGGAAAAGAAATTGTGTCTCTTGAATGGCTGAAAGTTTTTGTATGAAGCTAGATGTAAAATAAAATAAAATAAGGTCAGGTAAGTGATCAGGTTCTGGCCTTCAGCAATTGACTTTCTAAAACAGTTAACTAAAGTATGGAAAATGCACAGCACGGCTAGGCATCTCTCACTGAACTTTATATATATGTTTTGATAGTCAGCAATCCAAAAGGAAACAGATAAGCATTTCTAAAAGTCAAGAGTAAGTTAAGGGTTAGCAGAGTGAAACTGTTAAGATCTCAGATGACAGTCAAACCAAATGGAGGTTTGAATTTCAGGTCTGTAACAATGGCCACACTACCTCATCTCTTGAAGCTTCAGTTTCTTCACTTGTGAGACAGAAATAATAGCAGGACACAGCTGTAGGGTTGGTGTGGAGATTAAGTGAGGCAATACACGTAAGGTTCTTAACAGCGCCTGTTCTGAACAACTGTTGGTCATTATGACCCCTGCTGACTTATAAATTCTAAGAAGGCAGTGTTTGTGTCATTATAATAACTATTATTAAAATATATCTAGTAGCTATTATTAAACTTAAAGATAAAATTATTGATCTTTATTTAGAAATAAAATTAATTATATAAAATTTACTTAAAATTAAGTAAATTACCCAAGGTCACTCACCGAGAAAATGGTAGAGACAGGATTTGAACCCTGGCTGTCTGGCTCCAGAGCTAGCCCTCTCAGCCAAAACACTACCCCTGGAGTACTGAACACAGAGTAGGTGTTCAGTAGGTATCTGCTGAATGGAGGAATCCTCTTGGCCCAGGCAAATAAACATCACCAACATGAGAGCCAACAGTGTGAGAATTAAACAAGGCAAGAATTTTATAAAAGTTTTGAGGGGACTCGATCCATCTCTTTCTGTAACAGGGCTAATTACTGACGATGGTGATTCCTCTGCATAAAGGCTTAGCTCTGAGTCAAGAAGATTACATTTCTTCACCTGTGGCCCAAGAAGGAAAACTTCATTGCCTGCAGAATATTCTACACTTACAAACTCAGGTGTTTTCATGGCCACCTGGCTAATCTCACCTGTCTAGTCTCTGCACTGCCCTTAACAGACCCATCAAAATGAAATGATGGCCAAATTGCAAGCTCTTTCAGGAGGATAAATTATTTCTCTAGCTCTCTTCATTGTGCCTGGCACAGACATTTGGTTCACTTGGTAGATATAACTCATTGAGGAATGATGGGTTTTCTCTTGCTTTCTCTCCTAGTTTTCCATTTTCTAGTTCTCTTCTTTCAACGTCATTATTCAGGTCACCCATTTTCACTCTAGAATTTGTATCCTGGCTCCTCATTCAAAGCACCTGTTGTGCAGTTAGCCTTCAGTAATTAAGAATGAGAGAAGTTACTCATATTTCAATGAGTCTATAATCTAAGTCATGAGCTATCTCAAGCAATACCTTTGAACTAGCAGTAATCTATGTGGAAAGGCAGTGAAACTGAGTGGCTGAGCATGTGGGCTCTGGAGTCAGACCGCCTGGGATTGAATCCTGAATCTATCAGTTTCTAAGATCTTGGGCAAATTGCCTCATTTTGATTTCTCTATGCCTCTGTTTGCTCACCTGTAAAGTAAGAATTATAATGGTGACTACAACATAATTTCATTGCGAGAATTAAATGAGAAAAGGCTTTTCACGGTGTCTGGCACATAAGTGATCAAGAAACATTAGCTGTTAAGTCTTGAGCCTCATGTAACCTAAGACCTGTTACCATCCAATGCATATATACCCTCTCTCAATTGAGATGACAAGCAGTGTGGAATCAGAAAAGGATAGTTCAGAGAGAGTGCTCGGATTTGACGTGGGGACCAAAAGGAACATTTTCAGGTTCAATTCTATAAAATACATTACCTCCTATGAGATTATGAACTCCTTGTCTCCGGCTTG
Organism: Lipotes vexillifer; assembly: GCF_000442215.2. Classification (NCBI taxonomy): domain Eukaryota; kingdom Metazoa; phylum Chordata; class Mammalia; order Artiodactyla; family Lipotidae; genus Lipotes; species Lipotes vexillifer. Next base: position 1,682,443 of record NW_006784126.1, on the reverse strand, counting down.
GATAATCTAATTATAATTCTGAAAATAAACTTTTAAGAGTAAAATATAGTTTCAGTTATGCATGTTGGTGGTGGTGAGGAAGAGAATTTTTTTTTTTTTCTTTTTGGATGTACCAGGAAGATCTCAAAGGATAATTGTCAGGATTTCAGGGCTAAAGTTCAAATTTGCTATTGCCAGAGAGGTAACAGGTGAAGCTACAGGAGCAGATAAGAATACACAGAAAGATGATACATAATAAAAGCCAAAGGGAGGAGTATGATTGGGGGTGGGTGTCATGGAAAGGGGGCTCGTGTCAAATGCTACAGAGAAAACTGGGGATTGGAAAATGCCACCAGATTTAGTAATTAGGACATCATTGGTAAGTTTTAATACTTGAGTAGCTTTAACTGAAGCTATATTTTAAGGGGATAAGGAGTATGTAAGCGGCGAAAAGTTGACACTCAGTTTTCAGTCAAAGATGCCAAAAGGTAAAAAGGAGACTAATTTGACCTGTCTAAAGACTTACAAACACCCAAACACATTTTTGGCGGGGAGGAACAGGACAGAAACCCTGTCTTACTCATTTGCATATCCCCGGGTCTTGGGTAATAGACATGTTTAATAAATGCTTATTGAATGTGGGAGCCTTAATACATTTAATCAACACAATCTACTGAATATAAAATATACTTAGCATGTAACACCTTTTATTACAGTTGTAGGTTGCCCTCTCTAACCAGGACCACTCCTTAGAAATCAGCATTTATATTTCTTTTGGGAGTGGTTGAGGAGGAAAGGAGAGATGCTGCAATAGGACTTGCTCTGATGACGATGACTTCTGTAACCTGCTGGGGCCACCAGGGTAGATATGCTGGCCAATAATGCCTGAGGAGTTGTAAATGACCAGTGGCACTCAGCTGCCTCCACAGTATTAACTGGTATTTTTCCTTTCAGTTAATGAAGAACTGTCACCGACTCCTGATCGCCAACACAATCGTAAGGCTAGCTCTTCCTGGTACCAGAGAGAGAAACGGACGTGACTGTTGGGGACTGATCAATGGCTAAAGCACAGTCAATTTCTACTGGTCAGAGAGCGAAGGTCAACGGCTTAGCAAATAGTTAATAAACTAGAACCACAGCAAGACAAAAAGAATACTAAGATGCTTGTTCTGAAAAGTGGTTCAAGAGGACAGCTATGAGACTCGACTTAAATAGCAGTTCTTTGGCGAGTCCCAAGAATGTTAAGATTTTGTTGGATGTGCTCTATGGACTAGGCACATTGTAACTTTTTAACTTTTATAGGACTATGTCTACTCTGAAGGGCACTATTTTCAAACTAAAATTCTTAAGCATCATTATTATATAATCCCATGGAAACCCGCATTATTCTGATTTTGGAGGTGAAGATACTCTGGTAGAAATCAGATAAATAGCAAAAGATGAGCACCTGTGGATT
>NW_006784126.1:1654058-1680998 GCF_000442215.2 Lipotes vexillifer | reverse complement strand
ACCTGTGGATTCCTGCTGTGAGAGTTTCCACTTCCTCCCTTGAAGTTCGGCAACACTGAAATGACACCTTTTAAGGCATCATTTCTGGCCCTTGGTTTGCTTCTCCCCTTTTCCCAATTGCTTTCCCAAATCGCATCATCGTGAGAACCCACAGAACAAGCAGAGTCTCTCGATACTCGGTATGGATCGCCATGAAAGTAGTTTTCAGCATGACATGACTTGGAAATACTGGCAGTTTTGTGGGAAAAGGAAAGAACACGAAGTTCATGGGACTCATGTGGAGAATAACTCAAGACTTTTTGCCTCTAAAACCAAAACATCAAGGAGCTACTTCTAAATATGGAAAGAAGTCAACATTTCACTAGCACAATTCTTCTTTCAGTGGGAACCCCAATAGCCAACCTAGATAACTGAAAAGAAACATTTAATTCAAAGTAGTTCAAATAGATCGTGATTACTACCGGGCTCTTCAGTTCTCCTAGCTAACATTAACAAAAGACACTTAACATGTCCTAAGTGTAAGTCTGATTGTATTCTTATGTTTGCATATGAATCCAACAGGCTATTAGACTGATTAACTTTATAAAACATAATGAATTTGTTCACCTGTAAGAAATGCACCAATTTCTGCAGTGACATACAAACATGCAAAAGACTGGCCGACCCAAAGCAAGAATGCGCCACTACTGCCAGATATTTTCTGTTTCTCTCCCCCTACCCCAGTCTCAAATTCTTCATATGCATCCAGTGGATTATTAGTCTCCATTTGCACTTCTTACATAATATAAAACTCACTGTTCAACTGGAGACACTCACTTCTGTATTTTATTGCATTTGATTACGATGAAAATGTCTCCTGGAGCTACCAGACTGAGGTAATTTAGAATAAATGTGCATGCCATATGGAAGGAATGACAATATTCTTTCAATTCTGAGAGGGATCTCTTTTTAGCCTCTGGTGGAAATCAGTTTATGTAAAATGCTTTCTTGGACAGAAGGTGTGGAAAGGATGCATCATACTGCCAGCTGCCAGCCAAATCTGTGGCTCAGCCACCAGGGTTTGCTCTACCTTCTTCTGGAAACAAGCACAACATAAGCCTGACTGATGACTCTGGTGGATGCATTCCACCACCTCTTGCCTTACCAGGGAAAATGCATCTCAGCTACTACGGTAACAGAGGAGCTGGAAACATACATGTTCTCAACATAAACAAGTTGTATAAAGCAAGACCTGACTCCTTTGTTGCTGCTGAATGAGATGAGAGTACAAAGAATGTCCATTGAAATCATGAGTAGAGTCATGAATGTTCTTTACATGTAGAGAGGAACAGAAACGTTCGTTTTCCTACAAAGAGACCAAGTCCAAGGGTTTTTCTACCACTTGCTTGAAGGCACTCTACTGGATTTGACTAGTCCCTCACAGAGCGCAGCCAATCAGCTGCCCAATCACATCTTTGCTCTCCACCTGCTTAGAGTACAGGGGAAGAGTTCCTTCCGGTTTGGACTGCCTGCTTCCTTGTCATCGCTGCTGCCACCTAGACCAGGTTGGTGGTCTCCTTACCTTATCCTATACTCTGGTTTCCTCCTGTGCTCCAAAGCCTTTCATCAGGGGCCAAAAAATGTTCCTAAGTGGTTTCACCTCAACAGTTCCTAACCTTATTTCTAATGTTCTAGTATCTGAACGAACTCCCAATTCTGTTTCCCCAACATGAGACCTTCAATAAAATACTTTAATGGGTGTTGTAAGTTGTTATTACATTGCCATTTATTCAATGAAAAAAAATTTTTTTTTACAGAGCTAACCTAAAATTGTTAATAACATCTCTCTCTCTCGTTAACTGTGTTGGTAATTTGGAAATGTGGCATCGGGACCCTACAAGTCCATGACTGCTTCTTCACATTGTGAACTTATACACGTTGATAAAACAGAAAACGGAGCAAGGAAGGGCACACATCATGATCTCTGAAGTATTATTTACACCCCTTAAAAAAAAAAAAAAAACTTCCAAGTAATCTGACCAGGTAACAGCCACCAGTATTTTCTAGATATAATTCAGTAGCAACTGGAAAATTGAGAACAGATAAGCAAGTTCACACATCCAACAACAGCTTTTCCTTGAAATCTTAAGTTCTTTGGCAGAACTCTATCTCAGAATAAGAGTTCATATGGTTCAACACATTTTGGAAATCAATTTTCTGACTTGTTTATAAAGTTAGAATTTTCCAAACAAATGCTCTTGAGTCTTGCTTTCTGACTTTATAATTAGTGTGCTAATCAGAAGAGGCCTCTGCGTTTATCAGAATTTATGCAAAGGCATTCACCCTGGCAGAACATAAACAGGAACTATGTATTCAAGAAATTTTATTTATAATTAACACCAGATTGAAATTCTTTCCATTAAAAAAATTTTCAAATCCATATTCCAAAACCCAGATTCTTAAGAGCAGAGATTCCTAACCTTTATTTAGGTAATAAAGAAGCCTTTTGAGAATTTAATTAAAGATAGGAATCATTTTTTTTTCTGTAGGAAAAATGCATATATCCATGATTTTGCATATACTGTGGCAGAGCTTAGCCCCTTGAAGTCCATCAAGGAATCTGTGGTTAGGAAGCCGGCAGCCAGTCTTAGGAAAGGATTGTGCTGTCTTACACTAGCCACCTTAGTTGCCATACAGCAGAGAATGAGTAGACCATAAGGGGTTCCTGACACTGCAGGGCTCACAAGGGAGTTGGGTCCACACAACTTCAAAGCCAAAACCTTCCCGCAGGCTTCCCAAGTAACCTAGCTCCTAAGGGTACAGAGTTCTATTCTGCAAAGTTCTCATAAGAACACAGATCAGACTGGCAGTATCTCCCATATCTCCCTTTGGTGGGTTAACTCATGCACAGCGCTGTTAGTACTCATAGCGATCGCTTTTTTGGAGGGCATTATTGTGCCAGGAGCTCCACCAGGCACTTGATACATTTTTACTTCATCTAACCGTGAGAATACCCCTACACTGGGATGTGTTACTACCTTCCCTTTACAGATGTTTAAGTACCTTCACTGAAGTCACATGCTTCAGTTACTCAGAGGAGGGCAAACACCCATCTGTAGGAGTCTGAAGCCAGTTTGTTCTTTGTTTTTTTGACATCTTTATTGGAGTGTGATTGCTTTACAATGGTGTGTTAGTTTCTGCTTTATAACAAAGTGAATCAGCTCTACATACACATATGTCCCCATATCTCCTCCCTCTGGCGTCTGCCTCCCACCCACCCTATCCCACCCCTCTAGGTGGTCACGAAGTACTGAAGCCAGTGTTTTTGAAGCAAAATACTTTATACAACTTGAAGTTACTATAAACCTAATTGGGCAGCATGACTATACAGAGGGCCAGTGTTTCTGACCCTGTGGCCAAGGGGCAGGAGTTTGACACCTCAGATTTGCCAGCCGACCGTGTTCTCTTCCGGGGCCAGCTCCTCATCGTGGCCTAATTCCGGCAAATATGTGAACAGGTGCATGCGCATGCAAGGATCCGTGCAAGCCCTCGTAGACCCCGGTCCTATTCTCTAGTGCAAGTGCGTTAAGACTCTGCTGGAAACTGACCAGAGCACCATACCGAGAAGAGCAATGTACTATCTCACAGTACATGGAGACATGACCTTTTAACAAAATTATCGGGCTTTATGGCATTTTTTAGTCTTTTACCATGGAATATTCTAACGGAATGATATCACGAACCCCCATTTACCGCCGCCTGGCTTCAGCAATCATCAACTCATGGCCAATCTTGTTTCACCTAAACCACGACTCACTCCTCCTTATCCTATTATTTTTAATTCTCAATCATATGATGTTCTCAGACATTATATAATTTTATCCATAAGTAAGGGGAAAACGTAATGAAGTCCATGCTGGGCAGTCGTTATGCTACAGTTTGCTTCACTGCCAGAGTCCTGGGGATGCTCACTCCATGAACTGTGGTCTATGCAGTGAGGAATGCTATGTGCATCATAAAGGAAAACGGAAGCTACTCACAACAGTGCGATGCCAAAAATTCACCAACTCTATACACTTTTTTTTTAACAACATCACGTTTTATCCTGCTGTGGCCTATGGAAAAGGCATTGCTCACACAGGATCGCTGGAAGGTTTATGTGAAATACTCATAAAAACCCTATACAACTAAAAGGAATTATTGCTTATCACCCCCGAATTATATTGCTTTTGACTTAAGATAAACAATTAGCGCCTGGACGTCTCATGGCAGTGAACCCTGTTGACCTATTTTCTTATTCCATCACTTGGTGTTTTGAATGCTCAGTTCACGGAATGAGATTATAACATCCTGAGAATTATTTTGCAGGAAATACAAAACACTAAAATAGACAGTCTTGCTGCCATAGTCACAGGTGGCATGATCAACACTGTTTTCAGCTGCTCTTCAGGTACCAAGACCCCACAGATACTTTAGAAGTCTCTGGGACCCCAAACTCTGTCCTTGCCATCTCAGCTGATAAAACCGAGCCCTGCCTGAACAATGCATTTCCTCTTCCACTGGAGCTGCTATAGACATAGTTACCTCCTATCACTTCCTTCCATGTGGAAGGATATGGTTCTCAAAAAACCCTGACAGATCAACCTCTGCTTTAAATACAAATGCTATACATATACACTTTCTGATGAAAATTATATTTACAGAGTCACATTTGGTTCCATAATATTTCTAAGGCTTGGCTTGCTGAGATATGCTTCCCCAGAGAGGAGTTGTTTTTGTAATAATTCTAGAGAAAGTGAGAAAGATCTTTCACAAGGTGAGAGATAATTCAGTGGGAACCGATCCCAAAGAAGACAGTCGTGCAAATTATATTTAACACGCTCACTTTAAACTAGGGAAAGGCATTCTACAGAACGTTTTAGATGGAATATTCCACACCCTGTTGGTCATTTGCTTTATAATGCTTTTAACGTTTGAAAGAAAATCCAGCACTTCATCTGATGTGTCTGAGCAAAAGCTTCACAATGAACCATCCTGATGAGACACGGACGCAGCCCTCAGCAGAGCCCGTTCTGCCTGATGCACTAAGACCCACTGGACTGTTAAGCAAAACTGAAGCAGAGGACCAGGTTTCAGATGGTGCAGCTAAGATATTTCCTGAAACAAAACAAAAAATACACAAAGAAAACAAGCAAAAATATGCCTTGGGGAACTTGTACAAGCTGGGGTGGATTACGTAACCAGGCAGAAGGAACTGGCATTCTAAATAGTAGATTTACAAACATTTGACATTGGTTTAGCCACTTGAAATCGGTGATGCTGGCAGCAACATGAATTATAAAAGATCTGAATAACAGATTTAAAAAATGCTACATCCCACAAAATACTAGAACTTCTGACTGACAGTATGACTTGAGCTTATCTTTTTAAACCTTCATAAAAAGAGAAGTGACAAGTTTAGAGAATAAACAAACTTTATTTTATAACAGTATTACAGAAAGCAAATTATCATTTAATATAACTTGAAGCTGCTAGGAATCTAATCTGGCATCATAACTATACATAGGGCCAAAGCAAAGGAAAGACTGTTCAATACAGTTAATAAGTCCCTATCAGGTCTCTGGTGTCAGCTTTAAATGGTGTAGCCTTCTTACAACCGTCAAAAAACCACCACGGCCCTAACTCCTCACCCTGGCAACCTCACACCTGTGTGGATCATCACACTATCTGAAAGAGATACACCTGCTCGATAACAAAAGGTCAGTTTTACATGGAGACAAGGAGGTTTAATACAAAGCAAAGTGTTCTACACGAGTGTTCAAATAATGGAAAGTAATGAAATTTGGACATGTTAAGAAAGAAAGCACTAAGGTTTTTAAGCTGCCTGAATATTTTAGTAGGAGGGAAGATATTGCTTTCTCTCCCCCCGTATTTCTGGAATGCTGCCGAAGAGCCCGTGTCTGAGAAGCATCGGCACTGTGGTGCGACAGGGCCTCTAAACACAGTGCATGGTCAGTGAACTTCATCATAACTCTCCAGTTTGGAGATTCCCGGACTTTCCGCTAAAAGTAAAAAAGTCATGGTACTGGAAAGTCAAAAGGGTTCAATATCAAAAAATAGTCCCAATGAAATTCTCAAACATTAGAAAATTTTCACGATGTAAGAAACGCCTTTAATCTGCATTAATATTTTCTCATACAAGTATACTTACTGCAAACTGAGAACTCTGTAAATACTGACTTGTACGAACTCAATGGGAAGCATCCGGAAGAAGGAAAGCCACTATCGAAATTAGTCACAGAGTCTCCTTTCTGCACAACAGCACCTGTTCCAGTGAACAGCACCTTACCAGCTGGGGCTGGCTTTGTTCACTATCATTTGATCAAAATGAGTCACAGAAAGCAGGTAGTTGTACACAAAGTAAACATGAAACAAAAAATGAAACTCTCTAACTAAAAAAAAACAAAAAAAACAAAAAAAACAAAGAAAAGAAACAACCAAGAGTTATTTAGAAGTGGTTATAAAACAAAATAATATATTAAAATGCGGGGGAACGGTATAGACCAGAGCTGTTAAGGTAAGGTTTGGTGTTGGCATTTTAATTCTTCAGGCTTCTGGCCATTGTTACCAGTCGTAGTATAAATTCGCTGGAGCAGTGGTGTGGCATTAAGACTTGGAATGGTCAAAATTTTTCAGGTTCACAAAGTTGAATGTTGTCTATAAAATGAATTTCTAGGAGGAAAAAAAAAGAGACAAGGCTTAAATATTCCAAAGACAGGCTTGGGAAAAGAATGTAAGTAAGATTCACCAAATTCCAAATCAAGTAATCAACAGTTCCAATCTGCCTGGTTCTACAGTAAACAGTATTTTACCAGAAGACAAGCGTGAGAGCCTGATCCACCCTTGAGGGCCTTAAAATACCCGAAGGATTGACTAGAACACGGGAAACAAGCAGCAAATAAGAATCTGACCAAAAAGTTAACTATAAAACAGAAGTAATTCATATAATAAAAATCTAAAAAAAAGAGAAACCAATGTAGGTTTTAAAGTTAGATTCAAAGAAGAAGAAAAAGTAATTTTGACTTCATTGAAACGAATAAAAGCTGCCTCAGGTGGGGAGAAAAGAATGAGGAAAGATGCAAGGAAGTGAGAAAGCGCCTGATAGGTAAGATGAGTATACAGATGTACGCCGTGGAGGACAGGAATGAATGGGGTGGGGACACAGATTTCTGGTTCTCTGTCAATGCAAATTGACAGATATTAATTATTATTATTGTAATTAATTCCACCTACTTTCACTTTTGACAGTGTCATCATTCACTTTGGGTTTGGACATGGTTATCACTGTTAAGTATGAGTTATACTTTATGTTATCAGAATTTTGGTCAAGTAAACAGAAAAAAAACCCAAACCACTATTTCCTTGCTTCAGTTTCCCACCCCCAGATGATACAATGTCACTGAACATTTCTAACTACTAAAGTCACGTTCCTTAGCTTGTGTCCCCCTCTTTTGGCCAATGTGAGAACAGGTCAACTTAGCTGTTTCATCTAATGACAGGTCTAATTCTACGTCTAAATTTTTCAAGGATACATGCTGGTTGCCTACTTTGCCTTAAGTCTTTACAGAGTGCCCAGTGCAGTCTTCAATTTATCTTTCTCAGTGTGCCTGATGAGCCGTGGGAAATCAGTCAAGCTCAAGCACAGTTCTATGAAGTCATCTGAAAAGCACAACCTCGGAGTTTCCAGAGACAGGGGCTCACATGGTCTCAATCTGGAGCGTGCTCTACTCCAGAAACTGATTTGGCGAACAGCAAATGTGCACTTAAAAAAAAAAAATCATCCTAATGACAAGTGGTAAAGCACTCATCCAGAGGGGAGTCTCAATAAAAATGCAAAGCTGTGGCTTTTATCTAAAATAATTAAAATAATGAAGAAAACATACCCTTTCAGATTAATGAAGATTCAATTACCACAGGGCAGTAATATAGCCTGAGATTTTGAAAACATGAGTAAATTATTTATGTAAGGCACAATGCAACTATTTCCTAAATAAATATGAGGTCTGTGTACTCCGGTGTGAAATTCGGCTTTAAATATGATAGTTTATGAATTTCAGTTATTTCTAAACTTTCATTTTATTCTTCCTTGGCTCTCAATTTGCATATTTAATTTTAAAACAGAATTTTCATTGCAAGAATATAAAATCCTAGAGCCAAAAATGCAAGTATGATAAATTTCTATGTGGTTAGACCAGGAAATAGTCAATTCTTACAATGTTTGTATTATCACTATAATTTAGACCCACCAGTTCTCAAATTGTGGTCTGTAGACCTTGGGGGTCACCATGGCTCTTGCAGGGGGTTATAAAGTCAAAACTATTTCATAATCATCCTAAGACACTATCTGCCCTGGTCAGGTGTGGACATTTTCACTGATGATGCAGAAACAATGGTGAGTAAACCTGCTGGCATCTTAGCACACACAGGTCAAGGCAGTGACACCAAACTGTACCCGAAGTCACTGCATTCTTTACCACCATGCACTCACAGTGAAATAAAAAGCAAGCAAGAAAGCAAGCCAGTTTCACTTACGGATGTCCTGGATGAAACAGAAAAAAATATTAATTTTCTTACATCTCTACCCTGGAGGACATCTTTTTAATATTCTGTGTGATGGAATGGAAAGCACGCATAACACATTCCCGCTGCGTACAGAGAAGTACAGTAGATGTCTAGGAGGAAAGTGCATGAATGTTTGAATTGTGAGTTGAAGCTGCTGTTGTCATTAAAACACTTCTTTACTCGAGAGGATTACTGACAAACGACGTTGCTCAATTTGGATATTTGGCAGGCATTTTCTTGAAAATGAGATGAGTCTGTCACTTCAAGGCAAACAACTGACAGGACTTGTTGCCAATGATAAAATTCAAGCTTTCATGTGAAAATTATAACTCTTGGAAACTGTATTTTGGCCACCTTGAGCTTGATAGCTTCCCAATATTTAGAGACTCTTCTACTGGGGTCAGTGGCAACCACAGATCTTTTTACTGTCTTAGTCATTTTGCCTTTTCCAGGATGGCATAGAGTTAGAATCATACAGTACATGATACCTTTTCAGACAGGCTTCCTTCACTAGGTGATTATTTTTAACTGAATAAATACCTTGAAAACTATTTGATTTATAATAGAAATAGATCAAATTTCAATTAATAAAATTCACATAAACAAAAAACTCTTTGGGCTCTTCAATGATTTTTAAGTGTTCCTGAGACCATTAAGCTTGACTGCATCTATGGAATCAGCTCCCTAACCTACTGGCGTTTCCTGCTCCCACAGATATTTGTGTGGCTTCTGAATACAGAAGGAAAAATGAAATCTAGTGTTTTTTCCTTTTCGGTCAAATGGCACTCAATATCTCTTCTACAAATAATTCAGCAAAATGGTTTTGTATCCCTTGGTTTGCCTGAATATATTAATGCTCTTTTGGGGGTTGCTCTTTTCTTAGGAGGCTCTCATGTGGGCCCTTTGAGGCTCATGTCTCAGATTTAGGTCTTTCAGGACCAGCTTGGCCCCCTGATCTCTGTCCCCACTGAGTGCCAGATATATTGTGCTTGTTAACATACATGCCAACACAATTTCACTTCAAAGACAAAAATTCCATTCAAAGTTTGCTAGCACCACAAGTCAATTAAGTATTTTTGCTTCCAGGAGAGTCAATTTTGAGATGTTTTCCCTGAATTTCCCTTTGTTCTAAAACAACAAAACAAAAAGGCTTGTCTCCGTTCTGAAGAACCTAGGGGCAGGACAGGAATAAAGACGCAGACGCACAGGATGGACTTGAGGACATGGTGCAGGGGGAGGGTTAGCTGGGACGAAGTGAGAGAGAGGCATGGACATATATACACTACCAAATGTAAAATAGATAGCTAGTGGGAAGCAGCCACATAGCACAGGGAGATCAGCTCGGTGCTTTGTGTCCACCTAGAGGTGGAGGGGTGGGATAGGAGGGGTGGGATAGGGAGGGTGGGAGGGAGACGCAAGAGGGAAGAGATATGGGAACATATGTATATGTATAGCTGATTCACTTTGTTATACAGCAGAAACTAACACACCATTGGAAAGCAATTATACTCCAATAAAGATGTTTCTTTAAAAAAAAAAAAGGCTTGTCTCTGCCTCTCTTAGCTGCAGTTATTTCCCCTCCAGAGGGCGTTTTAGGAAGAGCATCTCCTTTTCCTCCCACCCTGTAATTGTCAAAGCTCTTTCCATTTTTAAGACAGCCATGCTCCCTTACCTCTGAGGAAAGGGTGAGCTGTCAGTGATCTCGGCAGGCCAATTAAATGGGTTTTCTTTAAAGCTAACAGTCATCTTTGTGTTAGAGCCTTTATGCACATTCCAGTCACTCCACCTAAAGAATTACTACACACACCGCAATTTCGGAATATCCTGTCAAATGAAAGCATCATCAATTTTGCCTCATTTTTAAACATTATTATTTTATAAAATAATGGTTTTATTGTTCATTTAGCTACATATCGTAGCTGCAACCTCAAAGACATTCTGTCCAAAATAAATTTTTCTAAAATGAAGTGTGTTTCAACTACATCAGTGGGAGTTTGTTACTTGAAAGATTCCCATCATGAATCCCTCAGCAAAGCAATACGCAGTGTGGATTCAGACTGACGGACGGTCAACTCTGGCTCTGCTACTCACCGACTGTGTGACTAGGGGAGGGACTTAACCTCTCCAGGCCTCGGTGTTGTCATCTACATCCTAAGTGACTGTAAGAACTAACTGAAATAAATGGCAAAGTTCTCCAACAAAGCTCAGCACAGAGTAGGCACTCATTAAATGTGAGCTAATACTATTATGGATTTTCACATATGATATTTCATTCCTGGTTTTACTTCCAAACCCAATTCAACTCTACTCTTAAAGACAGAGATGGCCAGTTCAGTTTCCCCATTAATAATTGCATGAACCAGTATAATGGTTTCTTTACAGGGTACTTCATCCAACCAAGCATCCTTTCAATCAATCCTGCACACCACTGATAAATTCATCTTACTGAAGGATAGTGCTGAAAATGCTCTTCCCTTACGCAGATGACCTACAGAGCAAAGCCTAAATAAACTAAGGTACTAACACAGAGTGTGATTCCCTTTGCAATTCGCCTTTGACAAATCTTTCCAGCCCCTGCTGGAATTCAACACACAGACACAATGTGGGATTTGCTTCTCCTGATGTCCAGCCCGTGGTTTTCCTATGTGTTCTCTCCTCTCTGCCCCTCTCTGTATGTTCAAATCCTCCCCGCACTCTGCACACAGGAGCTTTCTGCTCCTTTTCGGGGAAGTCTTCCCTGATCTGCCAACCAGAAACAGTCTCTCCTGTTGAATGTCAGAGCCCTTTAGCTAGGCTTCTATCTATCTATCTATCTATCTATCTATCTATCTATCTATCTATCGCTGTGTTGGGTCTTCATTGCTGTGCGTGGGCTTTCTCTAGTTGCAGCGAGAGGGGGTTACTCTTCGTTGTGGTGCACGGGCTTCTCACTGCGGTGGCTTCTCTTGTTGAAGAGCACGGGCTCTAGGCACATGGGCTCTAGAGTGCAGGCTCAGTAGCTGTGGCGCACGAGCTTAGCTGCTCCGTGGCACGTGGGATCTTCCCAGACCAGGGATCAAACCCGTGTCTCCTGCACTGGCAGGAGGATTCTTAACCACTGTGCCACCAGGGAAGTCCTAGGCTTCTCTTTAAACACTATTTTTTACCCTATATGTTATATGTACACTTGTTCCTATGCATTTACCTTTCTCACAACTACCATAGTCCCTTGAACGCAGTATGTTCTCAATACACATTAATGAATCCATCAATGAAGTAACAGCGACTAATCTGCAAGGCAAGGCCAGGCTGAAAAGCAAGGGCTTGGGCGGGGAAAAATAAACAGGATTGTATTCTAGGAACAAAGCACTACTGCTTGTCCTCACCATTAGTTTCATCTGCTGATTTAAGTGGAAAAAATTTCAGGTTCATTTTTCTGTCCTCTTTTGTTGAATAACTACTTCTGTGATATTCCAGGAGGACTCTTAGTTCTTTAAAAAACCGGTTTTCCCGAATCTCCCAAGTCTGAAGCTTTGACAAAGATTTCTAAGAGTAGTTAGTATTTGGCCCTAAAGCTAGAGGAAGGTCTCATTCACTCTGCTGAGTTCCAATCTTGTGAGGACTTGATGTGAAAGCATTCCACAAAATCTTAAAGCTTCTTTTTAAATAACAAATGGACTACAGTAAGGCACACTCGGTACACTTTATTCTAGCTAAGCTTTTGTCAATCTTAGGTTCACGAGTAGAGATGAGAAAAATTTCTCTGTAGTATCAAATAAAAGTTGTGCTTTAAAAAAACAGTAACAGGGCTTCCCTGGTGGCGCAGTGGTTGAGAGTCTGCCTGCTGATCCAGGGGACACGGGTTCGAGCCCTGGTCTGGGAGGGTCCCACATGCCGTGGAGCGGCTGGGCCCGTGAGCCACAGCTGCTGAGCCTGCGCGTCTGGAGCCTGTGCTCCGCAACGGGAGAGGCCGTGATGGTGAGAGGCCCACGCACTGCGATGAAGAGTGGCCCCCGCTTGCCGCAACTGGAGAAAGCCCTCGCACAGAAACGAAGACCCAACAGAGCAAAAATAAATTAATTAATTAATAAACTCCTATCCCCAACATCTTAAAAAAAAACAGTTAACAAAACCCTTATCTTTTAGAAAAACGTCTTTGAACTATGTATGAATAGAACTCACTTAGTGTTCGTTTCCAATTAAATAGTAAGGTTAGTGGGAATCAAAACAATTCATCTCCAGACCCAACTCCATCACTCATTAGTTAACAATTTTTTCTTACCTCTTCAGCATCCAGTATGTTATTTTATACTTACAGGACATCTCAATTTGGAGTAGCATTTCAATGCTCAATTTGGAATACGTTTCAAATGCTCAAGAGCCACACGTGAGTACTGGTTACCATGCTGAACAGAACAAGACTAGATTCTCACTTGCTCTAATACTAACTATTTTGATGCATGAGAGTTAAAGAAACATAGGGCCAACATGTCCTGGGACTATAATCCTCATGAGCACAGGAGTATCTTAAAAACACACACACATACACACAGACTTATTACTTCGTTCCCCCAGCAAAATTCTGTCCTAACCTACCCACAAGTTTACATTAAAATTTAAAATTACTATTTAAAAGCTAATATCTGAGATATCTAACATTAGACAAGTTCTTGAAACAAATGAAACTATACTCAGCTCTACACATGGATGGTATTTGACGGTTCTTATAGAAAAGGGACCTATGGCAAACCTCTAGGATGCTGTTTCCTCATAAAAAGGCGGGGGGTGGGGGGAGAGAAGAAGATGGTCTATATGCAGTTTTAAATTAAATATTCCTTTTAATCCCCATACTCTTAAATACACCCTGCACTAGGGTACAATAAGGTCATAACCACCACCTCCACACTCCTCAGAGACTGGCTGGGCAACATGTAAGTAGGGAGACGGGGTACTGGGACCTCAACACGAAGAGATGGGAAGGAAGAGACACTAGGGACTTGGAGAGCCCCTCCTTCCCCTGAAGTGGCTGCATCTACTGAGCCACTACAGCCTTGAGAGAAAGCAGGCTCGGTGTTAGAGCTTCTGATGTTTCTTGAATCGCTAGATATCTTCCCATTTTAAGCATTAATAATTAACTCAAATTCCGTGACATACTGTTTGGGCTGAAAAACAAACCAAAACTCTGGATGTGGCTGCGTGTGTCCTGTTTGTCAAGTTTGCCTTGCCCTCTCGCCCTCTTTTTGGTGCCACTTTAAATTCCCCAAAATAATGAAAACCTGGAGAAAACATCCAGCATGTGTGGCTAAGAGATTAATAACCTTAACCCTGTAAAAGATAAAAGGTGATAAACACCTGAATAGATAAGTGGACAAAGGATACAAACTGGCAATTCAAAGAAATGCAAATTGTGTTTGTGTGCACATATATTTATATGTGTGAATATGTGTACCATGACCTCCTTAGCAATGAACAATAGGAACAATTAAAAAATGCTCTTTCCTCACAATTTAAAAAAAGGGGGGGGAGGGGACAAATGCTCTTTCCTCACCAGGTTGGCAAAGACTTTTCAAATGTCGTATAATCTTTAGTGTTGGCAAGGATGCGGGGAAACGGGGATATTCTTAAACTGCTAGTGGGCGTCTAACTTTGTAGAACCTCTAAGGAGGGCAGGTGGGCAATATGTCAAAAAGAAACCTTTAGCGCACCAACTCTAATTTTTAAAAATATCTGTCCTAGAGAAACAATGAAGTTAATGCCCCCCAAATGTACACACAAGTATAATCTTTGCAGCTGTGAATTTACTTGTGAAAACTGAGGAATAGCCTAAATGCCCATTAATAGGGGTCAAGTAAACCATCCTGCATCTATTCGATGGCTGTTGAAAAATGATGAGATAATGACGGGCAAACTTATCTACAAGGTACTGTGAAGCAGAGAAAAAAGCCGGATATGTGACAGAAACAACAGGATCAGCCTATATAAATAGAGGTGTGAGAACACATGTGAGTGCATTCTGAGTATGTGCTCACAAGTATATACACTGTGAAAGGGATTATCTACCTCTAGGAGCAGAGCAATTATGGGTCACTTATATTTTTTACCATCTTTCCCTTTCAAAAAATTATGACCGCCTCTGCTTTTCTGTTGCCAGAAAAAATACATATAGTTTCATTTGTAAAAACAACAGTCAATAATGATTCTGTCCAAGAGCAAACTCCGGGGAATCAGTGACTCCCAGGTGCTAATGAATGCACAACGGCAGGGGCATCCAGCGCCTCTTCTGTTGGGTAGTTCAAATATACTGTGACTCACTGACAGCACCTGCCAGATTTATAAATGTTAAACAGAGTATTCCCCAGCATTCCAGAGTGAAAAACTGCAGTGCCTAAAACTCACTAAATCCAAAATGGCTTTTCATTTCTATGTGGAAGTCTTCATTTTATGTCTGATTAACTTATATTGAAAACTAAGCTGTAATAAAATGCTAATTTCTGGTACAAGAGTAGTACAACTAGGCAAACTTATAAAATAAAAATGCAACACAACTGAAACCGACATGCCTGAAACATCCCTGAATTGAAAATCGTCATCTGGAAGCCAACAGGCTGGTGCTTTTCTTTCAAGGACAGGGAGACGCTCGCATGTAAATGAGTAGCTCGTGATCAGCTAGAGCTCCGTTCAGCCAACACCGTTCTTCTCTCCTGTCAAGGTAGTTAGACCGCTGATGCTAATTTCCTGTTGTTTTTGTGAGTTCCTTTTGAAACCATGAACATCACTCTGCCTTTGAAATGTTGGTTGGTTGAAATGTTGGTTGGAACACAATATTACCTTGTTTAGAAAATGGTGTTCATAGATGCAGGCTAGCACAGACAGCAACACAACTGAGAGTTATTTATTGTGGGTTGGGGACTGGAACTCAGGGTCCACCTAACAGTCTCCAAGAAATGATGGATGTACCAGGTTTTTAAGTAATCACTGCACTAGCTCCAGTGGCTCTGTCAGACCAATGGTCTGTCTTCTCAGATGAAGGCAGGCAAGGTGGATGTTAAAGCAAAAGGCCAATTACTGAGTTTTCCTGCTTCTCGGAAGCACTCTGTGTAAATCCTATTTCCTCAACCTGTTACAGGCTCCATCTCCACTATTTGACTGAAGGAGCTCTGACAAAGCTCCCAGGTAGATTCTGTACTGACAATTCGAGAGGACACAGGCACCTGATTTCTTTGCCATATTTAATGCCGATTATGCTCTCCCTCTTGGAGCTACCTTCTCTTGCAGCTTTCATGGCCGCCTTATCTCCCTGTTTTCTATCTTCTTGCCCTTCTCACTCCTCCTGTAGCTCCTCTGTTCCCCAGGCCCCGACTCTCTGACCTGGCCCTGGGTAACATCATTCAAACCAAAGGCTTCATCAGCGGATGACACATTCAGATGTGTCTACCTCCTGCTCTGAAGCCTGCCGTGCTCTCTCTCTCTCTTCCTCTTGCTCTCTCTCTCTCTCTCAAAGCTCTTGGCTACTTCCTGGACCTCTTCATGAAGACATTTCACGTGCATCTCAAGCTCAACATCTCTGGGGTAGAAGTTTTTACTTGATTTTTAAGAGCAAAATGGGTTCATGGCTGGCCGCCTATGTTATAAAAAGTTCTTACAACATGCCTATTAACAAACCCTCTGTAGATTCTGTTATCACCTCCAGTTCACGAGGCACAGGGAAATGAAATAAACGGCACACATCACACAACTATGAAGTAGATTTGAACCCAGCAAATCTGCTGTTACACCTCCTCGTAACACTCAAGACTATCTGCCAAGTTTCCAATTGACCATGTCGTGTGTGTGTGTGTGTGTGTGTGTGTGTGTGTGTATAAGACAGAGCCTTATACATTCACTTCCAAGCTTCCACTATAATTCCCATGACAGTTGGTCTCTCCTATAGTACCAGAGAACAAAAAATACATCTTTGCTTTAAGACAGCTAAACTGAAAGGACTGGCCACATTGCACATGACATGTGAAAAATGAAATTCATGTGTTCCGTGACTGAAATTACAGGTATCACCATCGACCCGTTTGTCCAAGCCAGAAACCTGGGCGTTATCTGGCATTTTTCCCCACTCCTCTGTCCTCCCAACTCACTAACTTCCGTATCCTCATGCAAACGGTCAACAAGTCACAAGCCTTCATCTCCTCACCACCTCTCAAATACAAAGGAGTACCCCACAGCTTTTCAGGATAAATTTCAGCCTCCTGCTTGGCTTCTAAGACCCTTTGTGATCGGGCCTCTGCCCCTCTGCGCCATCATCTCCCATGACTCTGCTACAAGTGCCCTGCGAGGCAGCTGCACCTGATTTTGCCCCGTTCCTGGAGTGTCTGGTGCACAGTACCAGATCCTGCCTGAATTGCCCCCTTTCCACGCCTTCCTTCCCTGGGCTCACTCCAACTCGCTGTGAAGCTCCAGTGAGAAGCCATCTCTGATGCCCCATCCTGATTCAGAGATCTCGCCTTTTTGTTCCCACGAAACTCAGTCCAGAACCTCTGATAAAACTTGAGACTCTATGCTGCTACCACTGCTTTATTGTCTGTGAGTACAGACCTTGATTTGAAATCTCAGTGGTAAAACAGTAGATGATACCTAATGAGACTTCCATAATACCTGTATAATTAACGACAAAAAGGAAAAAGTGAGTGAATGGCTGAGAGGCTGCTCTTGCATCATGTTATCCTTGGGCCGCTCACTGCTTTCCGATGAAAAGGAGGCGTCGTTCACTTTTTCATGCAACGTCAATGATTACTCCAGGAGTCTGAGAGGCTCGGCTGAAGTCTGCGTTCAAAGAGCTCATGGCCCCAGCTGAAGCAGGGTCGCGCGTCCCCCCCCTGCTGGGGCTCCTTCCTTCTCGGCTGCGCAGACCCCACACCCCCAAGCCTGGGCTCTTCTACCTTTTCATCAGGACCAGCGGGGACACCTTTCTAGTGGTGACGAGGTCAGTAACATTTTGTGTCCATTCAAGGGCTCATAAATATGCATTTAGGATAAAATAGCAGGAGGGAGTATTCCTTAAGAGGAAATAAAAACGATACAGAGATCAAGGCAAGTGCTCCTCTAAGCGTTTTCTTGTTCGTGGAGCTGCACGCAGCCCCTCTGCCTCACCGCTGGCCACCGCCCAGCCTGGGGAAGCAGACCGGGACTTCAGTCCTCGGCACGTTGTTCTTTGACCGTCTTTCTGTTTCCCCACCTGCCACGCTCAGCGCTTGATCAAGAGGTCAGAGCTACTCCAAAGGAAGAGGTCAGGTCAGACCAGGAGGAGAGCTTTTCATGCCCGACACGGGAGACGGGACCGACACATCACAAACAGTTCTTTCTTCTTCTTTCCTGACGCTGGGATACCGTCCTGGTCCTGCTCTTTGCCTTGACCCACTGCTGCCTCTGTGGGATCCTGGCAGGGCAGCCAGCGGGTAGCTGAAACAGTGGAAACACATTCTTCCCAGCCCTGACAGGCATCGGCAAAGGAAATTTTTCAAGAACAGGTGCGGCCAGTCAGGAGCGGAGATGCTAAAATGACTGTGAGACACTGAGGGAGCTCCCATCTGTCCTTCAGATTGCAACTCAAATTCTGTTTCTCAAGTAACAGGTTAAATTGATAGTAGTTCAAGCCCCCTATTTGGTTCTCTCAGCTCACATTATTTCCTTCGGAGCATTTATCAGATATGCAAATACATTCTGTTTATTTGTTAATATTGACACCTCCCCTCCTGGAGTGGATCCTTCCTGAGAAAGGGGACCAGGACTGTGTTGTCTACCAAGTGACCATCCGAATCCTCACTGCCTAAGCTGGCCTAGCATGTTTTGGCACTTGCTAAATATTTTTCAATAAATAAATGAATCTTTCCAAATGTATCTAGTCTGCTCACCTTACATGTGAATCTACACTTTAACCTCCTAAATTTGTTTAACAAGCCTGCTTATAAAAGATGGCCTCCGAGACAGGCAAACTTCAAAGGCTGTGTGTGTGTGTGTGTGTGTGTGTGTGTGTGTGTGTGTCTCCACTGAACAAATGAATATAAGGTGTTAAGAATAAATGACATAACTAATTTATTTTAAAGCTTATTAAAATACCACAAATGAAGGTGAACTGCACTAATTTTTGTCTCATATTCCTGATTAAGTAACTGATTCATGGAATTTAGAGGAGAAATACGCATTATTTTTACATTTGTACAACACTCAATTTTCCCATTCGTTGTCATATTATATGTAACTAGAAAAGGTAGATTGTACCAGCACCACTGACTTGCCCAACGTCCCATAGTTTGAGATCTGGCAAGATTAAAACACAGTACTTGATCTTCTGACTCCTAGCTAAGAATGTTCTCAGACTTGCATGTAACATAGCACATTAATTCAGGTAAAACAGATACTGTGCTTGTGCTAAAACTTTAAATGATTTCTGCTCGTAGGCCCTTTATACACTCTGTGTTGAAAGCATCATCTAAAACATAAAAAGCAAGGTTGCTAGATATAAGAGCAATATTGAAAAGTTAGTTGTATCTCCCTATGCCAGCAACAGCTTCTGGGGAAAAAAAATATACAATTTTACTGAAAGACATTAAAGAAGATCTATATAAATGGATAAATGTTAATATTTGTGGAAAAGAAGACAATATCATAAAGATGTAATTCTCAGTATACTGAGCTACAGAGCAGATGCAATTCCAATCAAAATACCACAGGTATCTTAGAACCTACCACTCTGATTCTGAAATTTATATGTAACAGAAGGAGCCCAGAACAGCCAAGACATTCTTGAAGAGAAAGAACTGGGGAGTGTTGTGCTCCTAGATACCAATTCTCATTTTAAAGCTATATGGCACTGGGGCAGGGACAGACACACAGACTGATAGAAATGAATGTGCTCAGAAACACACCCACGCATGTAAGAAACTTGATATCTGACCCGCAGACTAGATGGGGCAAGGACGGGCTCTTCAATAAACAGGGCTGGAACGCTGACTACTTATACGGGAAACAAACAAATCACTGTTTCTAATCACACAGAAAAAATTTCTGATAGATTAAGGATTGATCCATGAAAGGCAACATTAAAATTCCCGGATTGAAAATATCTTTAACACCTCACGATATGGAAAAAGCATAAGCCATAAAGAAAAGCTTGATAACTCAACTATATTAACATATTAAATACTACATTCAATATATTAATATATTGCCCTATACTGATAATAAAAGACAAACCACAAAGACATCTGTGACACAGAAAACTGACAAAGGATTAGTATCCAGAATCTATCAAGAATCTGTATGACCAAGAAAGTTATATGGCAGTAAGTTAAATGTCGTATGCCACTTCATATCTATCATATTGGCAAACGTTAGTAAGTCAGAGGGGAGGCTGTGCACTGGTAGGACCCCTCACGCCCTACGACGGGAGAGCACTTGGCCTTGCCACAAGGAGGAAGATGGGTTCTGTGACCAGCCCCTCCAGTGGGGATCTAACTATCAACTGACCAATGTACGGATCATTTTAAAAACAAAAATGCAATATTAAGTACATGTGCTGTGTGATAAAACCAGCTTTTTAAAAACCCTAATACGTACATGATCAGGAACACTTACTCAGTTTTTAAGAATTCTTTAACGCAAATTTTAAAGGCTATTTGTATTTCGCCATCACATGGAAGCAGCATAATGTATAACCACTCCCTACTGCTGGCCATTTAGACTGTTTCAAATTTCTTGCTAGTATATATAAACAATGTGATACTCTTGTAGGTAAATCTTTGTATCCGTCTCTGATTAGTTAAGATAAATTTCTCACAGTGGTTTAAATGGTAAGCATGTCTGACGTGGGTTTTTGCCAAATTGCCCTCCAGGAAATATTAATAATTGACACAGCAGCATAAGTATATTCCCCGCCCCCCGCCACCTCCCCGACCCTAGCTAAAAACATAAACTTTGTCAGATTCAGAAGTGAATTTTTCATTTGTATTGATGTAAACAATACTGAGGCTGAACACTTTTTGCTCATTATTCACTTAGTTTCTACATTGTTTACTTGCATTGCTTAATCCTCTACTCATTTTTCTACTTAAGTGTTTACATTTTTTCATGACACATAAGAGCTTCTTAATATAATATATTCAGGATATTAATCCTGTCTCTCCCAGGTATGTTGAACTTTATCACTTACCTTTTACTTTTGTTTTTGTTGGTTTGGCTCAAATTTTTACCTCTTTATACAGTCAAAGCAATCTTTTCCTTTATGGTTCCTTCTCTGATACAGAGGTCTTAATGTCTCCATTTAAAAGATTAACTCATCTCCCCTTTGGGCCCCTACGACAAAAATCCCTCATCTAAATGAAAGCAATAGCACCTTCCTAACAGGCTCTCTGTGAACACTGAGATAACTTATATTAATGCGCTTTACAAACAGTGAAGTAACATATAAATGTTGATTATTAGCGGCTCTCAATACATGCAGTTATTAACACCATATGATGCCCGTTGGTCCACAGAGTTTATAATTTACTATATGCAGGTCACTCGAGCAGATGTACTCGGAGATGAAAAAGTCTGAAAGATCAGATGAACTGTAGGAGACAGGCATCATGACGCAGACGTGCCTTTCACATCGCTCGGCAGGTTCAGGAATACAGAACAGTCATGAGAAAGGCCCCGATGACGAGGCTCTTACCTTACTCTTCCCCCTCGTCCAGCTCGGTTTCTTTGTGCACCACCACCCTCGTGACCGACATGTCGGGGTGCTGCTCCCTGGCTTCCCTGATGGCCTGGGCCAGCGCCTGCGGCGTCAGGAGAGAGCACTGTGAGTAGAGGAAGAGACTCTTTCTCGGGATGGCTATACACGAGCACAACCATCACCTGGGATCCATCCCTCCTCCTGCCAAGACAGTTTCACTGCTTTATTTGAGGAAGCAGGAGATTTGAAATGGGCTCCTTTTTCATTTTAGAGAATGCATCTCATTTCCCCAGATTTCCCATTTCTCTAGTCTACTGCCAAATAATGATACACGTAGGAGAAACACACTGGCTCTGAATCCCACTCAGCCTGGCACGCACTGTGAGACGTGGAGAAAACAGATCTTCTCTGACCTCAGGATTCTCATCTGCAACCTGAGACTTATGCTAAGATTATAAAGATAATGTTAAGGTTCGACGTATGGATTGAAGGAATGATGTAAAGCCTCCAGGGTGGTGTCTGCCCTCCACACTCGAGTGATACTTGCAATTACCCAGTTGCCTCAAAACTCACGATGCAAGAAATCTCTTGCATTCCTATACACTAATGATGAAAAATCTGAAAGAGAAATTAAGGAAACACTCCCATTTACCACTGCAACAAAAAGAATAAAATACCTAGGAATAAACCTACCTAAGGAGACAAAAGACCCGTATGCAGAAAACTATAATGATGAAAGAAGTTAAAGATGATACAAACAGATGGAGAGATATACCATGTTCTCAGATTGGAAGAATCAACATTGTGAAAATGACTATACTACCCAAAGCAATCTACAGATTCAATGCAATCCCTATCAAACTACCACTGGCATTTTTCACAGAAAAAAAAATTTCACAATTTGTATGGAAACACAAAAGACCCCGAATAGCCAAAGCAATCTTGAGAAAGAAAAATGGAGCTGGAGGAATGAGGCTCCCAGACTTCAGACTATACTACAAAGCTACGGTAATCAAGACAGTATGGTATTGGCAGAAAAACAGAAATACAGATCAATGGAACAGGATAGAAAGCCCAGAGATAAACCCATGCACATATGGTCACCTGATTTTTGGTAAAGGAGGCAAGAATACACAACGGAGAAAGGACAACCTCTTCAATAAGTGGTGCTGGGAAAACTGGACAGCTACATGTAAAAGAATGAAATTAGAACACTCCCTAACACCATACACAAAAATAAACTCAAAATGGATTAAAGACCTAAATGTAAGGCCAGACACTACCAAACTCTTCGAGGAAAACATAGGCAGAACACTCTATGACATAAATCACAGCAAAATCCTTTTTGACCCACCTCCTAGAGAAATGGAAATAAAAACAAAAATAAACAAATGGGAGCTAATGAAACTTAAAAGCTTTTGCACAGCAAAGGAAACCATAAACAAGATGAGAAGAAAACCCTCAGAATAGGAGAAAATATTTGCAGATGAAGCAACTGACAAAGGATTTATCTCCAAAATTTACAAGCAGCTCATGCGGCTCAATATCAACAAAACAAACAACCCAATCCAAAACTGGGCAGAAGACCTAAACAGACATTTCTCCAAAGAAGATATACAGACTGCCAACAAACACATGAAAGAATGCCCAACGTCATTAATCATTCGAGAAATGCAAATCAAAACTACAATGATACAATGAGGTATCACTTCACACCAGTCAGAATGGCCATCATCAAAAAATCTACAAACAATAAATGCTGGAGAGGGTGTGGAGAAAAGGGAACCCTCTTGCACTGTTGATGGGAATGTAAACTGATACAGCCACTATGGAGAACAGTATGGAGGTTCCTTAAAAAACTAAAAATAGAACTACCATATGACCAGCAATTCCACTACTGGGCATATACCCTGAGAAAACCATAATTCAAAAAGCGTCATGTACCACAATGTTCACTGCAGCTCTATTTACAATAGCCAGGACACAGAAGCAACCTAAGTGTCCATCCACAGATGAATGGATAAAGAAGATGTGGCACATATATACAATGGAATATTACTCAGCCATGAAAAGAAATGAAATTCAGTTATTTGTAGTGAGGTGGATGGACCTAGAGTCTGTCATCCAGAGTGAAGCAAGTCAGAAAGAGAAAAACAAATACCGTATGCTAACACATATATATATGGAATCTAAACAAAAAGAAAAAAAATGGTCATGAAGAACCTAGGGGCAGGACGGGAATAAAGATTCAGACCTACTAGAGAATGGACTTGAGGACACAGGGAGGGGAAGGGTAAGCTGGGACAAAGTGAGAGAGTGGCATGGACATATATACATTACCAAATGTAAAATCGATAGCTAGTGGGAAGCAGCCGCATAGCACAGGGAGATCAGCTTGGTGCTTTGTGACCACCTAGAGGGGTGGAACAGGATGGGTGGGAGGGAGACGCAAGAGGGAAGAGATACGGGGATATATGTATAGCTGATTCACTTTGTTATAAAGCAGAGACTAACACACCACTGTAAAGCAATTATACTCCAATAAAGATGTTTTAAAAAATAAAATTAAAATAAACAAAATAAAAAAAAAAAAAACCTCACGGTGCAGGACCAGGCTCTGCTCATCTTTGCCCTCTTAGGCTCTCAGTAATTGCTTGAGGAATGTTGCAGGAAAAATATCTGTTAGCTTCTAGGACATAGAACAATTAAAACCACAAGCAACAATGACGACAAACAATCAGTAAAGCTAAAGAAAAGAGAGAGACTAATCTTTTAGATAATAAAATACAGCTCCCTATTTTACAGGTGGAAACAGTGAAGGCAAAAAGGTTAATGGGTCTTCCTCAGGACCATCCTGCCAGGGGGGCTACAGGGCAGGAGAGGGCTGCCCTTCCACTGATTCATGGGCTCTTCCCTGGATGAGGCTGTGAGAAAGCAGACAAGATTTCTCTGAGTTTGATCAGAAAGTAAACTGTATAGGAGGATTATGGCAAAGTGGAAAGATCCTGTTTCTCAGAGGGAAAGATGTTTAAAGAGGTCTCGGGGAAAAAGTAAAAGAAAACCCCACGGAACAACACTCAAAATCTAGGAAAGAACTTGAAAACAAAAAAGAAATCCTACTAGGGGAGAGACTGCTGTATCCCATAAGGAAAACACACATTTGAAAAAAGCAGCACAATTTTCCTACCGCTTTGTCACCTGCCTTTGGGGACAACTGCATTTCCAGTTTGCAATATCATTTCTGTCAGCTGGAATGTTACTGAGCAAAACCCTGAGCCGTATTCCACTAAGAAAGATAAAACTACTCCCAAAAATTATTTTTACGCCAAAAACTTTTCACTCAGAAGCTTGGAAGACACTTGAGGGTACTTAAATTTCCACTGGGGAACAAACTCTGGCAACCTACCTGTGTTAGGACAAGAGAGGATCAGACAGGGGACCAGGCTTCCATTTAAGGATCAGCACAACTGCTTGCCAAATGGGGAGAGCAGGCAGCCCAGTGGGCAGGAGCAGAGTGCGTACCTCATCTCAGAGCAGGACAGCAAGTGCTGCCGTGTACTAACTGCAGTGTGAGTGGGGAAGGAGATCAAGTACATCAGGGAGGCTCTAAGTCTGTGTTCAGAGGCAAGAGAGAGATTGGAACAATCAACACTGTCTACTCCCTGCTGGTTTCTGGAATCCAATTTGAGAAAGGACAGCTCTGATGGGAGCCAACGTGGCTACAGAACAACTTCTCAGCTACTTTGAATTTATGTTCATTACAAAGACCTGCCTACATTAAACCCGTGCATCTGTCAAAGAGGAAACATACATGATACCCAAGGGAAGGTAGCAGGCGTGAAACATGCTTTAATTTGAAAAGTAGGGAAAATGGAAAACTGCTATTATCAACTTCAAACATATTTGAAGTCAGTTTGCCCTTAGTTCCTTTCCTTCCATAACATCGGTACACGTAATTAAATACTGTAAAATGTTAATTTACTGCGGCAACAGCAAAGACTGAGAAAACTATCACATCGCACTGCCAAACTGAGAAGTTATTTTATTAGAAAGAAATACACTTTGCTGTGTTGTTTATGCCTCCCCGGTACGGAGCTGAGAGCCACGACTAGCACTGGGTGAGGAACCTGCAAAGCGAGTTTCTACAGGAGCACACCTCTTTCATCTGCCAGCACAAAAGAGATTCCTTCTTTTCCTACCCTGCTCAGACGAAGGGTTTCCTTCCACTATTAAAATTCTTTTAACGTAGGCAAGGAACTGAAAAGGTGTGAATGACATTAAAGTCACTGCATGATCAACATCAGTTTTTGGCAGGGAACTAATTTCCCTCCTTTACTTTTAAATAGTTCCATCATCTCATTTACAGGCTTTAAGGGGAAGGCAAACTCATCATGAGCTTCTGGTGACAAGCATACCAGAAGCCACAATTACATTTACTCAAAAAAGTTTATGACATCTTATAAACAAACATGAAAAAGGTAAATATCTATTCTCTTCATTTGGATATCTGACCTCAGTTTTGGGTTTTTTTGGTTTTTGTTTTTTTAAGCGTAGTTGATTTACAATGTTGTGTTAGTTTCAGGTGTACAGCAAAGTGATTCAGTTATACATATACATATATATATATATATATTCTTTTTCAGATTCTTTACCCTTATAGGTTATTACAAGATATTGACTATAGTTCCCTGTGCTATACACTAGGTCCTTGTTGTTTACCTATTTTATACATAGTGGTGTGTGCACTTGTTAATCCCAAACTCCCAATTTATCCCTCCCCCCACCCCCTCGCCCCATTTCAGTTTTAAAATGGGCTGAAGGTGTGCGTCCTCACAGCAACAGCTAGAGCTGCAGCGTCATGATTTTCTTCTAATGGGAGAGTTAGGAATTTTGTTACTTTGTGTTATTTGGGAACTTACGTTTCAGACCGTGTTTTTAATATTTGCCGTTCAGAAGCATTACTACCTAGATTTGAGTTTTCAGGAAAAACGGGACAAAAGAATACACATAAAATAAAACCTGCAAGTAACCCCTCAAGGGAAAAAGTGGCATTTGAAACCCTGAAAGGGCCTCGTTTGGTGGAGACAGAGGGCAGACGAAACAAAGGCTGGGAGAGGACCCCGATTTTCACCTTCCATCAGGCCAAAGAATATGGGTTCCTGCCCAGCACACTGTAGAAATTCAATAAATGCTGAGCGAGAGTCCCAGAGGAAAAAAGAGTAAGAATACGGTTTGCTCCAACTTAAGGTCAGAGCAACTCAAAACTGTCCCAGTGAAGAGAAGTAGAATAAATCCTCTATATGGGAAACCAGACGCTTGGTTTCCACACAGGTAATTCATTTTCTAGTGGTGAACAGACACACGTATAGTCATCTACTAGGAAGCTCTATTACTAAGTCAAAATTCAGAGTCAGGGCAACCTTTTAACCTATAATAACTCTCAAGGAATTTTTAAAAATACATTATGAGGGCTTCCCTGGTGGCACAGTGGTTGAGAGTCCGCCTGCCGACGCAGGGGACACGGGTTCGTGCCCCCGTTCGGGAAGATCCCACATGCCACAGAGCGGCTGGGCCCGTGAGCCGTGGCCACTGAGCCTGCACATCCGGAGCCTGTGCTCCGCAACGGGAGAGGCCACAGCAGTGAGAGGCCCGTG